>NW_020455350.1:1153930-1331656 GCF_003342845.1 Nothoprocta perdicaria | reverse complement strand
TTTTTTAAGTATTATAACCCCTAGCAGAGAAGGATTTCTCAAAATGAACAAGTGAAAAAGGGGGGAATGAAGGACAGACTACCCACGCTTGGACTAATTGGAAGATCGTAAATCGTGAACATAGATAACACTTAATTGAAAGATCATAAATCGTGAGGACCTAATTGGAAGATCATAAATCGTGAGGACCTAATTGGAAGATCGTAAATCGTGAGCATGGATAACGCGAATCAAGGACGCTTCTAAATCATTCACCCAAACTTGGACAGATAAGAAAAATCACACTTGAGTAGTCTTGCAAGAACTTCATAAGGGATACCCCCACACTTGGACAGTTTGGAAAAGTGTTCAAAGAGAAAGATAAGAAGATCAGCCAATCCCGAAAAGACAAAATGGCATGGCGGGGGGGGGGCGGTTAATGATCTTGTGTCTTTACTTCAAAATGTATAAAAACCTCTCGCGCAGATGCCTCGGGGTCCCTGGCAAGACCCCCTTCTAGGGTGAGCCTTGGACCCCAGCTAGCTGGCAATAAACATATCTCGCTTACTTGGGTCTCTCTCTGCCTCAGTCCGTCCAAGGTACGAGGGGCGTACCTAACACTACCACAGCTGCAATAGAAGGTGAGTTGTCTCCTTTGAACTTGAAGCAATCGTCACGTAACAGCTCTCCACGAGAACTGGGACAAGCTGAAAGCCTCAGAACTGTTCCCAGGGCCTTGGTAACTCAGATTGTTCCTAGTAGATTTGGGGGACTTTCATCTTTGAATTGCTAATTCCTATGCAGCCCCAGTGGAGAGTCTAACTCCAACCAACTCTCTCAATACATACGTACATAGTACAAAGACTGTCCACCTCAAACTACAACATACTGCCTGAAAGCCTCAAGCTCCAAAGAGATAACAGACATGCTGAGTAAAACAAAGCTATGCGGAATTATAAATAACTATTGCTAAAATTTTTTCACAGAACAAACATTCAACCCTCCTCTACAAGTGAAATTTTAGATGATCATGGAAGCAGGCCAGCATTTAGCCATGGTAAACTTTCTTGCACCCCCTCTGACTTACAGGGGTGGCAATGATTTTGATACAGCTTTCTAAGCTTCACTGTCAAAGGAATGTCTTTTGGAAGTGCCTCCTGAAATCTTCAAAAGGGCAGATAGAAAAGACATCCTAGGCACACAACCTACCTCTTCATCTGCGGTTGTCACCACCAGTTCTGTCTGCTTATCCATAAGAAAAAAAAAATCTCAGCTTCTTGCTTCACAGAAGATGGTGGATAGGGCCCAACCAACATCCAAGGGCTCTTCCTTCCTTGATCACCCGCTACAACAAGAGACATTCGCCATTACAAAGCAAAGTAATCTCTGATCCACCTCAATGCCGTGGCAGGACCAGCAGTGGCTGGTTTGGACGCAGGGCCTGCAGGACTCCTACTATCTCTGTTTAGATGCCTTGAAGCAGTCATCTTTTTTTCCTGACTCTGTCTGACATTCAGCTCATTCCTTGAAGCCTGAGGACTCTTTCCATCCTCATTTGTGCAACTGCTGATGCTACTCCTCTTCAGAGAAATGTTTAATTCATACAAATCTTCTTCATAAATGGGTGCAAAAGGCTTGTGCGCTGGAGGAGAAGCTGCTACCAAATAAGGAGTCACAGCCAAGCTCATGCTCCCTTCCCCACTGGAGCCCCATCTGTCACTGGTTTGCTACCCTGATGCCATAATCTGCCATCCCATAGCTACCTCTACAAAATTCTCTTTTTTTTTTTTTTTTTTTTTTTTTAAACCTGTTTTTTTTTCCCTCAGGATATCTCCAGACCCCAGAAAGATGCAAAGAAAGATCTGTTATGCACTCTCTTCTTGATGTCTATTCAACTAACCCATTATTAATAATGCAGAACATGAACCAGACAAGGTACCTAGAGATTCCCCCAACAAATACCCAGATCAACCACCTCACATAGGTGACTAAGGTAGAAAACAGAAACTCTCTTGCTCCTCTCTTTGGAGAGTTTCAGGAGGTTGTTCAAAGCCCCCGTCCACATCAGCAACAACCCTCTGTCATTTCAAGTACTCAGAGGATTTTCTTGTCACATCTAGCGCCTCAGGCACTCTGTCTGCTGCAGCTTTTGTGGGGGTAAAGGACATGACCAAGGGACTGCATCCCCATTTGAACCCTCAGAAGATCCATACAGCTAAATCTGAGTTGTATCAGTGGCATAGTTAAACCAGAGGTGCTAATTAAGCCATCTCCTCCAAACTACTTCTGAAACCTTCACAGACACAGAGGAGCAAGGGTAAGACAGAGCCAGACAGAGAGTAAAAATGGGAGGAGGGAATAAGGAGAGGTGAGAATTTAAGGAGCTGCATTGTGCTATTCCCTGAAAGGAGCATCACACTTGTCTGGGCTTGTGTTACAGTGCGAGGCAAGAGAGGAAAGAGAAGACAGGTAATGTCGGCCTGTCCCCACAGGTACCCACCAGCTACAGAGCACTGCTGACAAACTCCCTTGGCTTTGCCGAGTCCATTGTACGTGAACGGAGAATTTCCCACACTGAATCCCCACTGAAAGGGGTCACATCCTACCAACCCGTATGTGCTACGCAAGCATCACCCCTGCATGGGGAGTCACTGTCAGCTCTGCAAGTTCCCAAGATAGAGGCCAACGCAATACTTCCCAACGTCCTTGTCATTTATGACTGGAAAGGAACAAATCTCAGCCCTTTTGTGGGGCAGAGCCACAACCCTGAAATCTCATGGGCTTGTAAGGGAATTCAGTACCAAGACAGTGCTCCACATCCACTGCACCCTGCCCGATACAAGCAAATGTTCTGGAAAGCACTGCAAGCCCAGAGGAATGGACATGGAGGACTTGTAAAGGCAGAAACCTGGGAGGAAAATGACAGAGCAGACCCAGAAGGTGAAGCTTCAGACTCATCAAATCTGAGAACTTTTGTTAGCAACCATGCTAGATGTAGAGATGGGTGAGACCTGCTTCCAGGTAGCTAAGAAAGGAGAAAAAGAATACGGATTGGAAAGAAGATGTATTGTCCCCATTCCTATATTTCCATGGTGCATCTTTTAGATAGCCATGCTATTCTCAGCTAACCAAGCAAAGAGCGAGCATGAGTAGCTTGGGAAAGTGAAACACGTTCCCCTCATCTCAGGGGGGTCGTCTCTCAAGCTTCATGGACTGTCGGCCACCCTTGTAACTCCACACACTGAGCTTTTCCTCCATGGGGAATATGCCAAGAGAACTCACCTTGTCTGCCTCTCCTGCAGGAGAGGATACTGCAGGTATTGCTGCTGGTAGGAGGCAGGTTGGTGCCAGGGAAATGAGCAATCTCTTCCCAGGCAAGCCAGGCAATAAAGGTGAGTGATGGTGGAGTACAACGGCAGCTTAGTGGTATTCTCCTCTATAAATACCAGGGCCAACAGAACATTGCAAGCAGGGCTAATGTGGGAGCTGGCTAGGTGTGAGAAGAAAAAGCCTTTTCCTTATCAGGCTCTTCCTCAGAACACTAGAATATTTTGCTGGGTGCACTGTGGTAGAGATGCTTTCACTCACCGGCCCTGGCCAAGGCATTTGGTCTAAGCACTCAGGTGAAACAGCCTATGAATTAAGGATGTGAGACCAGATTTTGAAGAGCTGAGATCCATGCCCATTACTGTAGCATCACCTATTTTAGAACATTGTTAAAAAATCGACAAAAAAAAAAAAAAAAAAAAAAAAAAGAGAATGCCCCCTATTTCTTCTCATTTCCCTCCTGCCAAGAAACTGCCAGATTCTGGCCAGCAACACAGTCAGCATGCTGAAATCTAATTTAAAAAGATATTCTTGCTTCTAGCTGAATTGCTCTAAAAAGTATCCAAATTTCACATGAGAGGCAGGAATGTCCCTTCCAGATTTGGGACTGCATACAAACTCTATAGTTGCCAGCATTCCCATTTATCTATGGGTATCTCCTGCTTGAGGATTCACGAATGCAAAGATGCTTCATTACGGATGCAGAGCCACGTTCCGAAGGTTTCTTAATGTGATTCCTTCAGATGATAATTACAGGGAATTTAAGACAGAATGATGAGAAACTAGCCACAGCAATACCTTTCATGCCACAAATTATTAGAGCTGGCATACTTGAACCTGCCTGAGCATCTTGGCTCAGGCAGACCTTAGAGCTTTTTTAAACCTGTATGTCAGCACTTGCAGAGCATGCGGATGGTCACAGCTAGAGTTGTCCAGAAGCAGCACGTGGCTGTTCTGACACAGCAGTATCTGAACCTAAGAAGTTACCTAAGGGCAATGAATCACGCAGGGCTTCCTCAGGACAAGGATGGGCTGCAAGTGCAACACCTGAAGCAAGCCCTGTTTATCTCGCTTCAGTTTCTGCGAGGGCTTGGTCCTGACCTATGCTGAATACAGGCAGGGGCTTTCTAGCTCAAGTGGGCTCTCTACCTTGGAGTCCCTCCGTTAGAGAAATATTGATCGCTTGAATGGTGCTGCAGGAGGAGCCTGTCACTGCTGGGGAGGCCACAGGCACTTCCATGACTTCTCTGAGTTAGGATTCACTCTCCATTTGAAGGGAGTAGGGAGAACTGAAAATTCTTATCTAACTTGCTGGATTTCCACAGAAAACATGAACAACGTTCTTAAAATATATATATATACACACACTGTATGGATAGACCTAGATCTGTTGCTTGTCGAAAGGATCCGTGGACTTCAACTTGTTGACACACTTCTGATATGCCATGGAGAAAAATAAAAGAGGAGAGACATTGCCGTGCTTCCCAGCTTAGAGGAATCCTGGCAACACACATCCCACATTACATTCTCACCAAGGAGCCCGAGAAAGCATCTCTGAAAAACAATTCAGAGGGAAATGTAGTTGTGTATGCATGTGCTAAAGTTAAGAAGTGCAAATGTTACATCGCAACCTTGCATTTAAACTTGACAAAGTGGGACAATACACGCTGAAATCCCCAGCAGATTTACTGCCTAATAGCTTTTGTTGGAAAAGGTATTTAAAAGTACTCCAAATACTATTTACACTGTTTTGGCAAGTATTGAATATTTACTACAAAACCACGCCGTGCGCGCTCTCAGTTGGGAAGGGCTGTTGACACCTACATGCAGAGGTTACAACCATTCAAAAGCCTCACGATGTGACTCCAAGAGGTCACCCGGTCCATCCTCCTCCTCCAGGCGCAGGGAATTTCACCTGTGTCGCCCCTGACTGACAGTTCTCTAATCTATATTTCAAATGGACAGAGATGCTCCAGGCCCCTCAGGCTACCTGTTCTGCAGTTTAACCATCGCATCTGGAGCGGGAGCAGAACAGGGATTTCGGCGCTCTCCCGGCGCCGCTATCACCTCTAATGAAGTGCTGCAGCGGGCTGCCCGGCTGCGCCGCAGGGCTGCGAGGCCCCGCTCTGCTGGGCGCCACGGGAAGAAGGGTGTTGTACACAAGCCTCACTGCTCTCCTGTTATGCGTGCTGCTTTGGAGAAACATGAGAAGGAAACTCGATCAGGAAAAAGAACATTGTAAGCCTAAACAGCAAAGATAGTTCAGGGCTTCAGGAATGGAGATGGAAAATAAATAAGTTCCAGTGAAATAGCTATCTGGAACACCCTGGAAGCCAGAAATTTGAGCACCTCAGTGGTGGCACTTAGAATGATTCAGGGTGGTTCTTTTCTTCTGTCAGTTTTATGTTGCTTCCAAATTGCTGAGTATCAGTAAGGACACATTGATCCTAGCCTGGAGAACCATAGGACCCATCTTAATCAATTGCCCCAAGGACGTGAACCCTGCTGGACACAGGAGGAGACTGGACTCCCTGCTCTGCGGCAAGAGCAACAAGGTGGGGGCAGACCTGAATCCCCCAACACCCTGCAAACCCAGGAATGTTCCCCTGAGCACATGGATGGAAACCTCTGGAGAAAGGTGGTCAATGTGCAAGACCTGCAAAGGAAGTTTATGCATAGCATAAAGCAGCAGGTGGAGCAAGTATGGCAAAGGCAAAAGTTTGAAGCCACCCTTAGGCCACTCAGGATTCACTGCCACAGCAGAACAGAGTCTTTAAAACTCTTTTGTGGTGGTAACAAGCAATTCAAATCTATCCTCACCTGCCAGAGGCAACGACACTCAGTGCTCCACTCATTGGTGCTGCACCCACCTTCTACCTCAGATTTACTGCTACTTTTGACAGTCAATAAAAACCTGGAACACACTAGACAGGAAATCCTTCCCAACCCTCCAGTTAGAGAGATCTTGAAAGATTTATTACAGCAATAAAAACAAAAAGGAGATGGAAAGATCTGGGGGAGTCTCCTAGCAAGGCAGTGCTTCAATAAAGCCCAAGCAGGCTCTTTGGGGGATGCTGTTCTCCAAGACAGACCACATCAAATGTGAGTGAGCAATTTATATCCTGGCATGGGTAATGTCAACCCACTCTCACATCACACAGCTGCAGGGGAAGTGGAGGAAAGCAGAGAGAACATCAGGAGGGAGTACAGGGATCCGAGTTTCTTTAAGAGCCCTTCAGCCGGAGAAGGACCAGAAGGGGAAAGGAGATGCTCAAGCCAGGCTGCTGATACATGCTGTACCAGAGCACTTCTGCCCTCCTGCACCCCAGGCTGGATCCATAGCAATAGCCACCGCTCCCATTCCCAAGCGTTGCCCACTCCTGCCTACACACCTTCCCGTGAAAACGCTCCCTCCCAGGCAGGGGAATCACCCAGCCAGGGGCCAATCAGTCCCGCTGACCCCATGTCCCTGTGCTGCTATCAGCCAAGGAAATTCCTCCACAGCGGCCTTTATTCATGCCATGCTTCAGAGGCTGCAGGTTTCCTCCCTTCCCAGACCCATGCATACAGCGCCGATGCTCCCATGCCAGGATTTAAGAACAGGCAGCCCCGCTCCTGCCCTTTCTGGAGCTGCTTCCAGCCAGCAGTCGTTAGCGCTCCCAAACTCACCAGGGCCACTAACATTCACCAGGAAATATATTCCCCTTTCCAAATCCACTCCTCCCTCAGCACTCAGCAAATTGGTTTCTTGCAGTGACACCCACCAATCTTCTCTTGGACAGACACGATGTGCTCTGCAATGCTACCGTAAGGGCTAGGCTTTTATTTCTAAGGAGGAAGGAGACATATTTTTACATTTAAGAAAGAAAGGAAGAGAAGGAAACATGAGGGGGGTTATGGCATGGAGAAGTCCTTAGAGCTTGGAAGCCTCTGCCCTATTCCCCTCTGTGCAGACCTTCATGCTGCTCCCTTTCAAAATTGCCGTCTTGCCTTAGCTTCATCAGGGAAATGGGGTGTTAGGTCTGTAAAAGATGCTGAAAATGTGCCACTAAAGAAGAAAGTTGCTGTTGTTATGAAGACTAAGGGACACAAATGCTCCTGTCCCTCCACTGCTATTTGAAGACACAGCAGACTCAGAGAAGCCAACGGGGCAATGCTGATTCGAGCAGGCAGTTTCTGGCCTGTATGTCCCATGTGCACCTCTCTGTTGACCTGACTTGCCCAGTTCCCTTTCCCAGAGTCCCTTCCCTGCATGAGCAACATCCCAAGAGCTGCTGTTGCCAATCCTTGCACAATCCAAGGAGCACTCCATATTTGTGACAGACCTGGGCAAAGTGACAGCAGCACAGGAGACTCAATCAACATGCTCTTCCCTTTCTGCCCTGGACCAATGTCTCATGGAGGGGCATTGCACTGGGGGTTGGGATACTGGACAAAGCCCCAGTACTTCCACTGCTAAGGATTATCACAGCCACAGAATCAGTCCTTTCACATTGACCAGCTACTCTGAAATCACTTTTAACTCAAGCCTGGATTCCTCAAGCAGTCCAACGACAGGCAAATAGTAAAAATCCATTCTGTGCCCCATATCTAGCTGCAGAGACGTGTATTCACTTCAATTTATGCCAACACAGAAGGAGGGTTTCTGCATGCATGCAACTAACAAGCATCTCCCGACTGACTCTAGATTTAATGGGTCTGAACACTTATGCTTAGTCTGTGATGAGTAGACCCCAGATCCACCCCAAAAAGACACAACAGCAGTTTTGCTTCACCTGCATTTTGACAGGACAGGTGGAAATATACAGTATGTGGGAAGAGCAGCACTAAAATACAGCAACTCCTTCTAACACTGACTTAGTTGGCCTTGTTGACTAAACAAAAACAAAGCCCCAAAAGTCAGAATGTGGTAGAGAATAAAAGTGATTTCCAGTCCTCATTTTCCATACGTAAAGCATCTGTACTTGAAGCTTACAAACACTGTCTTGTGCTTTTAAATAATTGGTTAATTCTTTCCCCTGCACAAAGCTCTTCAGTTCACCCTTAAAAGAGAGAGAGGAAAGATTTAGAATCCAGCATCCAATAAGCAAATCTGTGCTCCTCATGGAAGAGGCAATAACTCAGCAAGGCTCCGCTGCCATCAGTCATGGTGCTCATCTTCTCAGTGCACCTTTCCTGTCACTCTCTGGCAGGGGGAAATGGATGGGAAAAGCTCCCCGGTATGTCAGTTTGGGCAGCGCGGAGGGGGAAGAGAGGAGAGGGGTGACCTTGCAAATGCCGTCAGCAAGACACACGTGTCTCGCTCCGAGGTGGATGGCGGTCTCCTTAGTGACTGCCTAGCTTTGCTAATTAGATGCTTGGAATGTTTGAGGAAGACGTAT
Organism: Nothoprocta perdicaria; assembly: GCF_003342845.1. Lineage (NCBI taxonomy): Eukaryota > Metazoa > Chordata > Aves > Tinamiformes > Tinamidae > Nothoprocta > Nothoprocta perdicaria. The sequence continues at coordinate 1,322,969 of NW_020455350.1, read as the reverse complement.
TTAGCTCCCTACAGTATGATTAGTGTTAGAGGGACTCTGTAATTTGTTTTGCAATGGTTCCCATACAAAACAGGCTCACTTTTCAAGTCAACGATTACTATTTTTTAACTGCCACCTCAGCAAGCTCAGCCTAGGATCTGGGGGTCAGATAAGGCCTTGTGTCCTCCCACAACTTTCCCCAGTAACGAAGGTCCTGTAACTATACAGGAAATTCTGGTGCTGGTGCACAAACCGGAAAGCATCCCAGTCTATTTTTCCATAGCTCTCGTGTTTCTGGAAGACTGAGGGAAGTTTATCCATACTGGATGAGCAAAGAAAGGTAGTTCACAGAGAGAAAGAGAGAGAGAGAGGCTTTGAAGAGCAGAAAAGTTGTGAAGCTGGCAGAGAAAGGGAACAATCGGTTATTTGCGTAGTCCTGTACCCTTTACATTCCCTGAAGCTCTGAGCACCGCACAGATGATGAAGCTCATCATATCTTGGCTCACCACAGTTATAACTGTTTGGACAGCTCTCCAAGAGCTACCGAGCCCTCCTCTAGCGGCACCACACTACCACAGTGGGAAGGTAAGCTTGGGGAGAGCCTGGCCATGATCTTCTACCACACTGATACCACCAGCGCCTAACAGAGAGCAGCTACATCCCACTGGTTCTGCCTCTCTCTTCTCCTGAGAGCTGGAAGGGTCCCCCATCTACAGATAGGAGAATTCATCCAAAACTTTGTACAGGGATTTTCATGGGGCTTCTGCTTGCCTTGTTAGTCCTTCCTTTCCTGAGAGATGATCAGAACACCAGGGACATCCTGTCCATGTTAAACTAGGCGTGGATGCTGTCCCTCCAGACAAAGAAAAGAAAGAATATTCTACCTCTCTCATCTCTTTGAGCAGCCCCACTAACTTTACACCAGTTAACAAGAAACATCTCTTGATAAAGAAACTCAGCCCCCATGGATACATTTGAGCTAGGCCGTAGGCAGACAGTATGGAAAGAGCAGGTCCTCACACCAGCACGTGGTGACCTCATGGGCCATGTGACGGGCTGGGATGAGAAGGAGCTCAGATTTCAAAAATCATCTCAGTTTTAATTAGACATGGTAAGATTTATAATACAGGTAGGAACGTTTGGATATTTGTCAAAATACTTCTTTCTTTGAGAAATACAATATAGAGATTGCTAAACTGTCAGTGGAAAGGAAAAAGACTTTTCCTTTTGATCAGAAAGGAAATATGCTTCTATGCTTAATATATAAGTACACGCATTAGACCTAAGGGATCTAAAATAGCAGGTGACTTCACCTCACCCTCTCAATGACAGTGGGACAGGTTTTTGCTTTACTCGTGAAAGATGCTAAGCTCTAAGTCAATATTTACCTTGTTGAATGTACTTTAAAACAAAAACAACTATTATTCGGTCCCCATCAAGAAAACAGTGCTCAGTCTCATCTGGACTATGACACAGAAGGTGTCCCACGTTACATGAATTCCAAGTTCAGTGTTGCCCTGTCCTCAGCCAATGTCAACAGATACACCCCAAGCCTTAGTCCTACAAGGAGCTCTACACCTAATGCAAGAGAGTTGCCTTCAGCTTCATCCTCAACTACCTGCTAGGCAGACAGGCAAGGCAGTTGCCCTCTCCCTGACTAGGCCTCAGGCCTCTTCCAAAGCATTTCAACTCTTTCTACAAAACCCATATTAAAAGACAACCAGCCACAGCAAGTGAAAGGAAATGAAGACATCCACAGCCTTCAGAGGCTTCATCCCTAGGTGGGCACTTCTGCTCCAAAATGTAAAGTCTGGGACTCTTTTTTTAAGCAGAGAGACAACAGAGATACTTCAGTTCTAGATGACGTAGCCAGGTCTCTGCTGGCCCAGGGAACAGATCCGCTTCCACAGCTTCATGAGTGGGAGCTGAGGGCGTCAGAGGGACAGGAGCTGCAAACACCTCATTCAGGAAAGGCTCTCACAGTGGGCACCATCTCTGTGACACACCAGACTGAGCTCTATGAAGCAGAGATGCCCTGTGCTCTGTACCCAGCACAGCCCCAGGCACTTCTACTTTAATGAGATTTGACATGCCTCTAATTATCACCTCGCATGGGTCTTTCTCCGCAAGGAGGGCAGCGGGGCAAAGATGCTCACTTTGGTCTCTCTTGATAACAGCAGTGAGCAAGGACGAGATCCAGGGCAAGAGGCTTCTCATGAAAACGCGACATTAAAAAAGCTGATGGCTGCTACATTATCCCTGTTTCACAAGTAGAGAAGCTGAGGCACAGAGCACTGACGCGACCTCCCTGTGGCTGCCCAGCAGACCAGGAGCAGATCCAGGGAAGGCAGCCAAGCTGGGGACCCTCGGAAATTAAGCTGAGTTAACTAAGAGTGTGAAGTTAAGGCAAAAGAAAGCCCTGTGTGGACACCTCTCACTCGGAAGTCACATCACCTCAGTTCACTTTAGCTTAATCTTCCTGCAAAAATAATTAGACCAGATTCTCATTCACATGGGAACGATAACATCCAGCCTAGGATTTAACAGACTTTAACTAAGGTCTGCAGACAACCCCTCAGTCAATAACAATGAAGCAGGCCCAGGGTGGCTTTGAGAGGCTAGGACCTCTGACAGCCTCAGGCTGGTGGCTGCTGCCGAGGGTTGCTGCCCTCCATTTCTGTTCCTCTTTGAAGTTTAATCACAAATTGTAGGTTATTCTCATCTCTGACTGTGACAACTACCAGAAATTTCATGTCTGTCATTAGCATAGAGATCAGAGGTATTAAAAGTTTCTGCTTTAGCCACACAGACAGCACCTGGCCTCAGTTACCCCAAAACACAGTTCCAACTCCCTCTCTTAAAGGCTGTTTTGTTGTTGTTGCTGTTGTTTTTTAATAGTTATTCATCAAACAGACCAGACCATGTATTAACCACACAGACCATGATCTGCCCAGCCGAATCTGGCCAGCACAGAATGTTTCTACATGCCAGCACACTGCAATCATTTGGCGGCTATTTTATTATTTTGCTGCTCTAAGATAAGCCCCTGTTTTACAAACGTGATAATAAATCAACAGAAAGATGTTCGCACTGAGCTGTTTGAGAATATAACCCCCATTAAAAGGCATAATGCGATTTTACCATGGAAAGTGATGCTTGAAGCTGCGTTCTTAACTCACTAGTGATCTGCCATATATACTACATCAACAAAATTAGATAAAAGCACAACATCAAGGAGAACATTATGATGGCAGAATTAATTTTGTCCCAGGGCATGACAGAGATACTTACCCAAATGTAATTCTTTCTCTTCACATATGGTACCGACATTAACAGCATAACCACATATTATTTAAATATCGTTATGCCACATTATATCCCTGAGTACAATACCTCTCAGTACTGCGAATCCCTTTATGTGCTACAGACAGAACTTCCCCAAGTCATTCATGAGAAAAGAATTCAGTAAACTGCTCTTACACAACATGCTAGAAATTAAATATAAAAGCACATAATAAGACAGAAATGCTGCAGGCATATTTAGGCCACCTAAGTTTCGAAGCTAAAATAGCTCCAAAGTTAACTGCTTCGCCCTCTAAAATGTGCTGCTAATGGACAGGGAATAGCATAATATGCAGCCATTGACTTGGAAGGGGATGTTTTGCCCAAAAAGCTGAGAGCAGGGGCTTTCAACCTGAGGTTCAACGGCAGACTGAACTCTTCTTAAGGGGTTCAGGGAAAGCAACTGAGAAAAGCAAGATCACTACACACTATACAGCAAAATGTATATGAGACGTTCCCTTGAGGAGCATCACTAGGGTGTTCTGAAGGATTCCAACCCCAAGAACAGCTGAAAGCTCCTGTGCTAAGCACATCCTTACTGTATTTCATCCAGTTTACAATAGTGTAACTTTCCCAATGGCAAGGGAGCACCTCCTGATGCATACCAGCAGCTCAGTAAAAATTAATAGAGAATTAGGCACAGGTCAATTCGGCTGCATGTGGCAGGAACAGGATAATTAAATTGGTGAAAACACAGTAGACTGCAAAAATACAACAAGAGGTTTCATATATGAAGATCTGAGCATGGAAGGCACACAGAGTGCATTTGATTGTCAGATAAACAGTTTGTCATTATGTAATTAAATATCATTTTGTATCTATACACAGAGGGCACCGTTAATGTTTTGCTTGGCATTATTGACTTTTAGGACCTAATCACGAAAATGGAATGTTCTCTTAACAAGAATTTTAAAACAGCCTCTCTTGAGTTTAAATGGAGATTGCAAGCAAGAAAGGAGCTGCATATTTGGGAACCATTCAGGCAACAGCACCAACCTCCTGTAAGATGCTCCGGGCAGCTCAGTGGAGGAAGCTGCAGGCAGGTGTCCAGCCCTGCAGATCCAAGAGCTGCTTGGCTCCTACTTCACTTAGTAGTTCACAGGGGCTCCGACTCTCCTGCTGAGCATCCTGCCCCGGCTCCTGCTTCACACAGGGAGTTCAGCACTAAAACTGATGGGTGCTCATGGCCTACATGCACATCGTGCCCACCTTGGCACCGACCCATAGGCCAGCAGCACCAGGATGCCCTGCCACAGCACTGCAGAATAAACCAATTCACTGGTCCTGTGAGACAGCTGAGCACCAGCTCATCAAGGCTAAAAGTCTGAAAATGTTGGTTTACTACGGAAAACTCAGTCTTAACACGACGAAAGAGGGAAAAGGAGAGAGGAAGTAGGAAGAGCTAGAGGACATGGCATTCATGGACATCCCTCTCAGAAACTCGGCCACGTCCAAAGCCCGTGTTCTGCGCGGTTCCCGTGGCTGAACCCAGGCCAGCAATTGTCAGTGCAGAACAAAGCTGTGTTCCCTGCCCGATGCCAGCAGTGCCACCGAATGCCTGTCACGCCTACGTGTACTGAGCATTAAACACCGTTTAGCTGGGGCTGGTGATGTCCCACTTTGCCGCTAATGGCACTGCACAAGGGTGCAGTGTTCCTCACTCCACGCTGAGGAGCTATGGCAGGAGTTAGGTGAGCCCTGCCCAGCATCAGCTCTAACTCCTTAAGGAGCAGAAGGAAACACTATTTTACGTCAGGCAATCAATCACAGCTTGGTCTCTGCTCCTGACATGCGTATAAATATAGTACAAGGGAGGACAGACTCAGAGGGGATGAAACCTTCAGGAAGGTGAGCCCTGAGACACCATGATCTCCTGCACTGCAGGAACTGGTGTGATGAATGGCAGAGGAGTCGAAGGGAAATTAAAAAATAAATAAATAATAAAAAAGAGCCAGGAGGAGTACAAGTGGGAAGAAAAGAACAGAGGCACCAGTCTTTAAATACTACGTTTCTCCTCTTTCGGCGGTCTCAGAAAAGCACTTAAAATGTCAACTTTGCCTTGAGTCAGATTTGGAAGAGCTGGTGATTGTTCCCACCAGGATGAGCCTTAAGAAACTTAAGAAACAGTGCACTAGGACAAGTCAAAAGCCACAGTCTGTACCAGCACAAGATCTCAAATAACGGCTAGGCAAGACTATCTGAAATAAGGCACAAAAAGTGGTCCTTTCCTTAGTAGTCTGGTTTCTGGTAACCAGTAACTTAGGATCATCTGTGCCTGCCTACATCCACAAGAATGTTAAATGCTAGGGACAGTAGGATAAACTGTGCTTTTTTAATCTCTTAAGAGGAGTCCCTTACTGGAGGTGACACTGACGTTATGTAGGATATTCTTCAGCTTTTCTAATATTTGCATCACTTGCCAATCCTGTTTCCTCTCTCCAAGGACTTTTAAAGTGCAGGAACCTGAGGTGCACTTGGAGGGGAAGGCACGACTGCATCAAGAAATGAAGCACTGCTGGAGCAGAGGAGAGAAAGGATATACATACAAGTATATGCAGAAAACAAAAGAGAAAAGAAAATCCATCTGGCTTCTTTCCAGAGCATGGAGCCTGTCCCTCTCCCGGCTCCACAGCTCCCTACTGTTTTCAGAAGAATCAGCGCTCAGATAATGAGCGCTGCCTTGTTCCTCATCCTCCCAAGAATATACCATGAACTCAGTCAATGCTGCCAGCCTTGGGGACAGAAGCAGGGGTGGCTCTGGCACAGGATGGCACAGCTTGCACGGGGACAACGCCAAAGGCACTAAGTTCAAGCCTGATCTCTTCTCACCTTGGTCTGATCCTACAACCAGCAGCTGGGACAATGCTCCATGCATTCCCGCTGGGATGCACAAACTGCAATTAGCAGCAGAACGCACTGCCTTCCTTGGGACTGATGAAAGCACCTTAGTCCCTATTGATTGCCAGTCAACAGCCACTTCCCAAGCTCTCCCTTTCACTTTCGGCAGCACCAAGTGATAGCAATCAGGTAAGAGTGGCAGCCTGATAAGATGCTGATATCAGCGCAGCAGAAAAACAGCAGTCTAGATCTAATCTCCTGCATCACTTTTCCAATCCTGATTGTTCCATTTAACCTCCCTGAAGACCAAAGTATGCAGCCACAGCTGGACAGAGAAAACTTTCTGGTCTCCATCCACACAGAGAAGGCCAATGGAAGAGAACCAAATTCCTGCTCTCAGTGAAATACAGGGAAAAAAGTGAGAACAAATGCAGGAAAAGTCCTTAATGGTAGCTATTACTGCTTTCTTCATCTTCTCATTACTTCCTATTGCACTCCCAAGTTGATAGATGTCACGCAGCAGAAGTGCACGATGCCCTCTCATTTCATATTCAACCAAGAATCACTACCAAAAAAAAATTGTGCTTCTCCGAACAGCTCTCATTTCTGTGCCTGAGAAATATCCATCCCTTCTCAGTTAGAAAGTCTTGCCAATCCATGTAGGACTTACAGGACTTAGCTATTTCAGTGCTTGCTTGCGTTGCAGTTCTGGTAGATCTTCGTTAAAACCACTCTGGCCTCATGGCTGTTTATTGATACTTTCTCAAGGTACATGGTCTTCTTCCTTCCTGAAGATGGAAGCCTTAAACAAATCACCATGACTAGATAGATTCTGCTCTTCCAATGACCAGGTCAAAACAACAACCAAGTGCTCTGTGCTGTGTGAAAACCCATTGTCATTGTCCACCGAATAGTGAATATCAACAAAGAGATGGTTAAAAGCTCTCTAGATCTGCTCATTCTGCGGGGAGCCTTTCCACTGAAGGCAACAGGCCCTTAGAAGATCACTCCTTTTAAAATTTAACATTAACATAAAAAAAACGCAATTGGCATTAGGGCTGAAAGACAGCCAGGCTGGCTTCTGCAGAAAATACGTAGTATTTGAGATCTCAAAAAAATGCCCCCTCTCTTCTCCTTCCTGACTTATTTATCATTAGCAATTTTTACCTTTTCTTTCTAGAACACCTTTCCTGCCTTTTTTCCCTTTTGGAAAACCTCCAGTGTGCTATAATACTATTCAGGTGTCCAGAGCAGAAATCTGTTCTGGGGAGTTGCTACTGCAAGAGCAAACGGCTACTCTGGTAGCAACAGCTTTTGCCACCACCACATCAGCATTGGCCTTCTTAAGTTTACAAATGGCATGCAAAGGTCAAAGTAAGAAGTTAATAGGAGTGTATTCTATTGTATTTCCTAAGCCGTTTCCAGCAGCCAAGAACATCTGTGCTGATGGATAATCAGCTAAACCTTGGGACCACACGCTGCACACAGCGATCATTCAGTAGAACATCATTTACCAGCACCCAGGCTCTTCCCTTCTTCTAAGGACTCCTCAGTAGAAGACCTGTCTTGCTCCCACTTCCTTCCGGCTCTATCCGAAGACTCGGGGAGAAGAATGTTTTGCTCAGATGGACTATTTTCCCCTCAAAAAGCAGGGAAGATAAGGCAGGCAAGAGGAGATTTTCCCTTGAGATTTAAGGGAGGGCTGCAGCTTCTCACATAACATTCAGACTGGCTCTAGCAGTGATTAAACCTTTGTCACTGCCTGCAAAACTAAAAGTCAATAACACAGGGATAGTCAGTGAATATTTAAGATCTGTTACACTGTTGACTTCTGTTCAATCTGTTTTTGAACTGTTGGAGTGCTGGGTCTGTGCGGTGCTCATGGGGCCCAGCCTGGGTTACTAGAGTTTCCAGACAGGTATGTGAGGTTAAACAGAGCATATGAACAAACCTGTCTGAGCGGGTGTTTGCTCCAAGCCAACAACACTGAAGAGGATGGATGACATCCATCGGCCAGACCAAAGAGTAACCATGACATTTCCAAAGGACTTCTATACCGCTTTGCAAGCTGATGCCTTCAAAAGAAGCAGGCAGCTGGCACCAGATGGTGGCCAACAGCCAGGACCCATCTCAGTGCAAGACCCAGCCGGAGCTTTCCCCAGGGTACAGGGGATGGCCTAGGGCGTCGGGTGCACCCAACTGTGCAGGACTGCAACTCCGTGGGACTACTTGCTGAAAACTGTACTATATATTAGTATTCTGTAGGGGTCTGCTAGTGAGGTTTATCCATCATACCGCTGCTATTGATCCTACTTAGATAATTCACTGATTGCTGGTTAATTGTATGTCGCTGATCAATACATCGCTTCAGGCCTGATTTAGTTTAAACTGCGGGAACTGGGCAGGTTTTCCAGGCAACACCAGTCCTTGTCTAAAGAGGCAGCCTGCACCAGCACAAGCGCTTGCTCCAGCCCTGGCGCAGAGCTGCACACTTCTCCTCTGCCTGTTCCCAGTCACCTTCACATACTTAGAAATGGCACAATCCAACATATACCCCCTGAGAGTTGGTTCCACTATAACTGTACAAAAATCCCTTCCTTGTTGGCTCTCAGGTTGGTCCACGTCATAGCTGTTATTAGTTACTTCCAAGCACCTACTAGTATCTGGGAAGGGGCTTGGGGTGAGTATGGACTTACTGCACAAGTTTGAACGGGCACATCCCCATCACATCCCACAACAAGAGCAGATGGCAAGGAAGGCAAAGCATGGGATATTACCTTCCTGCTGCCTTCACAGACAGGTTTTCAGTCTACAGAAATCACAAACGTATTTGCCTAGACCTTCAGGAGCAGGTCTTCATAAGACGTAGCATTTCAAGAGGGGGAAATAAAAAGATATATTAATTACCTACCTTATCTATTACCTTCCCTCTTTTATCCATTCATGGTGCATACAAATGTGACAGAAATAGGAAAAGCTATGCCCAGTTGCAGCAAACACACAAAACAGATAAATATTTCCATGGCTGCTAAGATGTTGGCAAGAAATCGATGCTATAAACGGCAGGACTCTGTTAAGGAGGAGTCCCCAAAACGAGAACTGCCATTTGGATCAACACTGCTCCTCAGAGAGGACAGGCACAGCGGGAGCGCAGAGCTGGCAGGAGGTAACAGCGCTGCACTATGACACTGAGCCCACCGACATCTCTGTTTCCAAGACGTGTCCACATGCCTCATCTGTGTGCGCTGGCTGAAGTGTATCAGAGACGATGCCTTACTCAGAGGTTGTACAGGAAAGCAGGCTGCAATTTCCATGAGTCCTCCTTTTCTTGAGGAAACATAGGCATTTTAAGTTCCTGCATCTTAGCTGCAACGATGACCTTGCTGTCAAGAGCCAGTCTGAATTTTTAATCAGGTACCACCTAGTTCTCTCAGGTATATCCTTCCAGTACGGAAGCATCTTGATGTTGTCCATTCCTAACATACAGCAACTATTCTCCTGGAAGGATATTTGCCTCCAAACCCATTCATTCCAGTAAGGCCTCCTCTCGAATCCCTCTGCATATGCAGAAGGCAGCAACATTTGCTTCCTGCAGTGCCCATGGGCTTCCTAGCCTGGGCTCAGCATCACCCAAAAGCAGCCCCTTAGCTACACCACCAATATAGGGGTGGAGGTGTACGCCGGGCACCATGATCACTGCTGCCAGAATAGAAACACTTGTCTGAGATTCCAGCAAAGCCTGCTGATACCATCAATCACTTCCCGTCCTACAGCATTATGTAGTGCCACTGCAGGCTATCCAACAGCCTCAGCCTACAGGCTGTTGCTTTTGAGTTGTAAATAAACTTATCCTTCTGCACAATTTGTTGAGCAATTTGGTATACCTACATATGAAAGGAGAAATATAAACGGAAAATATTTCTAATTGCTACAAGAAATTGCCTGAGGTAATCAAAAAGAGTATTACTTGAATATTCCTTAGGCAATCTCTGGGCTTGGATAACTCTGGGCTTTCTACTGTGCCACCAACTTGCCACAGAAAAAGCATTAAACTATTTTAAAGGGCAAGTGAACCATGAGCCAGTTGGTAAAGGTTTCCCTGGGAAGAGAAGACAAATTCCACCATAATTTCCTTGTGCAAAGGTAGATGAGTACTGAGAGTTACTCCAGGACAGTGGCGAAAAGACAACTCGTAACACAGTCAGGCAAAAGCAACACGGGCAGGCAAGTGGCACAAACATCCTACTAAGCTTCTCAGTCTAGTAATACAGGCCAGACCAGGATATGGATGGTTGAGAATCGGCAGGATTTACAGAATGGTTCAAAAGTTTCTTTTGTGCGCAATATCGTTTTTTGCTGCAAGCAAAAGTTAGGGATTGTCATCAAGCAAGAATTAGGGATTGTCATTATGAGTATCGGAATGCTAAGAGGGAAAAAAGATACACACGGGGAAGAGAGCTGCTTCTCTTTTCTCTTCTTGCTCCAAGCAATACTCAGTTAAAGGTAGTGCTGGCTGAAAAAGGTCACATGGCTTCGCAGTGTGACCTGAAGTGTTGGTAAGCAATAGGCAGGGGAAGAAAGTAGAATCCAAAATGCTACAGTTTTTTCAGAGGGAGTCAGAGCATGGAGAGCAACAAGGGCAGGGAGAAGGCAGGAAGGTGAGGGGAAAACAGCCCCTTCTTCCCCCGGCTTGCTTCTTTCCATCATGTCTTGGGCAAGGCTCAAAGTTTTTTCTCAGAGCAGTTAGTGGAGGGTGAACCAGGATACAAATTTAAAACCACTTCCAAAACATTTCCAACTGAGAAGTCCTAATTAAAGCACCAATATTTCCATAAGGAATCATCCGCAATCCAATGTTGCAGAACAGCAAAGTTTGTTCCAACAAACATCTCTCTCTCATTACTACCACCCTGTTCTCCATCTGCTTTTCTTCACAGTGCATAACGCTCCAAACCAAAGCGCCTTCTTGAGCACATGGACATTTCCCCACAGCAACCCGGCTAGCTGGTGATTCCCCATGCGCCATCGTCCAAGAGAGGACACCTCTATCTAAAGACGTTTTTGATCCACCCATAGTGCCCCGGTCTCCCCTGCTACCTCCCCTTACCAAATGCCAGCCAACAATGCGCGTTGGGATTCACATCAGTCACCTTCAAGGTCACCACAATGCCTCCTGAAGGGAGCAAAGCTTAGTCATTTCTCAAGCATCGCCTCCTTACGCTCTTCCCGCCTTTCATCTCATATTCCAAAGGCATCCCGCTTACTCAGGTGCTTTGGGACTGACAGGCAGTAATGTAACAGCGTTCACAGCAGCTACAGTCTCGTGACAGGTAGATGGGTTTAATCATTCGTGTGGGTGGAAGACTCTTCTGGGAGAGCTGTTTGAAGCTGCTGAACTACAAGGGGGTTGGAGGCAATTCAGTGCATCTCTTGGACGAGGGGGGATCCTTTGATCACAAGGCAGTAGGAGTTAGCAAGCCAGGTTTCCCAGCACATTTTCATTCTGGAGAAGGAAATTCCTCCTCATAATTTTTTTTTTTAATGCTACAAAAAGTCACTCGGAGGCTCCACCTCTCCCTCCCTCCCTCTCTAGATTTTCCCTTCATTGACTGAGTTGAAGCTTCTGGTGAGAGTGAGGTGAAATTCCAGTATTCTGTGGAAATTCCCTACCTTTCAGTCAAGTTCAGTGATCCTCACTTTTAGCCTAAAACTGTTTCAAATGCTGGGGGGTCCATGGTGACACTCCATTTCACACCAGAGGTGGTTGCATTTCAACAGCGAGCAGAACCTTCGGCCTCCCCAGAACACAGCCCCTCACATCAAAATATTACAGGAAACCAGACACCTAAGATACTTGTTACAGAGCTGACTCCCATCAGCATTACAGGTTGTATTACCCAGCAAGGATGAAATAAAAGGCTCCTGTCCTTTAAAATCCCCAGGAAACTGCAGAGAACAAACCGAGCAGAGAGGACCACGAGCACAGACGCAAGTGTCCGCGGTCCGAGTGGTCTGCAGGAAGGGAGGAGGTGGCCACGACGTGTGGGACCCGTGTGCTTTTTAACAGGTTTATTCCGCTGGCAGGGATTCCTTTCAGAAGCACTCGGGTAAGTGCTGTACACCGCCGAGTTCAATCTGCACTAAGCAGATTAGTTCCTTACCGGTGAAAGGTTCTGGGCAGCAGTAGAGAGTTGCTCACCATGTGAGACGAGGGGACTGTCATTACGTTTCGCAGATATGATATAATTATATGCTCCCTGGAGGGTACTTCTAATTGAATTATAGGGTGTCTCACAAGTATTCTGGGCAGCAGTTAGAGGGAGCTTTCGCCGCCCAGAACAAGATAGAGATACCCTTTAATTCCATTAGATGTACCTTCCAGGGAGCACTCCGTTCCTCTGTGCTGTAATTTGGTTAAAAACCCTTTCCCTAAAAAAGTTTGAAGGAAAGTGTCTTTAGCAGAAGTTTGCTGTCCCTGCATATTTGTTTCCTGGGACTCCTCTCTGAGCTCACTCAGCCCTGCAATGCCTCAACCCCATGAAACCCACACACCTGCAACACACAACAGCTCTGCACTGCAAGGGAGAAAACCTCTCCAGGGCAGCTGTCTGGTCATGATTCAGGTCCCCTACTCATGTGAGGAGGTCAGGAGACTTGGTGCTGCACAAGCTGCCACCTGCCAACATACGTGTGCAAGGTCTCAACCTCCTCAGAAAGGAGGCAGCTGGGAGCCCAAAGCTATGCCCCCAGAGCCTAACCAAGCCCTTAAGATTTGCTCTCTCTTTTATTCTGGATTCATTCAGTTCTTCCTCATGTCCCAGATCTTCCCAGGGAAGCTGCAGCACTTGGCTTGCAAAATAAGCTGCCCTGCTGACCCACCTCAACCTATCTGTAAACAGGACATTGGGGGATATCACCCATAAATGACCAGCAGCCATCTCTGCTGCTCATCAACTGGAGCTCCCAAATGGCCAGAACTGCACAGAGAGTCCTCCGAGGGACCTGTCCCTGCAGAGCTCAGGGGAAGGCAGGATAAGGCTGCATTAGTCCTTGAGAAGCACAAAGCTGTGCACCCACCGATGCTTCCCAAACACCTGAGAAGCACCAGGCGAGCAGGGGGAGCACAGCCCTGGTAGTAGGTGCTCTGCTCTCTCCTCGGGGGGCCGCACACCCTGTACTACTGCTCACATGCTCCGAGACTGCTGTCTACAAAACACTGTCCGCCAGAGCAGACGTCACATCTGTTGTGCCTTTTTTTGCTGCTCTGCACCATAAAAAGGATGGAATAATCAGGTCTCTGAGTCCCCCCCCCTTTTTTTTTTTTTGTCACCTCAAGGGAGAAAACACAGCACCAGCTGCCTACCACAAATTCTAATGACCTACTGAGGCTGCCATGAGCTCGGGCTCTTACAGACTGTGCTCACTTCCACATGTACTCCACGTCTAGCACCATTCCACTCATCAGGCTGCAAAAAGAGCAAGAAATACTGCTACACCAAGAATTTGCTAATTATAGAAGAACTTCTTATAGGGAAAGCACCACAGTTACCATCAAGATGAAGCCCACAGATGCTTAGTCTTCCCCAGGGCTGCAGCCTCATGTGTTAGCAGAAGTCTAATACAGTCCACCCCATTACATCTTCCAGGCATGGTGCTGCAATTGCAGCATACAAGCACCCAGGCTTCAGGAGCCTGCCAGGCAAGCCATCCTTGCTCATACATAGTCCATTTGCTGCACTTCTGAATTATTCACCGCTCTGCCCACCTCAGGTGTTGGCAGCTAACAGGACACTTTTGTGCAAAGCTGCCAAATCACATATTTTTATTCCCCAGCTCCAATACAGAAAGGGAAAACTACTATGAATTACCAAAAACCAACCACAATAGACCACAAAAGGGCTCTGAGCTTCTTTTAAAAAATAAATAAATAAGAGGCAGTTTTGATGCCTTAGAAAACAGACAGCTCAGTACTTATTCAGTCTGCACTGACAGGATATTGCTTCTGACGCATTTTTCCTAAACAGCACTGTGGTCCACTTCTGTCTTTACTAAAGAAGATAGAGATATAAATATCAAGCCAACGCAATCAAGCTACTGAGCTAAAGAAGAGATGCTTTAATCAGGAGGAAAGACATGTAAAGCAGAGATCATTTAAAGATTTAATTAAATATTGATGGCTCCATCATGCTTTTTTCTTTCTCGTAGGTGGGACCTGTTTGGCTTGCTTATCTCACACACAGAAGCAAAAAAGGTAATTCCTACCACATTTCATTTTAATTGCATGCTTTTATACAGAGCACTGAAGAGGCCTAGCAGTAGATAAACCATCTACAACAGGCTCATCACAACACAGTGTTGGCAAAGGCACGAGCAACCTCCCTTGGAAACTCCATTTGGACAGGGGAGCATTAGAGAGGGGGGGGAAAAAATGACAACAAAACCCTCTTTTCTCACCAACATCGTCTATAAACACCAAGGATCATCAGTGGCCCCCAAGACACCACAAGAACAGGTCAATAGCTTTTACTTACACGCAGCACAGCACCTCGTCCGGGGCTCCCGCAATGCCGAGGATGCCCCAGCACCGCCAGCATCTGGAAGGAGCTGCCGAGCGGGAAGGTTTTTCATTACTTCTATCGATCGCTGGCTGAGCAGCGGGTGTGAAATTAGTTCTGGCAGCAGAAAGGAAGCGTGGAAGCCGTCACGCACTCCAAGCCCCGAGGGAAAGAGGAGCATCTCCAGGCACTCCTTCCACCCTGCAGCCAGGGAGGAAAGGGATCCCAGACGGATTGGGCCATCCAAGAGGCGAATGGCTCTGTAGGCCAAGGACTGGCAAGTGCTTGGGAAGAACTGGCTTGCAGGATGCAGCCATCCTGGAAAGGGCCATGATATGTTCCACCTGAGCCTGCTCAGGCTCTGCAGCAGCCGAGCAAATGTTGCCTTTCACCTCATTAAGCACTGACCTTCAAGCCCAGGTGTAAAGGAGTGATCCTAGTTCAAAATCTGAGTTTTAATCTTTCACCTGCTTCTGCTTAGCCATACCAGGAACGTGCTTAAGGACTCCGGTTCAGGAGACTCTAAACTCTCTGTTCCCCTTTAAGAAAATGATACCTCCATGTTTAACTTCAAAATTTTGATGGGACTATGATATATTAGGAGCCACAGGTGCATCACAGTGATGCTGCAACACCTCCACTTTAGGTTAAAAAAAGTATATATTTTTGCTGGAGTGACGTCAGATATGTCAAGCTTTATCCAGATGGGTTAAAAATCTTGCTTTAATAAGATAAATTCTTCTACCTCATCTAAAAGAGGACTTGTGCAGCACAAAGAGTTCTCTTTATCTGTACAAATACACACCATCATGGAAACTATTTTAATTTGTTTTAATTCTAAATCCTGAGTACTTACAAAATCGGTGCTCAAGACCAATTCTACACTGGAGTATTTGTACCAGCACATAAGTACTTATTGCAAGGGAAGTTAGCCAGCACACTAAAACAAGCTTCTGGTAAACCCTATCCAGTGTATCCAGACCAAATAGACAAGGCACGCTGCATTTGGATATGTATCATGCTAGCAAAAAAGCATACTCTGGCCAAAGGAACTTGTTCTAGCCCCTACATAAAATGAAAGGCCAAGTTCTGTTGACAAAACAGACTCTCCAAAACAGGGTTTTTGTCAGGACACAACCTAAGGTTTGCACAGCTGTGCTGGCTAGCACTTGAGGTTGGACATGGAGGAGCCACAAGAACCTGATTAAATCAGCAACAGCTGACCCATCAATCAATACTTTATGACTTTTGGAAGTATTTCTTTCAACTCCAGCCTTTCTTTGCTCAGAGGTATCATGGTGGCTACGTTCCTGATATTGTACAGGTCAGCAGGACATAAGGAGGACTGAAGTATCCTGCTACTTCTCAGCTGAATAGTTACCTGAGCCTCACCAAAGATCAATATAATACTTCTGTTATTGTGCCCATACAGCAGAGTTGGTGTATGTTGGAAGATATCGTGCATCTTACCTCTGTCGTAATGCCAAGGACAACATCCCTGCATATGCATCTCAAATGCTAGTCCATCAACCTACTTGCCTTATGCTGCTCTTGCACAGATGCAAATTATGTAAAGCAAGTGAAGGAAATATGATGCTTCTCCCTACGTCATATTTATTTTAGTGCCTTTCCTTTTTTTCCTCCCTCTGCCTGCCTCTTTCTCTCCTGGGGTATCCAGAGGTAAAGACCAATCCTAAATCTTAGCTTCGACATTCAAATGTGAGATGCATAAAACACCAGCTCATCTCAGCCCTGCAGCTGCATTATTTGAACAACTGCCTTCTTTTCCTCTCAGTAAGGGGAAGACAAACATGATCTCCACCTCTGCAAAATTGTGTGTAAAGTACATGCCTACAAAACGCTCATTTGCTAAGGTGCTTCATGGAATAAGACTCATCCAAGCCCCAGTAAACCTGCTTCATTGTCAGTTCAGTATAAACTTGCTTATTTTTTAAACCCCAAGCCCAGTTGTTCTCTCTGGCACAGGCAAAAAAGAGCAAAATGCTTTTGCTGTCATTAGGAATGTCACTGCCCTTAACGTTTTTCTCCCCAGAACCACCCCACATGACACGTCACTGTTAGCTGAGACTACGTAGCAGCTCTGAAGGCTGACTGCTACTGCACTGCTCTCTTTTGAGCCGTGGTCTCATGCTCCCCTTGTTTGATGCTGTTGCACGAGCTCATACAAATGCCTCCTTTGACAGGCAAAAAGTCACAGTCCTTCGGACAGGATGTCATTTGTCCTTCTTCATGGACAGCTGGCAAGTAACTCAACTACCTCAACTATCTGGGAAGGTGAAGGTCAGCTCAGGGCTTCTCCTCTCCCCAGGATGGTCTCACATTTCTATGAGCTGATTTTACACACGCTCCAGGAACAGTCTCCCTCTGACACCTCATACTAATCCCCCATAGATCACATCACCCAGAACTCCCAGGAGGACTAAAGCAAAAACTCAGAGTATGTATATGTAAAAATAACTTCAGCTAAACTGGAAACTGATACTGTTAAAAATACTAACATGAAAGAGAATTTCAGGGCAAGAGCTAAATATAACAGCCTTGCACCAGAACATGGTGAGGGAAAGTCTTTTAACCGGGACCAGCTCTGAGTCTGTCAATACCACTAACCGAATCAAGTCCTAGAAAGAACTTGTGGCCTGGGGCAAACAGAACTCAGATGGACAGGTGGGATAACTAAGCACGGGAAATTAAATTGACTGTCTCTTGCCTCTTCAGGAAATCATTACACGAGGTGTTAGAATAGCCTTGGAACTTCTCCTTTGAGGTGAGACTTCAGTGTTCTTCTCTACTGCCACTATCTCCCTTTGGGGACAGATGGTACTATTTTTTCTTAATTTGGATTAAAGCAGGAGCTGAGAAATTCTAATTTATGTGAAGGGGCTGAGAGAAAGCCAGAAAGAGCTTACCCACAGATAATGATAGACTGAAAAAGAATTTGGAGGTTTCATTAGAAGCTCAATCCAAAGAGAGCACTATTGGGTGGGAAACATGCCCTGAGGAAGGAAAGGGAAGGAAACTGTCTGCCTAGTACAGCAAATTCTCACTGCCTGGAATCCCGCTACTCAGGCTTGACTTTTCAAGGAAGGCTCTACTTTGAGCACAAATTGTTAGGATCAGCACATAATGAACAACAGACACTGAACAAGAGTTCGGATTAAATTACAGAAACAGTCCTTTCACCACTTAGGTCAATAATTCAAGTCACCATGGCTAATAAAGCCAAGGCAAGGTCTCCAGATTCAGCACACCTCCATGTTATGTGACCAAAATTTAATTTTAGAAAATAAGCACCCAAAATTGTAACTACTTATGACAGCTCTGGGGAAGCAGAGATATTTCAGCTACTGCCAGTATCTGTACCAAGGTGCCTCATGATAGCTGGAGAGTGGTCAATGAATCTTCCTAGATTCAGTGCAGTCTGAAATCTGATGAAATTACAAGCTTAATGTAGGCAACTCCTCCTCTGGATAGAGAACTGGCCAGTGGTTCAAGGAGGTATTTTTTATTCCCATCTTTGCCTCTGAACTGTGGAGTAATCCATAGGTAAGAGAAGCCACTTTCTCGGCAATTTCCCCATATCTATAAAATGGGAATAATGACCCGCAATCTCCTTTGCAAAGTGCTGTTAGAGCTACTGATGAGATTCCACACAAAAGAGCTAAATATCATTAATGGCATTCCTCTCAAAATGCCACAGCCATGGCTGGGTAAGTGATCAAATTAAAAAATTAAGCTGACAGTTTCCTCAAGCACTGAATTGCAAAGAGGAAGGACAATTAACTGTACCAAACTTGAGTACAGTGTCCTTCAAACAGGTAACTGCCAGTCACCTTCTCCATTATCACCTTCATCAGAGCTACTGGGGCAAATTAACAACCACCATGGCAAGGCTGAGCTAGGGGTTAGGGCCCCAAAATTTCTGGGTCCAAGCATGGCTGGAGAAGAAGGAGGAGCAGATACAGACCATCTCACCAAACGAGTGTGGTAACTCTAGCAGGCTGCAGATCCCATAAACGTTTGAGAAAACAACAACAGAGGCAAGCAACTAAGTAGGTCTCTTAGCCTTAAAATATAATTCAGCATAGCTTCAGCAAATGACATGGTAACAGCAGAACTTGGCCCTGTATCTTCTACCTGGTATATCAATTCACTACTGGTACCTTATGCATCTTCCTAAAATTTCTAAAGCCAGACACAGATCAACTTCCAAATGATTTTAAACATTTTTCCTCTTCTGACTGGCTGAGAGTTCTTTTTATTATGCAAAAAAAAAAAAAAATCCTTTAAAACCCAACTGACTTTTTGCTGTTGGCTCCTCTTGTTTTCTGTATTGCTTGGACATGATAAAGCAGATAGATCAATCCCTCTTTTAATTTTTCACACCTCCAAGAACCCAACATTTATTTCCAACCTGAAGTTTTAGTATGTTTAACATTTAGTCATCTTGCAAAACATCTAAGTTCTGGACTTAATCTCTTGAGAGTTACGTTTTAGTGAACAAGAGAACTAGGATCCCGCTTCAGCTGCTTCGTTCATATCTGACGTTCATATCTCAAAGGAATTCAGAAATAACAAACATATTAAAAAAGCAGCCGCAGAATCAACTATCTGAGACGTGATTGATTCTCTTCTCAAGAGATGACAGGGTACAGGATAATATGTTGTCATTTATAGCTACCCGACACCCATCCACATCCACACAGACACACACATTGCATAAAACAATATTTCAGTCATAACTGCATTATTTCAGTTTCTGCTCAACTCAGTCTGCTTTTCTGGGGCTCCCACCCAAACGTGAGTAAGGAAACTTTGACCATGTTAGTCTAGAAAGAACCACAGAGGCAATAAGCAAGACCCGGTGGCAGGATCCATTTCCCTCTCATTTTGTAATTTATCCATCAACTCCTCTGCTTTTAGTTCCATGTTCCCTAGGGAAAGCCTCTTAAAAATCAACTCTTGGGTGGTTAATTTTATCTTGCTACATATAAGGCAAGTCTGCTTTGCTGTCATTTTTCAGGAAAGTGCCCACTCTAAGCATCACCAGAACACTTGCTCTGGGGATTTGGTAGATCACATCTCTCCAATAGCTTAATCTCAAAGCTGCTGTGTAATGCTGTGATCTTTAGGTTAATTAAGGAGGTCTACCTAAAAACTACTTACAAACAGTCTGCTGCTGCAGAATGCAATCTGAAGTTTTTAATGCATGCGTTGAAAGTGTGAAGTTTTACCCTTCTTCAGTGTATGCTGATCAGACCTATCTTTGTAGATGTAGCTCTACCCTAGCATACATGCATAACCACCATACAGCTTAACCCTTACGTGTTTGCAAGATGGTGTTAATTCACTTGCTTCCTCTGTGAGTCAAATATCTTTTTAAAAAGGGCTCCATGAGGAGAATGATAGCAAAGGAGGCAAGGAATCCATGTCAGGCATGTGTAAAATATTGCTGTCATATCAGAACAGAAACTACTACCCAAGTTTTCCCCTTCCTATAGGGCCCAATCTCTAGGTTGAAGAAGAGAAGAGATACTTTTCATTACCTTCTGGGCCTCTGTCCTTCTCATTGTCTACTATTTTAATCTTCCTGCATTTCCCTGTCTTCCATGTTGGACTATTTGGCTCCATCGTTTTCTCTTTGACATGTATGGCATGTTAATCGCTCACAGTGGATTCCCCTCAGTGGCAAGGCATTTAAAAATGAGGCCCCAAAATATTCAACAGGGCAACTCCCAGACTGTCAGTGACCCAGTGTTTTCATACAGCCTTGTAGTGATACAGTGACTATCACAAAATACAGGTGACCAAAACTAGATTCTTACTGTAGGAATAGTGGAATAAGGGTCCGAACTCAAACAGAAAACTGAATTGCCTCAAATTTGTTTGTAGCCTGAATATGCTATCAAAAATAATTTTCCTCATTCAGATTTAGAAAACAACAACAACAAAAAAAGAAGAGATTAAACCCACTCTTCAGTTCTTCCAGTTCTGTATTTGTGTCCACCTGCTTCTTGGCTAGAGCTTGTAAAGCATAGCAACTAAACAATGTTCACTAAATTTAGGTGGCAAAGGATAATGATCGAAAACTTTACATGCTTCTAGCTTAAGACAACATTTCCAGAAGACCTGGAAGGTTGAAATGAAACTTTGGTGTAAATAAAAATAGCTTGCTGACCTACGTGGTAACACGAGCACATCTCAACTCCTTGTTAGGCTTATTAGTTTGATTAAGCTCAGCTAACTATACTACTTCTTGCTTAGCTAACCATACTACTTCTAGTTTCAAAGAAATTCAGCTCTGTTAGCAGCATGGTCTCTATGGTCCCTGTGTCCTAAAGGTTAGAGCAACCCTTCCGTAGCTAAGAGGCTTTGTTCCCGAAGGCCTTTTGAAGTAGAAGGGAAATGCATTAGATGTGGGCACAGTTTAAGTTAAACACAAAGGCCTCAGCTGTGCTCCAAGACATCCTCTTTGGGTCACAAATCACAGCATTAAGTATCCTGCTTGTATCTGCTGTCTGGGCCAGTTTTAAGAGCTTAACCTACAAGGATGCTCATGGTGCTACTGAGCATCATTTACTTTAAAACAAGCAAGACAAGCGTGTCTGTGTGTCACCCTCTTTGAAGCAAAAAGGAAGCCTTCCACCAACAGGAAGATGAAAGAAAGGGAGCACAGGTTAGAGTGAAGTGGCTTGTGGGCTTATTCTATGGTAAGCCAAACCCGCTGGCCTTTCCCTGCTGGGGGGTAAAGTCTGTTTTCTTGAAGACCTGTCTGGAGTGTGGTAGCATTGTAGATGCTCTTTACAAGAGACTGTAATCACACAGCTAACATTCGTCTTCCCTTTCTCTAGAGAAATCAGCCTGAGGCTCAATTAAGGAGACTAACCTGCCTGACCCATCATCCTGGAGAGGCCAAATGAGAAGAGTGGATCCTTTTCCAACTTTGATCATGGCTGAATCCAACTGAACAGGAACTTCCATTACTTTAATAGGGAAGAATATGCACTAGAATCAAGCATCAGAACTGTAGATACTAGCTGGATTTAGAAGTCAAAGGAAGAACTTGCTATTGAATTAGAGCATATCTATTCCACAGCATTTAAATATTAACATCTTTTTGGGTATCTTATAGGCAGGATTGGTACAGAGATTTCCTTTCTCTGATGCCAGTTGCAAGTATGCACAATTCTTCCTTTGATGGCTCAAGTGATTAGGTGTTAACAAGAGGAACCCAGGCACTTAACACTAGGGAGTTTTAGCACCAGGTTCACACCCCCTCCCTTTCTCAAGTCTGCAAAGGGATTTTTCTCATTCCCTGCTAATGTTAACAGCAGGTACTTAAAGCAATTAGACATTATCGCCTCTCTGGTCTTTATTACTTCCTACCTGCATATCAGCTACTTTGTAGGCAATAAAAGAGCTGAATTAACAGGACCAGTTCAGAGCGTTCTACTTCTTTATTCCATATGAAAACACTGGGTCATGGAGCTACGTGGACAGGCTGTGAGCTGCAGTGCTTTAGAGCATTATTGCCAATTGCCATAGTGTTTTATAAGGGGAAAAAGCCACAGGTAGCAAAAAAACAGATATAGGGATATCATAGAGAAAATGACATAGAAGCCGCGGGGGGTACAGGTAGACCATCGAGACATAAAGACTAGAATGACTGTACAAGTCCTGCAGAGCAGCTTGCAACTGTGCCTATGCTATGAATTAGCTACCACATCGACCAGCAAGTTGAGCAGGCAGCCTAGGGAGACACGTATGATGTGTTGCTCTTGTGAAAAGAAAGTCCTCTGACTACCAAGCAGCTTGTGCTTGCCTGGGAATAATGGCTGTACACTTTTCATCTGGGGTTATTAAGAAGCTCCTGTGACCTCTATGCTGGATTTTCAAAAAGATTTTACTCACACATTTAGAGGCTTTCCCATATAGGCCTAGCCAGGTGAAATCTTCACCTGTTTTCTTCTCTTTGTTCAGAATTAACCCATTATTCTGAGTATAGGGTTCCCACGATTTTTCTAAGATTTTGTTTGTTGTTCCCAAGAGGGAAGAGAGAAGAGACTCTAAGCTCTTGAATCCTGCTGTCGGTTCTTGCCTGAAAGGTTGTAGGGAAACTGAAGGGAAGCTGAAAGAAGTAGTCTGTCCCCTGTCAGCATTCACCTGTAATGGAGGGAAAATGTGGGATTAAACACCAAAACTAGACTCAGGATCAGAAGTTATTGGGGTACTTACACAGTTTCATCATTCTTGAATTCCAATTCCCCATAAGCGTCTTCAAAATCCTCTCCACCTCCTTTTGCTGTCCCTTCTACTGTCCTATATGGTACTATGACTGTACCCCGAGCACCAGATGTCCTTAGGACTTTGACTTCCATCACACCAATGCTCTCGCTGACATGGATAACATCACACTCAAATGTGAAGATGCCAGCATGGTCATCATCCAGTATAGTCACTGTGGCCACACAAGGAGAGGCCAGTATGGCCTTTGGGTATGGGGAGTTACTGAGCTCTGGAGGTTCCTCGCTGTCCACCACACGCAGGTTACTGAGCCGCACAAAGAAATGCTCGTCCTCCTCGAAGATGTCATCATCGATAATTCCCACAGAAAACTCCTTCTGGGTTTCCCCTGATTTCAGGACAACAGTCCCCTCTGTGAACTCATAGTCGGCACCAGCATTGGCAGAGCCATCCTCTGTTTTATAGTCCACATAGATGGTCTTGGACACATCCCCTCCTTTCCGCACCACTGTCAGGAGAACGGCACCACAGTTCTCGAGACACTGGTAGGAGCATGGGTCAAAATAAATTTTGGAGATGAATTCCTCAGGCTCATCAGGCCGTACCTCGTGCAAGCTAGTGCTCTTCTTGGCTTGCTCAGCTGCATGTTTCTTCAGAATATTTCCAGCTCCAGTCATCATTCTGGTAGCCTGAATGCGATAAAAAGCTCTGCTCTTTTGCTGATGAGACAAGGCATAATAATTAGCCATTTCTACCAACTGGTCCAAGTCCTTTTCTGGGTGTTTCTGCTTCAGGTCCTTAAGGATCCGAATCATCTCTTTGCGAGATTCATCTACCTCCTTCCCCTCCACAGTCATTAGGTTTCCATCCAAAAAGTGAGAGTTCATCATCTTGCCATCCATCTCAATTCCCTTAGGGTGATCACCTTCTGATTCTATGATAATGCCCCTGTGCTTGTCAGTACGATATTTTTTGTGCATATACTTATAGAAAAGCAGACGTTTATCTGCTATCCAAGCCAGAAGGACACAAAGTGGAAAGAAGAAAAGTGTGAGCAGGCCTTCCCAGACCTGAACCACACCTGGAGAGAAGACAGCAAGGATCATGTACAACCAAATGTAAGCAAAAATACTCCATGCAGCTGTGACAAAGAAAACCCTCAGGTGTTTTATCTTTCTGGTTTCCCCATCAGGGATCACATAGACACAGATGGCAATGATGATAAACATGTTGAAAGCAGCACTGCCAACAATCGTGGAAGGCCCCAGGTCTCCGGCTATGAATCCATGCCCACATACTTCTATCAGCGATAGAAGGATCTCAGGAGCAGAAGAGCCCAGAGCCATGAGGGTCAAGTTGGAAACAGTTTCATTCCAAATCCGAATGGTGGTTGTTGTGGTCTCTCCATTGGGTTTCCTAATTGTGATTTCTTTCTCTTGTGATGTAATAACCTCTATAGATGCCATGAAACGATCTGCAATGATGGAGACTCCAAGGAACATGTAGATCAGTGCTACAAAGTATACAATAACCCGGGCAATTTTGTCCCCAAGGGATGGGTTTTCTGGGTACCATATTGGCAGGATAACACCCTCCTTGCAGTCAAAAGATCCTGAACACGAACTGTTTTGTACTGAACTTGCTGAGTCTCCCGTCAGGCCAGCGTCCACCTGCAAACCATGCAAAAACAGCACAAAAGTAACCAGCCCAAAATGGAGGAAGGCCGAGGTGAGGGGCTGCAAGCTTAACCACGCCATACACAAGATGCAGCTTCCACTGTGTAGATCCAAAAAGGCCGAGAACCTGAAACAAACAAAACAGAGAGGAGGGAGGGAAGCATGAGAGAAAAGGCAGATACAACATTATGCAACATTTGCCCATACGCCCTTCCGTATCTCACCACTGAAGAAGACTGGTAGAGATGCATGGGTTGTCTCTCTGCCACTTTGAAGAATTTATTTACCATTAGTTGGGACTTTAACAAACTGCCACATTTAGAGGCCTAGCAGATGAAGATGAATTACTAAAATAGCAGCTCAGAGAAAAAATTGTACATAATACCCCATTCTTGGCCAACTGCATATGCAGCTAGAATACCAAGCAGTCAGCTACTAGTCATCTAATGATGCCATGGTGTTACCCAGAGCACGACTCTTGAACTCAGTAGAAGGAACCCAATCTGGTGCCTCCCCTGTCTCACACCCAAGGAAACACCAGAACCACCAGCTATGCCCATGAGCAATCTCTAAATCAAACTGTTTGTAACTCATAACTCAATTATGAGGTACCATGGTGCCCAAGGACTTATCAATCAGCTAAGACTGAGTTTTCAACCCTTGATATTGTCATGGACCAGACTATTCTCTTTCCTTTATAACAAGACCCTGGAAGAATCTGTCCTCAGTATGTTTTGTGACACCAGGCACTGTGAAGTATCTCACAGGAAACATCAAACTTACCAGTGGCCTTGTCTAAAAGATTTGGGAAGTTCAAGAATCCCAGCTCCCAACAACTGTCACTGAGGCTTGCACTCTTAAATCAGTAGGCCTCAGCTTCTTCTCCTGTGTTGTAACTGTCTAAAACTTGGACAGTAAGTTAAAAGAAGTCACCTAGGCTCTCTTTGTAGTATGTAGAAAGTCACTTCCAGGGGACAATCCTTGTGTCTCACCTCTATACAACATGAAAGATCTAATTACAAGATACACCTCTCGAGAAAGCATTTAGTCCTTTTCCCCCACCTTTCCCTTGGTCTACAAAGAGTGCCCCTCTAGCCAGTTTAGAGCAGAAGCTTAACTTTCAGTTGGCTACAGTTCAAAGAGATGAACTGGTCCCTGAACCCTTCCAAAGGTCCTTTCCCTTCCCTCTTGTACTATATGTAGTTGAGACAGCATTTTAATATTATCAGCATTAACAAATGCATCTCAAATGGTTATTTTATCATGTTGTGTCACTTGCATCTCCTCAAAAGCAGGTGCAATCTTCCTGATATCAACAAAAACGTTTTCAACTTTCAGATAAAAATCTATAGAGACAAGCGAAACAGGAAGAAAAGCATGAGCAAGGACTGCAAATGAACCAAACTGTTTCTGACACAGCACAGCAGAGGGAAGAGAATTGATTATGCAGTATCAGAATCACAAATCCATATCAAATACCCTTGATATGAAAAATAATACACTTCATGTCACCCGGATTTATTCAAAGGAGATAGATTCTCCCACATCAGCTCTCTCAATTGTCTACTTATCTTCTTTTCCACCCTAGGTGTGGAGTTTGCAGAGACCCCCAGGATCTGGGGAACCACAGTCCCAGTGAGGGTTGTTAGACTGCACCAGCCCTGCTGTCTTTTTAAAACGGTTTGATGTCTGCACAGCTCAGGGTGTCAGGAAAGACTGAGCTGTACAACGCAGGTAGAGTTTTACTCTGCCATTATGGTTCCCCTTCCACTCTGCATGAAGTTCTGCCTAATTTCTGGCAGCAGGATGTTGGGAAATCCCTGAAAAGAGGCCACGATACAGAGGGAAACTAACTGTATGCAGCAAGCGTGAGACATTTGGGCTTCGAGGTAGATTTGTGCACATGCACAGTAAAGAAGACATGTTCCAGGTGCCTCTGACTGGAGGTACATGCAGAGATGCATGCACACAGTAGCTCCAATACACTCAGGGCACATCAGATCATATTTTTTCTTTTTTCTTTTTTTTTTTTTTTTTTTTTTTTTGTACTGGAATCGCTGGCAGGTATTCACCACTCATCTAGTTCCCCCAGTGTAGTTAACTGTACAGCAGCCAGTAGGCATTGTGTCTCCCAAGATAAGCCATGTAGAAACGGCTGTCAGAAAGACCGGAGTAATTTCAAAAAGATCTATGTGATTCAAGCACTGAAATCTGATTTCAAAAATAACTTAAGAGTCTAAGTATCACTGAAATTCTGCATCTAGGAAGAGTACAGTGATCACACTGCCCTCTGAAATAAATCACTGCTACCACCAACTTTACTCTGTGGTACGACCACATTTTGTAATTAACACTATCTATCTACCTTATATAACTCTCTAATGGTTTGTATTGCTCGCCATTCCTCAAAACATTCCAGGTTTTGCCAGTTCTTTTTTAATTTTTAATTTGATTTTAAGTAGAGTGCAAGTCTACATTTGAGATTATTGCTCAAATTAATTGTGCATGATTTTGAAAACAACCTCCATCAGAGGTAGCTCCTTGGAACTCCAAACTCAAGTTATGGATTGTACAGTAAAATACCAGAATTTGGCAGCACATTGTTTCAATGGTTTTCATTTGCTTTAACGAACATCTCAATGCTAAGTGGAGGTCAAAATCATTTTCTAATACAATACAATAATGACCTATCCTGCAATTCTTTGACATAGATAAAATTCCCCAGTGAGATCAACAGGAACTTTGCCCAAAGAGGCACTGCCTGATAAAGCTTTAAAATGCTTTCAGTAACACAAACAGCATTAACCTAACCAATCAAATAAAAAACCACAGTGGAGCATTCTTATTCCCCCTCTTCCCTTGAGAACTGGTGCAAAATTGCTTTATAATCCAAAATAAGATTATTAGATTTTAACACTGTTGTTAATAAAATAGGTAGTAAGGTAACAGTTTTAACACTGAGAAGTCAAAGGACAGAAGAGTTAAAATTCCAGTCTAACTCTAGGTCAGCAATGTTGCTTAGATAGTTTTGCTCTTAGATGTATTTACTAAGCTCAGTCCATAAGTTGCTGGAGGGAATGTATGTAGCTTTGGCCTCCTCAAAACAAAGTAGAGACATCCCCTGTCCTTTAAGTAACTATATTGTTCTCAAGAGGGCTAACTGTGGCATGGCCATTCAGTATGAGTCCTGCTCTGAGGATTGAGCCTTTGTCTGGCAGGCAGGCTTGAAGCACAGTCCTGCTTCAGAGCAAGTCACCCAGGAAGGGTTGGTGTCATTCCTCCCATTTCAGTCCACCAAAACAGCAAATTTACGCCTGGAAGAGCCACACAGACCACTGGGAGATTTAAGTCCAACTACATCACTGCTTTGGCTGTGTGGGATACAAACAGAAACAGCCTGCAGCAATAAGCACTGAGTGATCTTCGGCCTGACACTATCAGGCTCTTGAGTTGCTGATCTCCACTACCTCTTTCACATCAGGCTCATGCAGATCTGTGCCTTCCATCACCATCTCATGAAGTACATGCAAATACAGGCAGTGGTATTGAGGGATATTTCTCTTCTCTGGCAGGATAAGTCATGAAAGCATTCAATCAATGCAGCAGAGACAAAAACACTGGAAGCATCAGTATGACAGAACAAGCTAGTGTTCAGCAGGAAGGCTCTGGGGAAGAGGCGTAACAGCTCTTTTAGCAGGGAGATTGCTTTATTCTACAAGAGTTGACAATGGCCAAGTGATCCATAAATCCATAAATAAAATCCATAAATAGACAGGATCAGGTCTTAAAATACTTTTGGAGACAGTCCAGAAAGCAGCATGGTTTGCGCTTGGGAGACACTGTCACATTAGACCTAAGATAGAACATGACTTCAAAAACCTATTGAGCTAGTTATACCTCTTACCATAGCCGAGTTTCAGAACACTGATGTTTTAGGTGCTCTTAGGCTACACAGAAATAGAAAGCTAGGAAGGCTATACCTTAAAATTTAGCTCTTTATATACAGCTACCCACATGACTCTAATGACAGGGATATTTTCAAAAGAAAGTATCCACAGGAAGAAATATCATCAAGAAGTAGGGTACCTCACTGATTGCTGTTAACACATACCCTCCATTTACTGAGTTCTGAAAATCACTGTCAATAAATACAAAACCAAAGGCAAAGCGCCAAGTCGCTATTCATTTCTTATCTAGGCAAAACTCCCCTTAAGCCACCATCAAAAATAGAACCTTTGGATTTTGCCTGCAAATAAAATCAGGTCATCTGGCATATGCCTCGCTTCCTGCTCTCCCTCCCACCCACCAAATAAATCAGAAACACCGAGTATATTTGTGGTCATGTATACTCGCTGTCCCTGGCTCTAGGCTAGCAAGGAAATGCTGCTGATTACATAAGAGTGCTGGGTTACAGAATGTTTAAGGTTGGAAGGGAGATCATCCAGTCCAACCTTCCTGCTCCAGCAGGCACACGTAGAGCATGTGGCACAGGGTGGCATCCAGGGGGGTTCTGAAGACCTCCAGAGAAGGAGACTCCACAACAAGGCTTGGGTGCTGTGCTAGGTACAGACACAGACATCCCAAGACTAAGCGTTGTGTCACTCGGCAAGCATGAGTCCCATAGCAGGGCAGACACAGTACAACTATTGGTGGTTATTGCAACACTGCCCACTCCTAGGCTGGAGGAGACAGAAGTGACGGTCATCTCCATAACAAGGATGGCCAGAAAAAGGGAAAAAAAAAAAAAAAACCTTACATGCCTCTACTCCAGAACACACTAATACTTTCAGATTGAGCACACATTTTTGATAATCATAGCAAAAATTGAAATTATAGCCTTTCTGTCAAAGAACGCAAGTAATTTAGCTTTCACAGAAGAGATATTATTCCAGATTCACACTCTTCCCTCCCCCAAAATAAAACCATAGCAAATATTTAATAGAAAACAAAATATATTTTCAGTTGTCTCCATTCAAGTGCTATTTAGCCCTTCAATGATCATTACAGCATACCAAAGTGCAAGTTTAAATTTACTCACAAAGCAAAAGCCAGAGCAGTGTAATTATATCCATTTTGTTAGACAAATGCAAATTTCCAACCTAGGCCAGGGCTTATACAATCCTGTTGACAGCAGACACCTACCTGATAGGACACAACTGATGACCTCCAAGCTCATTTTACACAGATTATTATAGAGCAATGGGTAGTCTTAGTCCCGAGGACCACATCAGCTATATTTCATGTAGAGAAAAGCTCCATAACTCAATTCCCAGTCCATGATATATCTCTGTAGTTTGGCTCTGTAGAAAAGTTACGGCAGGGAACTGCAGGTGCTTATTGTTTTGTGCTCCACAGTCAAAAAAAATGGGAATTACAATAACCTGGAAATTACAGCAACAGAATTAGCTGCCCACAGAATAAGGCCATTAATAACCATCCAAAGCAGACTTGTTTCCCTCAAGATCATGCAAAAACCTACTGTAAGAAAAAACACTCTCATAGCAAGTCTTTTAATATTTACAAGCTGGAGTCTCATATCTACTATGAATAGTTCCCACTATTCCAGCAAGGCAAATGGCTGTTAATAGACATGAAACCTGAGAACTAACCATTTCTTACAGAACTGCTGTAATGACAGGATGTAGCATCCATCCAACTTCACGAGGTGATCCCAAGGGATGACGTAAGTGGAGCACAAGTTTACATATAGTTAAAAGCAAACTCCAAACACCCAACTTGCCAGGGGCATCGGTGTGCGATGTTTTTTAGTATTCAAGATGCTCCTGGAAAAGCAGTACCATTAAGAGCTAATCTTTATGCCTACAAGTTCTTCCAGTTCTACACGCTCTGTACTTGACTGGCTGGGCATTTTATTTCTTCACTCTCACTCCAGCTGGAAAAATCAGAGCTGTCTTAGATCTCTTTAGATGTGCTGCACAGACCAGTGCTCCCAGAGTCTGTGCCTCACCTAAGCATCCAAAAGACGATCCCAAGAGCGAGGACCAGCTGCTGCACAGGCCACACCAGGTGACAGAAAGGCTCAGAATAGAAGCCCACTTCAGGACTGCAGCAGAAGGGTCCTGGTTCGACCAAAGACCTGCTCAGCTTCCTACCTACCAGGCTGTGAGAAAGCTTTGGGCCATGCCAGAAGTCAACACGAACAGCACCTGCTAACCTCCACACACCTCAGGTGGCAAATTTCAGGCACCAGCGGGAATGTTGAGACACACAGCCATCCCAAAAAGGCCCTTTGTGTTGATATGCATTTATATTTTATAGCCGCTGCGCATCCAAGGGCGTAAGGGTTTATGCTTCATGCACAGGCCTGTAAACAACAGGGAGGCAGACACCAGAGGAAATCTTCACTGGATGAACACAGCCATGCTCCCGAGAACAGCCCTTATTTACAGCACAGTCCATGTTGGGCTTAGCTAGCACGCAGCCTTCTTGGGAATACCATAGGGTGCCTGAAAACTCTGTTCTTCACTATCTCAAAGGGCCCAGACTGAAAGGGAAGTTCAAGTGCATCCTTCAGGCCCACAGTTTTGTGCCTGTAGCACGAAAGGCTCAGTTAAGAGGCTGAAGGCTTTTCCTTTGAGGTTCAGGAGGCCAAGAGAACTAAGAAATGAAGTTACTGGGTCACCCACTCCGTGGCCTCCGTGCCGCACTGCTGAGGGGCACTTTGCCCACTAGGCAGATGAATGCAAAGGAGCAGCCACCCGGCCACGCACAGGCCCCGGGCAGGCACCGCTTCCTCCGCTCGCCTTCAGCTGCAGCCCTCACAGCACCCGTCTTCCTCGCTCCACTTTATAAGGAGCAACAATGTCTTCTGTGGGGGAAGGTGGGCAGTAGGAGGGGAAAAAAATGGTTCTAGCGGTGTGAGAAAAACTTGTTGTCAGTAAAAGACATTTTATGTAGTGCCTGCGGTGGCTCACAGGGCATGTTATTTACTGCTCCTGTACCAAGGACATATTGCATTGCTAGCTCAGGTGCCACCATCAGGGTGCAACTTATCATCCAGCAGCTACCTGCAGCCTAAAGGAGAGATGAGAGTGGCAACTTGTGACATTTTTCTAGCACTCGGGTGTCCAAGATCTGCAACCGCTAAAATTAAAGATTCTAGGATTTGTTCCCAATGGTGCATTTGTGCTGCAGAGCCAGTAGTTATTTGTTCGGAGTTGTGCTAAATAAAACAGAGAAGAAAACATTGTGCTCATACGTCAGCCTCTTTAGATGCAGGTATGGTTAGGAAAAATACAACTTTGAACAAGTTTTCTGGCAGAAAGCCTTGATTTGAGGAAAAGAAAGCCCACTATGTGATATGTTGAGGCTGATGCAACAAGAAGCCAGGCAGGGAGCCCTTCACCTGGCAGCCAGCAGGCTCCAAGTGCTACTCCAGTTCTCCTGGGATCTCATGTCCTCCTCCAAGGGAAAAGAAAAAGCACATTCTGATTTAATTTTGGTCTGAATACAGCAAAAGAGCTCAAATACCAAAAAAGTCGTGTAAAAAGCAACAGAAAGTTCAGGCTGTGCTCAAGTCCATTCAGAAGGGCTCACTGGTGGCTGAGCAGGGAAGAAGGTATCAGAGCAGAGCAGAGGCAGGAGCACTGTGAGGCCGGCAGGGACATCAGGGCAGAAGGCAGCAGGAGCAGGTGGAGGAGAGGGTTACGCTCCAAAAGTCATTTCCCACTGCAGCAGAGAGCAAGAAGTTTGTCATTCACCTGGTTAGGCTGAAGACTCCTGCACTCCTCTGTGCGACAGGCCCAGAGACAGAGGCGGGTAGGAAAAGTCCTAGCCTACCCCAATTACCACGGAGTTCACAGAATTACTCAAACTAGGGACAGGAAGAGTTGTCTAGCCCATTCCACAGAGACTAGTGCTAGATTGTTCCCTTCGTGAACATTAGTTTCCAGTACTTTGTCGAGTGTCGCTTTAAATTACCCAAGGAATGGCATTTCCACAACTTCCCAGAGAGACTCTGCCATGATGTAATTTATCTCAGAGGTTTTAGACGTCTTCCTTATATTTAGGATGAAATTAAGAAAATTTATGCCACTAGTTCTCATTATACTGTCCTTGGAACACTCTCAACCATTCTCCTCCCTTTCCTTAAATCCCTTGAAGATTTACATGCTTCAGATACTTGTAAATAGCTATTCTCCTCCACAGTTATTCTTTGGCCAAACCACACATATTTATTTTAATCGTCATAAATTAGGCTAGGCAGCCCTTTAATCATTTATCTTGATCTCTCTAGATGGTTAGAACCAGCCTGCTATCTGGGAGCTCCAAGTCTTAACATCCACTCCCACCAAAATCAGCAGATCTCCCCTGCTCTTTTCGGAGCAGGGAACCAGAACCTGGGAAATGAAGTCTCATCCCTCAGATCTTTTTTATGAGAGTGTTTTCATTTTTTTTTTATGAGGTACTGAACCATTCTGAAAATTAAATCTAAAATGATTTATACCAGTCCACTTTATTGCCCAAGTTTCTGAAACTAAAATCACCATTCTATTGTGCATCCAAATTTGGGCTTGCCATTGAGAGTGGACTGCCATGTTGACTGCAATTTATAAAAAAAAAAAAAATCCAGAGTTTTCCAGGGTTTCACCCAAAAAGCCAGCTTCTTAGCTAGAAGAAATGTAATATACTGTAAAACACACACCCACTGCTGTGGGTGACAGCATAGCAGGAGCCATGAAACATAACACTGCGCTACGGGTTACCCTCAAAATATTTCCCACTCTGTTTGGTAGGTGCCAAACCCTGTAAATTCATCCAGGTGAATAAAGTTCTCAAGTAAAATTTCAGAGAGCATCCTTACCCTTTTCTGACACAACATCCTTTACTGACAATTTAGATATCTTTACTGCTTCAGCATTTATTCCGCTGTTAATTCTGCAACTGCTTTAAAAAAGAACCCTCACACCCAGCATGATTAATTCATTCTTCATAAGTCCAAGCTGTTTATTGCTCTTTGTTCATTTATGCACTAGCTGTTTACAGATTCTCTCTTAATATTAGCTCTGCTATTTGCTCGAGACTCAAGTCCTATTTACCATATGGTAATTGCTGGGATCACACGGCCAACAAACAGTGGAAGTTGATCTGTTACAGCAAGTACAGTAAGTGGCAGCACTCTCCAGGCTATTCCCTGCCCCTCCTTCATTTCAGCTCTCCCCACCCTGCAGGGGTTTTTATTGCTGGCTGCATAAAGCCATATGCCATTCTGATCTCTCCTGTGTTGAGAGGCAGAGATTTATTCTTCACTACAGCATCACCAGACAGGATTATTCACCTTTTTCCCTTTACAAGCCTTTCAACTGCAGGTCTGCTCACTGTCTGCCCTCCCTGGCTGTCGGCCTCCCCCTGTTCTTTCAAGGATAGATAATCTGAAATACTGTCTGGAGCGACGCACCTTTACCTGCCTCCTCTTGCACTGTTCAAAACCACTGACAGCCTCCTGTGCCTCATCCATGGTCTCAACATGCTTTGTCTCGGAGGCTTCACCAAGAGAGTCACATAGAACCTGATTTTCAAAGGTAGCCAGAAGCTTAACAGAGCAGAACTTTACTCCACTCAGGAATCTTGATCCCACAGAAATCAAAGATCTTCCATTAGACACTAAAATATGATTTAAAATTTCTGCAGGTAATCAACTCTAAGAGACCAGTGGTGTTTTCCCCAGGAACAGACATCAGGTTTACTTCTTAGTTCCTAACAAGAGCATTGTGGAGGTCCTACACCCAAAAGGTGTAAGACTCAGCCACATGAATAAATGAATTTGATCTTCAGAAACATAAACAAAAACCAAGACTTATTATATGTCAGTTTAGGAGAGGTACGTACAAGGAGGCACCTTGTTTGGAAACAGTAAGGCTCACCTTGCCACTTCTAACATGACTATAAAAATATTCCCCTTAATCCTAGCAGTTAGCAAGGCTTAACTTCAATACCAAGGAAGCACATTAAGAAACCTAGATGCTAGACAATCAGACAAATTTCCTAACAGAGTACTCAACAATCATAGTATGATTTATCTCCAAACTGGGAGAAGTACCATTTTTATTATATTCATGGCACTGTTTACACCAGATTCTCTCCTCTGACTCTCCCTTCCAAAAGTCTCCTTTAGTGCAAAGTCATCTTAAAAATGAGGACTATCTTTCTAGCTTGGAGAACTTGCATACAATCAGCTGAAGGCCACTAGAGTGAAGAGAAAGAGGACCTGTAGGGCCAGATTTTCTTTGGTGTAAATCAGCAGAGGTCCAATGATCCCAAGTCAGCAGAGCCAGTTTATTCTCCTGGAAGAGCAAGCCTCTGGCAACATTTCATTTAATATAACACTCCAATAGGAAAGCTTCATTTACTTCCTCTTTGTAATTCATGACACACACACATCAGTTTGGGATATCTTCTTGCTTTCCTCATACAAACTGCGCTTTTGTCCATCCCACCCCAGCTCCTTCATATCGATGCTCCATGCTGGCCCCTGATTTACTACACCTAGTCTTGCCAACAGGAGAAGCTGAGTCATGGGAGATGATTGCTTCAGCCAAACGCACTGAAACACGGGAAGGGAAGGAGAAACATCTCCTTCCCCCACAAGGCCCATCTTCTAGCAAACAAGGCCTGGATACTCCCTTCTCCAGCAATACTGAGGGTAGCTTCTGAAAGTACCCCCTTCCTGAAGGTACAATAACAGGAGTCACTGCAGAAAATCGTGCTTAGCCCATACCTAGCACCAGCTCTATTCAAGCTACTGAGGCAAGGAGTCTCTCTTCTGCCACTCTATTGGTTTTACTGAGGAGTTAAGAGTACCCTTCAGGCACTGCAGAAAATATCTTTCCATCCATTTCTGCAAGGAGAAGATTAAAACAGAGATGTGCTCTACTTGCTTTAAGCCCAAATCTCTCCTAACAGGAGACGAAGGGAAGGAAATTACAGAGTCCTTCTTCCACAGTGGAGGACTGACTTGAGCAACAACTAACGTAGGAATTAGCAAACTAATTGGTTTCCTTTCGCAATCTCACTCTGTCCCCTCCCTACCCTGCTCCCTCACCCCAGAAGGCCTCTCCCTTCCCCAGCACTTCTGAGGCAGCGGCCACCAGTACTACAAGTTGGAATCAGTGAGAGATGAGAGACCCCCACCTCTCTGTCAGAGGGGATCACAGCCGGCCTGCAGTGCCTAAGAGCTGTTGGGAACAACTGACAGAGAACCCACAGAAGCCCCATTTTCCTAAGAAAACAGGCTAAGAACATCCCATCCCAACTCTGCAAGTGCAAGCTCTCCAAAACTTGTTAAATTGTATTAATAGTTCCTTACACTCATTGCTAAATATGCATTGCCTTGCTCCCCATCCAGCCTCTGGAATGTGTTCCTCCTCGGTCTCCTGATTGAATGCTCATCATCAGACGTTAGCTCCCACACAGATACTTGCAAACCATGGTCAGGCCACCTCTTAGCATTCCCTTTTCCACATTAAGTGGATGAAGCTTCTGGAACCTTACACTGCTAGGCCTCAACCCTTACGTAACTCGCACAGCCCCTTGCTCAGCCTTCTCCTGCGTATCACCTGTGGGCAGAGGCAAGCGCTGGTGAACCTGGCAAAAAGAACCAAGAGAGGAACAAACTAAAGGCTCAGGGCTCACAGGCTCGGGGTTATCTTATCTCGTGAGAAATGGAAACTTTTTAAATTCCATGCTGTGTGTTTCTGTAACCTGTGGAACGCAAGGCCCTAACTAAAAAATTAAGACAAATACTGGAGAGATCAAAGCCAACCTGCATGTGCATGCAAATATTCAAAACATCCAAAACGTATCAGCCTGGGTTCATGTGTCCTCTTGCTCCAGCATGTATTCCAAACACCTTTTTACTGTTTTTTTTTAAAAAAAACATTAATGTGCTTACCAGAAATTCTTAAATGTGTATCTGCCTCCTTACTGGGCCAAGCAACTACCTGGGTTTGGCCCAGACACCAAGCCCATGGGCCACTGTCACAAGTTACATGCGCAGGATAAGTATGGGTTGGTTTGGATGTGTAGAGGATGCTGCTGGAAGGCTGGGAAGGCACAAAGCACTCGAGTTGCTTTGTGAAGCAGTGAGTTGGGTCACTTACTGAAGCAACATGAAGGAACCTGTGGATTTAAGAGGGAAGTGCAGAGGAGGTAAAGGACCAGAGCAGGGGAAAGAAGGGATGGCCATGCACGCACGTGGCAGAAGAGCATGGAAGCAAGGAGATGGCTCTAGGGAAGCAACAGGTAGGCTGGCAGTTTTCCAGGGAACAACCAAGTGCAGATGAGCATCTCCTCACCGTCAGTCCCTCAGTTCAGTTCCCCAGAGGGGAGGCAGCTCCTTCGTGCTCTGAAGGTTAAACTGAGCCTTCTGCCTGGCACAAGAGCACAGTGCAGCTAACGGGTAAAACCGCCTACCTACTTAAAAGCAAGCCCCAATATTGCTAGAAGGGACAGGCTTTATTTTTAGCTGGGACACCAGCAGGGTCACTGCTGGTGCTGCATTTCCCCACCAAAGCCATGGTTTCATGAAGTATGCTGTGTGCTCAGGGTCACTGCGAGGGAAACATCTGTCAGGTCAGGTTTGGGGAGATGAATTGTTTAAGTTAGGGAAAAGGAAACATTTACTGGAAGAAGTGAACCTGAAACTACTTTACAAGGTTAACATAGAAGGAAAAAATGACGCATAAAGAGTCAGAGCAGGTGGTAATTTATGTGAGGGCAACTTCTGATGCTCCCATTTCCAAGACGCTCAGTCAGGAGAATCTCCCATGATATCTAACTCCAGGGGCATCCCCTGTCCTTGCCTGGCATAGCGCAGATTTGAAAGACTCATTCTCACCTGGGAGCTACCAAAAATAAAAGTAACAGCACGTTCCTCTTCTCTGCCAGGATCCTTTTTGAAGGAAAACCTGCATAGAGAGGCAGCACGTGCGTTGCACCTCGAGGGCAACGACACTGAGAATTTGCCTCCCTCCTGGTACCCAGGGCATTGCACAGAGGTCCCAGTTAGCCCCAAGACAGGTGGCTCCCCTGGGGCAAAGGCAGCACAGCGGCACACACACAGCCCACCACTGTCCTGTGAGGACAAGAAGTCATGGCCTCCAGGGGCATAGTGGGTGCAAACCTGAAGAAATGTGTTTGCGCTGTTAGGGAATGTAGTCTGGAGGCTTCAGCATGCAGCACGAGCTGCTAAAGGAAAGCAGATGAAGTCACTAGCATGAGGCTTTTGAGGGATTTAAGAGAAGGGGTAACTTCTTGTTTTGTGCCGCTCTTTAACAACTTTGAAGACGTGTTGCATCTGAGAGAGAGGTCAGCCTAGACCCTCTGCGCTTGATTCTTTATCAGAATCAAACTCTATGCACATTCTTGGGAAGATTTGATATTTTAAATCCTTTTATCTTTTTTTTTTCTTTCTTCTATGAATCTTGGGCCTCTTAATAGCTTAAAAGATGTGTTGCAGACCCCATCAGTCTTAGGTTCTTTGCAACTAATCTGCATTCATGCCTACCCATGTCATCAGGAGACTTCAGGGCAGAACAAACTCCAGGCTAACTCCCCTGGGCAATTTAGGCTCTGAGGGTGGTAGTGGGGCTACTTAAGCCAACATGAATATTTTCCACCAATAGTCATTGGATCCCACTCTGCAGTACAACCTACCATGCGGTCATATACACCACCTTCCAGAGAAAGAAACAAGAGCAGGAAAAAGCAGCCAGTTGGAGTTTTAAATCTATAGAAACCATGTTACAAATGACGTAGCTGGCAGAAGTGTTAGCTGTTGGAGCAGGTTTGCCTCTTGCAGTCATGAATCCTGCAGGGCCTCCTGAAACAGTTAATGCACTTGTCCCACTGTACAGCGATAAGCATGCACCATCATTCCCAACTAACATATGCATACAAGGGCAACTGCATGATTCCCAGGCAAAGCCATGCAAGAGGGTAAAGGCATTTACTAAGGTGGACCTCTAACCCAACATCAAAATGTTACTTCCCATCACGGAAGATATATCTCAGAGTGCTAAGCCAAGACTTTCCAACCTTAATGCTCTGCAGCAAGTATTTAAGACAGCAAAGAGAGCAGAGGCCGAGACAGAGAAAGGGCTCTCTGAGCTCCTGTCCATCACCAGACGGGGTGAGCTTGCAGCACAGGGCAGAAGCAGCATGGCCTTCCCTTCTTTGGGTGCAAGGAACCACAGCGCCAGGACCTTTGTGCTGGATTTTGCAGCCTGCCTGGATCTTGGTGGCCAACCGCCGTCTCCATTGCTACCAGAACCAAGGCAAAGTGGGATCCCTGTAGAAGGAAATCTGCAGCTTTCACCTGCAAGGCAGCACACGAACACTCTGGCAGCATGGCTTGTATCACCAGCATTGGAGCCCCATGTTCCCATCAATACAAGCTCAGCACTCAGATCTGCGTCCCTTCTCACAGTTATATTCCGTATCACCACATTTCTCTTGTTTAAAGCTCTTCCCTGCTTTATTGCTGGACAGAGCTGCTGTTTGCTGTAAGACGGCCTCCAAGCACCAGCCTAGAAGTGGGTGATGATGAAAGCAGCGGCAATGCAGATTCTTACATGTCTATGGTTTCTAAACCTCTTTGACACCTCCGTGGATGAAAAACATGCCCAGCAGCAGAGGATATTTAGTATTTCTGACTGCTCTTGACCTGCCTGTCTCTGCTGCTGTCCTGAGTTAGGAGGTTTAGGTAAAAAGACAGCAGCACATACGAAGGAAGCAAACAGAGCAAGCCCAGCTTTGCAGCCTTGAAATAATCTGCTAGTGAATGGAAATGCTGAATGAAAACAGAGTCTTTTGCCTAAATCTGCATGCTCTGGTAAAGCTCCCTTTTTTATTATGATGGAAAATCCACACTGGAGTGTTTTAGTTAGAAAATAAGCTATCATAAAAGAAGTGTTAAGAGCCCTAAGCTCCCCTCTCTCTCATGATGTCAACTGTCAGAGACATCAATGACAGCTCAGCTGTGTGATCAAAGGCTTCAGCAACCAGATTTAAAGACAGAATTCCCAGAAAATTAAGAGATGGAGGAGTGTGTATGTGCATGTGTTTGGGGGATTTTCACTTGTTTATAAATGTCTTATGGGGTGAACTATTTAGTTTATGATGAATGTATTGCAGGAATGGTGGCCCTTGGATCTTCACTACGGGACACTGGTGATAGGGGATGGTAGTGATACCTCCAGAATGGCCTGACACATCACTGCTGCTCCATACCTTGCTCTACACGGAAATTCCTTATGACAGAAATTCAGTCTCCGACCAGCCCAACAGTCCTTAGGAGCTGCAGGAGACCTGAGGTGGTGCCAGGAGGTAACCAGGGCCTGCAATCTCATTTAATGCCACAAACCTCTGTATCCCCATGTCACTGAAATCAGCTAATGCTGGACCCTGTCCTAGCCACTCAGAAAGTGCTTTAATGATGCCCCAAGAACAGCTGGTGATTCCATGTGTCTCACAATGCATAAAACTCTCCAGGACAGAGACTAGCATTTATTAGACACTTTTACAGCACTCAGAAACTTGGGCCCCCAACTGGGCCTGTGCCTTTAGGAGTTACCGTTGGCTAAATATTCAATCAGAATAGTATTAACGTACGCCACGACACCTAAGCACAGTGAGCGATGGTAGACAGAGCATCACAACTGTCAATTTCTTGCCTTTAGAGATCTCTTTTTTTCCATTTTAACATGAGCAGTTTTTGCTCTGTGTAGTTTAATTTAATTTTTTAAATACAGAATTAGATATTACTGCCTGATTGGGAAAAAAAAAAAAGGAGAGAGAAATTTGGCAGGCAATCAAAGCCATTTTTTAACTGTTGAAGCACATGAAAGGCATCTGAAACAGAACAACAACAGCAAAGAACAAGGAACTATTTGTCAGTGCTGTTTGGTCATTGGGGACACTTAGGGGAGGAGAATGATGCTGTTTGTTTAAAACAGGCAAACAAAACCCTGAAAGACAGGCCATTTATCTGTATGGTGCCCGATTTTTAAATAACGATGCAGGGAGCATCCTTTTAACTAGCTTCCTAATCAAAAGTGCTGACACACTCAGTTATGGCACTCGCAGGCCCTGGCGTGGAGGCGGCTGCCTCTCTTCTCGCCACACAGGCGAGAGGTGCCCCCATGTCCGTAGCGGCTCCGCAGGGCTTCCCAATGGGCAGGTGAGGTCGGGGGGGGAGCGAGAGCTCCTGCGAGACCCCAACAGCAAGACAAGGAGACGCCAGCGGTGCCTGTGCCTGGATGCACCTTCGCAGTCCCATTCGGACTGCTCACACCTCCTGCGCCCGCTCAGGACAGCTCAAAGGACTGTCCCCATGGCTGTCAGTATCCAAAGTCCCACGTGCCAGGCTCCTGGGTGGCACCTTTATGGAGGATGGGGGGAATCTGTCTGCAAAAGTGCTACAGAGAGCATCCCCGGGGGCTGACTGTAGATGAGGTTTCCCTCTAGCAGGCAGCCAGCTGCAAACTGCAGCAAGCCCGTCCTCGCCATGCCACCAAGCCGAAAGGGAGCATCACGAGCCACGCTGCACGAGCGAGACCCACCAAGGTGAAGGGACGTGCCCTGCACAGCACCGGGGGCTTCTCATCATCACTGGGAGCTACCTGCATTTCCCCAGCCCTCACACATGACCTCAGCAATGGGATTACCACAACCTGCCATACCATGTGCATTTGCAAAATGCTTCAACTACTGACTTACTAGAAGAGGACTCATATTTGGCTGAAGAAGCAACCAAACCAACCAACCCAGACTGTTCATTATACTGCACCATCTACCTAGAGCTCTGTATGATTCACGCTGAATCCTCTCTTTCCACAGATGATTACTATTTACACCCTTAATATTTGCAAGGGAGGGTGACTGACTTGACCACTAATGCGGTCAGATTGAGGACTCTTGTGCTGCTCTTGCTCTTCCCTCGCCAGCCCTCAGCTGTAGCTGGCCGTGCTCTTCTTGAACACTAGCACTTGTGCGCAGGACACACAAGTCTTGTTCAACTGCTCACAGCAGCTGATTGTAAGCCCCAAACAAGAATTACTTTCCCAGCTAAACCATCATCAGGGCAAACAAGTGTGTGCATACGCACTGGATGGAGTAAGATTAGAAGCTCCCTAGAAATGGTTATGCTGCATGAGAGTAATATCTCTTCCCACTGCACCAAAGCTATAGAGCATCTTCAAAGAGGCTCAAGCCTTTCCACCTGGGTCCTAGTGGTCTCCCAAAGCCAGCTCTGCTCTTGCGGGCTCCCTCTGGGCTCCCAAAGGGCACAAGGTGAACGCTTGGGCATGAGGAGGTGCCACTGATGGTTACCTAAGTCCTACAGCGCTGTCCCCTCCAGAAACAAAAAGCAGCTCAACAAAGCCACCCCTTTGCTCTGTGAAGAGATGAGAGGCTTTGAAAAAATATGCATATATAGATATATAATTTATATTTTATATATATATATACACGCATGCAAGAAGGGTAAGATGTGCATATGGCTCCCCTTCTCACCCTCATGCTTCCTCCACTGTCTTGCCTTAAACGTAAAGCCAATCTTTAGTGCAAAACCCTCAATCTTTAGTGCAAAACCCTCAAAACAAGCCTGGGAACAAACCAAGGGGGCAGACACCCAGTCACTCCAGTACAGGGCCACTTTTGGGGGTCCTGGGAGCAGCAGAAGAAATAACCACATACACACCCCGCTCCCCCCTTTAACAGCACAGCCCCCCAAAACCACTTGCAGCAGCTTCACCTCCCAGCCGGGGCGCCCCTCCAGACGCAGGTGCCACAAAGGGAGGCCCGCAAGGCGGGCTGCGCTGGCGGCAGCCTATGCGCTCCCGCCACATTTAGGTCAGGCTCAGAGCGCGCGCGTGTGCGCGCAGGGCACGCGCGGCTCCGTGTGCGCGCGGCGAGGCACGCGTGGGGCCCGCGGCCCCCTGCCCTATTTAGGGCAGCGCCCGGCGCAGCCGCCGCGTAAACAAGCCCCGCGGCAGCGGACGGAGCGCGACAGCTGCGCGGGACACTCCGCCTGCCCCGCGGCCTGGCCGGCCGGGGGGGGAGGGCTAAAAAAATGTAAATAATAAAAAATAAATAAAAAAGGATAATTTATAGCACTGCATGCGCGGCGCTGCCTGCACCCCCCTGCTGCCCTGCGCCGCCCCGGCGCCCCTTTCCCGGCTGCCTGCGGCGCCCGCTCCGCTCGCGGGCTCATCCCTCCCCCGCACACGGAGCCATCACGGCTCCGCGCAAACATCACGCACGGATGTAGCCGAGCAGCCCCCGCTGGCGCTGCCCGCCGCGAAATCACCTTCCCGCGGGAGCTGATCCCGCAAGGAGCGCCTTCCCCCCCCACACCCCAGCTCCCGAGGGCTCCCGGGCTTTCGCTCCATAGCCGCAAACTTAACCGCCAGCCTCGCGCTGAGCCTCCTACTTACCCGCTCCTGGCCGCTGGGCTGAGTTTATTGTTTTGCTTAGGGCGGGGGGGCTCTGCTCGCTCCCCGGTAAAATCCTCCCGGTTGCTAAAGGGGGCTCATTGCAGCTCGCGGGCGGCGGGCGCTTCTCCTCTGCATGTCAGTCCAACTCGCGGGGCTCGCTCGAAAAGCGGGGCTCGCTTTTGCAGCTGTCAGGGCGAGCGGGGAGGTGCATCTGGGAAAGGGGGTGGGGGTGGCGGTAAAACGTTGGTAAATCCCCCAGCCTCGGTCTTCAGCCCTGCGCAGGGTAGTTTGGCGAGGGAAGGGAGCCCCGGCGGAGGGGGAGGACGAGGAGGGCAGAGATGAACGGGGGGTGAGAGGGGGAGGGAAAAAAAGATATCTAAAAAAAAAAAAAGAAGGGGAATTGTAGCCCAGATTGCAAGGGAGTCTGCTGGGCTTCCCCTGCTCTCACAGCAGCAGGGCTCGGCGCAGGCTTCCCAGCATCCCGGTGCCCGGCAAAGCGCTGAGCCTGATTTCTGGGAGCCGGCGAGGTTCGCACAACTGCAGCAAGAAGCCAAATCAAAAAGCCAATCTGCGAGCCTCCAAACTGCACGTCACCCTATCAGCTGGGAGCAAGCGCTGCAACAGAATTACAAGCCGTGCATATTTATTCTTCCACATCCAGGGGGGGATTTTCAGATCGTTTAAAGCGAGCCACAATGAAACTGGAGCAAAGCATTTCCCGAGTAAATACAGGCAGAGCAGCTATCTTGCCTTTTACATGCACACATCCACACACATGCGTCTCTGGGCAACCTCTACGAGCACATATATATTTATATACCTACACACATCGAGCAGCAATCGCTCCTTTATCCTCCAAGTGTCTAGACCTGACTCTGTATTTTGAGCAGTGTGGGGGGGGGAAATACAGGAGCTGAGCAGAAGATATCAATTGCATATCTTAAATTTAAAGGATTTGCCAAATGCAGAGCTTAAATATAGAAAAGAAATTACACAGGCAGTTAGTCGAGGCATCCCTTTGAAGCTGCATGCTTTGGTTTGTGCTTGCAGGAACTACCCTGTCATTTTTTTAACCAAAGTCAAATAACAGCATGTGAGGCAGCATGTCATTTTGAAGCAAAAATATATGCTGCCTCCAAAGTTGCTATTTCACTTTGGCAGAAGATGACAAGGCAGGTGGTTTCCATGGCCGTGGAACAGAAGGAATGGTTGCTTTGCATCATGCATGGGAGCCACATTTCTCCCTGGGATCCCCTCCGCTTTTGGCGTTCAGCGCCACAGCAAGCGGGGGCAGACATGACTGCCACGAGTCACCTTCTGGCAGGGTTTTGCACTTATTTAAAGACCTATAAAGCCCTCA
The DNA here is from genome assembly GCF_003342845.1 of Nothoprocta perdicaria. NCBI lineage: Eukaryota > Metazoa > Chordata > Aves > Tinamiformes > Tinamidae > Nothoprocta > Nothoprocta perdicaria. The sequence continues at coordinate 1,278,502 of NW_020455350.1, read as the reverse complement.
CCCTGTAGGGCAGCGACCCTGCCACGGCTGCATCCAGAGAGCAGCTCTGCTGCAGGATGGGCTACCTCACCCTCCAAAGAGAAGTTGCTGCTGCTCCATCACACGCTGGTGTCTCCGGTCTCTCCTTGGCCCTGTGACTCGGTGAGGGCCACGAGGCAGAAACTTTGCAATATAACTCGTGCATAGGCTCAAGGGGAAGCTGCTCCCATCAAATGCAACTGGGTAAAGTGCCATGAGGAACATGGCCAGAGTCGTATATGAGGCAACAACTTTTACCGACAGGAGTTGTACAAAGAAGGAAGGGGATATGGTAACAAACGGTTATTGAGAGGATGACTTGTGAAATCACTGTATTTACTTTGGTTGTATTTCCTGTGCAGTTGACAGTGTGAAGGAAAGCTGCAAACAAGTTGAGTTTAGCTGCAGCAAATCAATGAAAATCAACCTGGCTGCCTTGGTTATGGATCAAGAGAGCAGCCCCTGGCCCCCACACAGCCTTAAAACAGGGATCCAGAGACCTGGAAAAAACAATTACTCCTGCTGGTCTGGCTAATTACAGTTTGTAGTCAGAGCAGGACATGGAAACCCAGAGCCAACAGGGAAGCTGGAGATGGCCATGAGGAGCCACGGTGACTGCCGGACAGGATGGCTGAGGAGATGACTGCATGGAAGAGCACAGAAAGTGCTGTGGGGCCAGGCCTTGGCACAGCATCTCCCCAAACATCATCTGTTGTTCCCACTGCCCTCACATAACCCAAGCAGGGCGTTCTGCTGTGGAAGAGCCCTTATTAACAGCCCAGCACAGACGCGGCAGCACACGCTATTGATCACGGAGACATCAAGGTTCTGTTATGGGGAATAGTCCTAGGAGCAGCCAGCTCATCTCCTCCAAGGCCGAGCACAGGGGAACACCTTTCCTGGCACAGGACAAAACTCTGCCAAGCCACAACTCACTGTTAAGTGGTTCCAAATAATTGTTTTTGTTTAACTCTCCGTGCAAGCAGGCCTGGAGTTTAGGAATAATGGTACAAACTGCTCGTCAGCAGGAACAAGGCCTGGGGGCAACACACAAATTTACAGTTGACAATAACCTAAGATAGACACGGCTCTTTATTGTACACAGATGTTTCATTTCACCTCATCTCTTCAGCTCAGAACATAAAATCATGCCTAATACGTTTAAGAAATGCTCCTAGGCATTTCCCTCTTTCCTTCCGTCCAGGTCCCATATGGGCCTGGTCTGATGTTGCTCAGTTCATGCAGAAAATACTCATCCCAGCAGGGAGTATATGGAATTTTTTATCTTGTTAGTTTTAAAGGTATGCTTGCAAGGTATTAATCCTGGGACAAAAGTATCAAAAACCTTTAAATAAGTGATGATATGTATATATATATGTATATATACACACACACACACACACATACATACATATCTATATTATTTGCCAAAGCTAACATAAACAAAATATTGGGATTTCAAGCTACTGCTCATCACAGTCTGACTAAACAAACACAGGATGTTTCAAGTGTTATCTAACCTAATAAAAAACTACAGAATCAAATACAAAACTACAGTAGCAAATACGAATATCTTCAATGAACGTATGTTATTTCTCTCATAAAAGCTTCTCTTGCTCTCTGGGAATGACAGGTTAATAATTACAATGTGCAGCAGCAACAATATTTATAAACAACAAAATTTATAAAGCAGAACCCATTCCCCTGCAGATTCCCCCATAACTGCCTAAAACCTGGAATAGAAATCCAGGGATGCAAGATCTCTCTCAGACCAGAAAGGCCTTGCTCGGGCATATTTTCATGAGTTTTCACAATCTTTAACCAGCTCTCAAATCTGTCTCGAAGCTCTTGAGATTTTGGCCTAAGCAAGAAATGCAAGCTTGGTTCTTCCTTTCCTTGGCCCCTGAAGATGAGAGGAGATCGTTCTGATTTAATTTGTGATTTCAGCATCCCATGGGTTCGTTCTTCCGCTAGCAGCCGCACTGAAAATAAAGATGCTGCCAGTAGAAGTTAGCTGACAGCAGCGTTGTCAAGATGACTTACGTAACAGGCATCAATTTGCTCTGCTGGGGCAATGTCATCTATTGACATAAAAATCTGCCAGCGCCATACAACTTCTGGAAGAAACTCTTAGAGGACAGCAGTTGAGTCTGAAGACACCTGTTCTCCCCCTTCATCCACCAAATAGACATGTAACACCTAAAGGTAAGATGCCACACAGCGTCCATCTGAACTTTCACACTGGTCTGGCCAGGCTACTGCAGTATTATGGGGGATACCAAAGTTCCAGGTTCATCTGCTCCGAGAGACATTTCTCGTCAAAAAAGTTTAGAGAGATTAAATTACTTTCATCACTTTTCTGTCTTCTGCTGATCTTTCAGCTCTTGTTCTAATGGTCCACGAATGGCCACGAACATTAGCTAAGCTCTCGCTGCTTAAACACAAGCAGCCCAACTGCTCCTAATACATCTGTATCCAAGGGCCTGGCACAGCCCCCTTTGCTCATCCCAGAATTGGTCTTGGGTTGTGTGTCATACTTTTTTTTCATAGCTTTGATTTTCATCCTTCATCAGCTTTCATCAGGTGCTTGCTCTCACTAGTGTCAGAAGAGATGGAATAATGTGACTTCTATTAGTATCAGGAATATGAAGAGCCTTGAAATGAAATTCCAGATCTGAGAGAAAGTTACTTTCTAGGGGAAGAGAAGGAGTCACCAGATTGAAGGCCATCTACGGCTGCAGAGCAAATGAAACAGCTTAAAAATACAATTTGGTTTTACCTGTAAAAGCCTGTTCTGCAAACATGACTGGAACCCTGAGAGCTGAGCTGGACTTTACACAGACTTTTTCACTGGTGTGAAAGAATCCTTTGGACAAGCCAAGAGACACCTGCACCAGCTCATGGTCTCTTTGTGACTTCCAGTGACTAGAGGGCAATTCCTCCACATGTCCCAGCAAATGGGATGCTGCAACTGATGCACAAGGCAGGCTGAGAGGTTGCTCATTGCCTGCTTATCCTTTGTGCACTAGTCAGGAAGGAATGGAATCGGCATCCACAGAGGTGCCTGTGACAGTCATAGGGAGAGATAATGTCCCCTAGGCAGTGCTCGGTGCAGGGAGGTTTATTCTTGTGGGGGGCAGCCTCTGTGTTTCTCAGGTCTGTCTCAGATGGACAGGCAGATCCGTGGGAGACTTTCTTCACCATAGCAACTGAGTGCAGAGCAATGTGAAGACAGGCCCATGCGCCGGTTACTGATACCACAAACACGTCCTGCTCTGTGCTTCCCAGGAGCCTCCTATGCAAGGGAACACGGAGCCAAAGGATGAACTCAGTCAAGCAGTCAGACACTGTGGACAACCAATTTGGGTTTAACTCATCGATTCTACCCCAGCTTGTGATCAATGCCATCCATGGAGCCTCCAATGTCTCTCACAAACATGCTCTCCTAGGCTGCATGGATTGCTCACCTGCCAAGAGAGGCAGAAATACGTTGATGGGAAGAATAACTTCACTGTCACTGCAAAAAATGCATGTATGCTCTTCCCAGAAGACCTGTGCATCTGGGCCAGGCCTGAGCATAGTGCTGTGGGTATTTCCATACTTCTACCTCTCCTCTCTCTATCCCTGCAACATATATATTTTTTAAGATAAAATGAGCTCTGTGAACAGAGATCCAGGATATATGTTAATCCAGGAGATAGGTTAATTATGAAGTTTTCCATTTTAGCATCAGAAATTGTATTTATCTGTCTGCAGACTGACCACTGCAGGGCACAGAGAGAGGGGATATCTGTGGGGGAACATCCCTGCTCTACAGGAATTCCCTGCAGTTGCCACACTGGGACAGCCCTGACAAAAGGGCACAGCAAAAGGCAGGAAAAAGGCATCTATTCAAAGAGGGTTTTCCCAGCATTTTATTTGCCAGCTGAGGGTGGTGATCAGGTGGACTGTCTCAGGGGAAGGAGTCTTGGGATTTGTCATCTAAGATGTCAGCTAAGTTGGCATCTTAGAGCAGTAACTCAACAGCTCCTCTAACACAAGCTAGAGTATGTATTTTTGACAAAGTTTTATAGCATAACAAAATTTTTCCAGGAAGAACTAATGTCTACAGCATCAGGGCATGTACCAGACCAGAGCTCACTAACAAATCCAGAAGGATCCTTCTAGCTGCAGGAATTAGTTACCATCAACCAGCACCAACACTACTGAAGACAGCCCCATTTTCTTAGCTGGGGAACAAATATGTGAAGATCAAACTGTACAAATGCGGTACATCTACTCCTCTCCCATTCTCCCTAAGAAGCAAGGAGCTTTCCTCCAAGGCCAGAGGTTTGACACAACAGCAACAGCTATTAGCATGGACAAAAGCCTACAAATGCATCAAGATATTCCACTGGGTTCCCATGCATGTCTTGCAAAGCTCTAGCAGAGGTTTAGGCTCCAAAACTTGTCAACTTATTTAATAGTTTCCCCAAATCATTTCAAATTAAAAAAAAAAATCAATAGGAAAAGCTCATATTTAATTGATTTTGAAACTCAACAAAGACAAAATCAATTGTTTCTCTATCACTCTGGTTTCCCCGTTAAACGCTGGCACCAAGATATTTTCTGTTTCCTGTACCACATCCTGGCTTATAACATGAGAAAAATCCACTTTTCTAAAACAGCTCTTTATGGGGAGGATGATTTAAGAGCTTCTGGAGCAGTGTCCGGTAGGTCAACCAAATGCACACAGACTGGTCTTCTTATGCCTCTTTCAAAATCTTCCTCCTCCATCCTGTGTTCACCCCTTCAGATTCCGGGTAAGCTACTGCTTGGCCAGCGAGCTTACTAATAGGCTAAATTTTGCTGCTCTTGTTCATGAGTCACAGTCATTTTACATTGAAGATAGCATAGAGGTAACAGGTACAGATATGTTAGACAGAGAGGATGACTGCAGTGACCTTCCACACTGACCCTCAGGTCCTAAGGTCCCCACAGCACTGGTGACTCAAACATTCCCAGCTGCTCTGCAGCCCTATGGGTTCTCCCCAGCTCCTTAAAAATCAGAGAATCCACTGTACACCTAGCCAAGGGAGGGAGCTGAGATGCTCTGCTGTGTCCCCTCTATGTGCCATGTCCTGGGTGCAGCAATGAGGCCAAGCACAACCCCCAGGACCCCGCAGCCTCCGCAGAGCTTAGGTCATCATGCACGGACACCCTTCCAACAAGCCCTGGCCAACTGCTGGTACCTGGCACAGATGGGACCTTCCCGGGGACCCAAGTGGGCCAATGCAGACACAATGATGTGGGAACGTGACAGCTTTGGGCAGGAAAGGAAGCTTTGAGTGTGTGAGACTCCAGACCCAAAGGCCCCAGACCTCAGGGGATATTACCAGACAGCGCCACTGCAGACCTCGACAGCACAGTCCAGTGAGGATAACAATAAGTGCTGGTTAAGAGAGAATAATATTCCAGTGTTCCCTTAAGGTCACTGTAATAATTTTCTTAGCAAGACAGCTGAGACCTACTGAAAAAGTAGATCTCTTTCTTTAAAAATATGGGACAAAGCGAATAGCACCAGATTGCCTCTTCTCCCTAAGCAGTTAGATGAACACTGTATTTCCCTCCAGGAGACACTGATCCTCGTTTATAGAAAGGAAGGGGCAAAGGGCTTTTAGAAATAAATTAACATCAGCTTTTAATGAAAGCTAACAATTTAATTAAAGGAGTGAAAAGCTCATGCACGGAGGCAGTGCTGAGATGTGTTGTTCTTTAGCATACATGCGGCCTTTTCCCCCGGTCTGGTTTGGTCTAGGAAACACAGGCAGGACCAGCACTCCTGGCACACTGTCTATCCCCAGCCCATCCTGAGCACACACAAGGGCAGAGACAGCCCCCCCAAAACAGCTCTGTCCTGGAGCCTCTGGTTAGGATCTGCTCCTACCCTTAAAACTTGACTTTCAGTCTTGTGTTACAGGGCTAAACTGTCCTTCTGACATATGACATGTTTTTGAATTGAGCGCATGTTACTGAATAAAACACAAGCTCTCTCTTACAGTGTATAGGTCCTCCTAGAAGTTGTGTTTGTAGAAATGTTATTCCTTGCTTCGGTATTTTGAAAAAACATGCACATCGAGAAGCATGCACAAGTACGTACCACGTACACCTACATATGCTTAGGGATTGTTGAACACCGTCCATTTGGTCCAGGTACAGCATCTTAGCCTGCAGTAATCACACACGATTGCTCTGAAAATAAAATAACAGCTTCCCACCTTCGGAGTAGTCAAAAGCATTTAGACAAAAGCAAGTTTTTTTTTTGGAAGAGGAAGAGACAGATAGATATGCGCACAAAAGAAAGAGCAGTCTTTCATAGCCTAAATTTTGGGTTTAGATTTTTTTTTTTTTTTGCATTATGTACATTTTTTCTATACTCTGTACAGCAAACCAAAGCCTTTATACAGATAGAACTGTGGTTCATGCCTGTGCTGATACACTACTCTACATTAACCTCTGCTCTGTGCTCTGCTCTTTTCTGCACATCCACCTCCCATTCCCTCATGCCTCTCACCCACGTGCCACTCACCACACTTGCTCTTGGAAACCCCTCTTTCATTGCTGCCACAAGGATGCAAGTTTATGCCATTGCTCCTTGTCAACACACTGCCGAAACTGTGAGCTTGGAGTTGTCACATCTGTCTCATCATGATAACCATTTTGCACCCCATTGTATGGGCAAACAATTTTGCTCAGGAGCTAATGGATGAAATAACCTGTGGTGGCAGGAGCACTTCACCTCAGACAGTCTCAAGCTGAACATTTCCATCTCTCAGAGCTTTCCATGTATTCCCGCCAGAGTGAGGCTGTGGGCACTTTGCATAGACTTGCTGCTCTTTGTGCATTTTTTTTTAAATTCATTTTTGCATTTTAAATGAATTTTTAAAATAGTTGCATCTACTGAGGAATATACAACACTTCCAGGAATTCCCATTCCTGCAGAAAGCAGGAGCCGCTCACAGAGTTATTCACCAAATTAACCCATCCCACCCAAGGGTCCATGACAAGAAGCACTAAATGATTTTTAAAAATCACCCCAACTCCACACACTGGTGTGGGATTCGCTAATGCTCACAGCCACAGCAGCAACTTGAACCAGGTTTAAGAAAGGAGCAGCCCAACAACCCCAAGGAGCTGGCAGGGAAGACGCTACCAACAGAGCGCAGCAGAGCCCTTAGGCACTGGGACTTTGTCTTAGTCCAGGAGGCACCATGAGGGTTTTGCTCTTCTTCCCACACACCTAATTTCTCACAAATAAACAACAACAACAACAACAAAATCAATATTTTGGGGATTGCTTCCCTGCCATCAAACTTCTCTGTAGCTGGCCAGTGGGTCCCAGAGCTGCAGGAAGGGCAAAGAGACCATAGGTACCTACAGGCAGAGCACGAGGGCAGAGCCTCGTTCCCTCAGGAAGCCAGCCTGGGAATTGTAGCCGGGCGCTCATGGAGTCATGAGCAGAAAGCACCAATCCCACCAGCCCTTTACAAAGGCTAGAACACAGGAAAGTGCCATTTACCTTAACAGAAAGAGCACCAGACCCTCGCGCAAATACCAAGCCTTGGAGGAGCGCGAGTGACGCACGCTGAATGCCAGGGGCCTGCTGGGTGCCGCAGGGTGCCGAGGTGCTCCCTGCTTTACAGACTTCCCGAGGCAGGGAGGTGGCTCCGGAAGGGCTGCAGGAGCTGCCCTCTCGCTAGACTTCTGTGCTGGGTTTATTGAGATGGCCAGCCCAACGCCGGCCTCCATGAACAACAATATGTGCTTAAAAAAGGGAGTGGGAGGGAGAAAAATATTATTACAAGGAGCAATGACTCAATGAGCTCCATCGCTTTCCCCAATGCTGTGTCTAATCATTTTCATAGTATATCAGAAAGTGTGAAATCACTGACTAATTTTATGATAGCGATTTTCACCACAGAACAGGGGGACCCGAGTCCTCCCTCCCTCAGCACGTTTGCAGGTGCAAGTTCACTCTCACCTCTTAGGTCTCCCCACAGGTATCCCCAGGATGGCAAAAGCAAAGAGGCAAAACACTCCAGACTAGCTTGCTGCTCCTAACCAAATCCTGCTCCCACAGAAAGTAGCTGGAATTTCATCACCATTAGCAATGCAGTCCATTCTACACCACAGCAGCTGCTCAATGGCCTAGAGCAGCACAGGGCAGGACACACAGCGTGCTGTGTCCAGCATCTTCCAAGGGGAATTCTCAGAAGCAGAAGGAGACTTGGACTCTACCCAAGACCATTACAGTTACCAACTCCCTTGAGGAAAACATCACCAAAGCCTTAATGACAACCACTGATTTGATCTTCTGCCGAAAGACAAGACTGCAGACAACAGGGCCTCAGTTTGATCCTGACCCTGAACTCAAGACTATCACAGTCCCACTGACAAGGGATCAGCCCTCCCAAGGGAAGAGCTCCAGACACATCCTGCTCCCCCAGATGTGCTCCACAAACCCGCTTCTCCCATAGCAGACAGGCACAAGGTCAATGGGGGCCCTGGCATTACACTGTCTGCTTGTAAGGCTGCTGGGAAAGTGGATTAGCTGGAAAAGCAACAATTCTCCTGCTCCTCTAAACGTGAGGGGACATCAGGCAGCATTGCTGAGAGGCACATGGCTCTCCACACGCAGCCAGTCCTGCCTGGCTTCCACAGCACCAGAATGGGACAAATAGAGCAAATAGAGCACTGGGCCAGAGGCAAACCTTTTGTCAAGATACCAACCTAAATGAAAGTTTTACAGGCTAAAGATGAAAGGGGAAGTACTTCAAAGCCTGCAAGGCATTCATTTTCCCTTTTGCTGTGGTTTTCCTTCTCCCTTGTTTTAATATGATGGATTACCCGATAACGGCAGGCGGCGGCTCTGACTGACATGCACATCCCGGATAAAGGAGAACAGGAAATTTGATCTGAAGCTTTATACCGTGTGCGAGGGAGTTCTGGAGTCACCAGAGAGACACTTGGCCAGATCGCGCACGCCATCACGTTCGCCACAGCCGCAGACCCGCGCTCGCGTGTTCAATTTCCTGCCATCACTCGCCGAGCCCACTGCGCAGCCAAAGAGCACGAGTCTGAGTGTATCTGATCTGGAGATGCACACGAGGGAGGCGCAAGCTCTGGTTACAGTAGGAAATTGAATTGTTGATGAAAATGGTTTTCAACGGGGAGCCGCCTCCTCCTCCTCCCCCTTCTGTTGTTGTCCAGGGCTTAAGTGCAAAAGCAGACAGGTCACAACCGCTGCCAGCCTCAGCAAGAGCTCAATGGACTGTCTTAATGTTTGTTTTTCTGCCCACACTCCTCCCTGCTGTGAGGAAAGCTCCCTCTGCAGAGTTCACTGAGACCCTGCCCCTGGTTCAGCATCCAGCTCAGTACATTGAGCACACAACCCTTATGACCCGATGCTCTCTGCATGCTGCAAGAAAATCTGTTCTGATTTTTTGAAGAGGCTGGAGAATGGAGAAGGAGAGGAAACAACAAAGTAGATACAGATTTTCTAATACATCTGGGTTCAGGTATTGGATGTGGCCTGCAGGTGATGTCAAGACATCAGGAATCCATTCCTCTTGTGGGCCTTCCTCAAAACCAAAGGAAGCATCACGTGTTTTCTCAAATGCTAGACAGGCAGCACAGCACTTTCCTGTGGGGACCGTGAGGCTTGTGGATGGGGAGCTCATGTCCTAATGGTGCATCGAGCCCTGGATCCCACTCTGCTGACTTGTTTGAGAAGATGAAGTGTATGAGTCCCAGCCTGTGGAACAACTCAAACAGTTTCATAGCTCAGAGGTCTGTGATCCAGCTCCCAGGCTATATAGCCACTGCTCATATCTCCTGATATCCAGCTAGTTGCACACCTAGATTGCAGCCTGGATAAAAACAGATGCAGTGAAATGTTCAGACAAGGTTTTTGCTCAAGTGCAAGCACCCAGTGTTCAACAAAGTATCCCAGATATCTCAGGAAAACTGCATGTTTTTATGGCAGATCTGTGGGCTGAATTCATATGTGTTTAAACTGGTTTCCAATTCGGGGGGGTGGATGGGAGGTTCACATCCTTTCCCCCACAAGCTATAACATGCTATATAACGTAATTGCTGCTCCGCCTGAAAAATGTCAGGAGCAGCAGCACATAGTGCTGCCTTGCTGGTCCATCAGGCTTGAATGTAATAGACAAGATATTGATGCAGCGACCTGATGTAATCAAGAACTATAAAAGGCAAAGCAGTAAATCATTCGGATGCAACAGTCTGCCTGTGCACTTAGCTGCTCTTTATGTCTTCTAAAGCATCCAGTAAACAAAATTGCATTTAACTATAAACAGTCACAGAGGAATTTTCCTTACAAAACTTGTGCTCTTGCAGAGGATGTAGTGGTAGGGAAGGGCTGTAAAGTCAGGGAAGGGCTGTAAAGTCAGGGAAGGGCTGTAAAGTCAAGAAATGTCTGGGCATATGAAGAATTTTTTTTCCTGCTTTTTCTTTCCTGCAAGAAAGTCATCTAACAACTTACCCCACTGAGGAGCACAGCTCTTTAAAAAATTCACTGTTCTTTTGTTTAACGAGTCAATTATATTCTTTAACGAAGATTCCTTGCATTGCTCTCTAGGACTGACCATCAAGCCTTCTTGTAAGGTCTACAAGTATAGCTGCAGCTAGAGAAGAGTTTGTACAACACCTGCTGAAGATGAAGAACTAGGTTTGTCTCTCAGCCTTGAGTTAGGAGCACAAAGAGCTGCTCTGTTATGAAGGAGGTATCTGGACAGAGATAGAAAAGCTGTGGGAACTTCTATTCTCCCTTAGGCATGAGCTCAGGTAAGAAACACACATGCATGTGCAACAACAGAAGTTCTTGATGGAGGATGAAGGAGGCCAAAGTCTTGACTACAGCACAGAAGTGGATCACAGTCTTCCCCAAGCAAGTCAGGCGACTTGCTCAGTGTTGCAGCACAATCTGTGAAAGCATAAAGCTTCCTTATAGATTTCAGATATGCAGAAGCACATTTTTATTTCAGCCCATGAGGCAAGCCTTGCTTTTCCTCTGCACCTCAAGACTCAGGTTTCCAAATAAAGAATCAGTCAAGACATACAGAGGGTAAATGAGATCAATAATTCCTATCAGCATTTAAAGTGACTAAAGAAAAACAGCTCAAGAGCTAGAAAGAAAGGCAGATTAGGCAAAAATTGAGGCATTTTCTCAGCTGCTGCTTTTCCAGAATTCCCAAGAAACAAGGGAGGGAAGAGCCTGTCTTCAGTGCTAGTATGAATGCTGAAGCCTTAGGAGAAAAAAAAAAGAAAAAAAGAAAGGCAGCAGGACTTCAGTCTTCCCTTAAAAACTGCAGACCACATCATGGGGCCCACCCCAGCACCTTCTTTGCGGGTGAGCACTACAGCTCGCACAGAAGCACAGGGAGCAAAGCTCACCAGTATACAGAGCCAGGCCTTGGCATGGGCGGCTGGTGACCAAGTTTCACCGACATCTGTGAAGCTGCTTCCACCTACCCGAGCTGAAAACCCTCCCCATTGGCTGACATTTAACTGCCCTGTATTTTTACCCAGGATTTGTCAAGAACCCCAGCACTCAAGGTGACTAATCACCAGCTAAGCTGCTGCAAGCACGAGCTGCAGCACTGCAGCGTCCTGGCTGCCCAGAGGGACCAGCAGCAGCCCAGCATGACCCGATCACCCCTTGCCTTTCTTGCCTGGGTATCAGCAGTGTGTTGCAGGACACCAACCAGGTCCTAGACCACAGACATGTACTAGAGATGGGGATGATGGAGCTCTTCTCCCCGCACATTGCAGTGCACAACATTCATACTGATGCTGCTGCAAAATTCGGTTACATCAGGATTCATATAGAACAGTCCCATGGGCTTGCATGGAGCTACACCAGGACAAATAGGACAAATAAACCCTAATTATAAACATTTATCAAGTAATCTACAGCTTCCCTTGCTTGTCTCCATTTCCTTTACTATAAAGTCTCACTGCCAGCCTGCCCTCGCTTTTCAATAGGTCTGCAGTGTGTTTAGGCTGAGGGTGAAGCTTTCATACAAACAGGGGGATCAGAGGGAGCAGAACAGCAGCCCCCAAAGCCTGTCGGATAGGAGAAATGTGCTCTGTCATTGCGGGGACGCTGGTAGCACCTCCATCTGCAGCACCTTTTATGTCCTGGTCTAGGCCTGGACCGTGGTCAGTTCTCACTAGAGGGCAGCAGGATGCACTTAGATGCTCAAGGCAGAGCGCTGAGCCCAGCTCACAGTCCCTGCAGAATCAGAAAGTCCCTGCGGTACCTGCAGGCCCATCCTGCTCTGGCAGCTCCGATGCTCCCGTCCCAGCACGGCACAGGCGGACATTGCAGATGGATCTTGCATTCGGAGTCACTGCAGAGCGAAGGGGGCCTGGGCAGCGCCGCGTGTCATTAATGTGCTTGGTGCAGCACCACGAAGGGCAGCAAATGGCTGAGGAGGCCAAAGCTCGGCCTTGATGTGGGACATGAAAGGAAACACTCGCTCTTGGAAGATCAGAGGGGAGGAGGTGCCTCTGTGCAAAAGGGAAGAGTGGCAGCACTGGAGGGTTCAGCTGCTCAACAAGCGTTTGATGGACACGAGCTCTGGGAAGAGCTGCCTCGGCCCGTGACAGGGACGAGATCTGCGCGGGAAGGACATGTGGGGTGAAGCTTTGCTCATCCTGCACGGACAGAGCTGCCGAAACCTGGGGAAAACTGAACCAAACACACAGGGTGAACTGAACAATGTCACCGAAGAGACACAAAGATTGTCATCAAGATCTCTGGCGCGAGGACAAAATATAGTGGAAGTTACTCAGTGTGGCCAAGTGATCCTCTGTCTGAATAGGGGAGAGAGTCAGATTAGTTTGAGAGTATCATAATTAATTCTCATTTTTGGGGCCAAGAACCTTCCATTTCCAAGCACCTTCCCATCTGAGAACTGGGGTTTGGTTCTCCCAAAACGCTAGCCCTGCCATAGGTAACACCATTAAATTATCGCCCAAACAGCTCGAGTTTTACTAGAGAGAAAATAAACCATGTAACAGACAAAGCTCAATTCACTGCTGCAAAAAGCAAGGATGTGCACCAGCCACCAGCATACACATTGAGGCAGCTCATTTTCTCCAAAGGATCCAAGAAAATCTTTGCAGAACTACACAAAACTTTACAAACAGTAAAGATGTAATTTGCTGCAGCAGTGCTAATCACATAGGACAGGAATCAAAGAAGGCAATTTCCAAATAACGTTGTGGGATATGTATATGCAGCCCAAAGGAGGTCACCCTCACTGCAGCTTGGCTTCAAGGGGGTTCAATAAGATACCACAGGATTTTAGGTCTGGACACACAGAAAAATGATATTCAGGATCCTGAATACTACACATATCATATAAACCCTTGGCAGGTGCCAAAAATTGCAGACTTAGATCCCAAATGTTCAGTCATGAGAGCAATCAGATACTAGATATCATCAGATAATGACTTTTCGTAACTTACTATTTTAACATTAATCTTGAATATTTTTAACTGATCTGCTCTATTCCAAGCCGAAGTTTTGGGCCTGGGGCAGGTGTTCCTAGATGAGATTATATGACAAGGTTTGTGCAAGACGACAGCCTGGAGGAAGTACAGCTCCCTTCTGAGGGTTTTTGATGCTGTTGACTACAGGATAGACAATTATTTAAAGACTCCTTCCCCACACACATGGTTTTTGCCCCACAGCTCATGTACAAACACTATTTCTCATTGCTCTGCTTGGGTGTCATGCTCTGCAGCCTTGACTCAGGAGGACCTTGGAATAAGATCTGCTTCCTAAAGTTCACCATGGCTCTTAGCTTCATGTTAAGAAGGCAAAGGAAATCTCTTCGCTCAAAAATATCTTAAGTTTATGAAGAGGAAATTCGGGTCAAAGAGCTAGAGCAGCCTTGTCACGGAACTATTTGTTTGTTATCCGTGTGGCAGGACATTTAACTAAGAGATTTCCAGAGATTAACCAAAGTCACAGCTCATACCAGTGATGCAGATGACACATTTAGTCCCCCTCAAATACTGTTTTTCAGCCTTTTGTCTCTGCAAAGAGATTAGAGAGAGCTCTGACCAGAGGAGTTGATCGGAGGAGTGGATTCTGGCTCAGCACCCATCCCATCCACACCACCTTGCTGCACCCAAGGGGGCAGGTACCCAGTCAGGGGCAAGGGAGAGGGAAACACAGCACGAAAAGGCCTCTAAAAAGAGGTGGAGAGGGAGACATACACGAAAGAATGAAATTCCCTTGGGAAATTGCCCTGAAAAGGAAGTGTGAGTCATCAGAAGGAAAGAACGAGCTGCAATAGAACCTGTCTCTTGTACTTAAAATCACAGAAACACTGAATGTTTTTTGGTTCCTTAAACCATATTCCCAACTCATTCCCTCCGTTCCCCACACAAATATGGGTTGCAGAGCCATAGAAATGACAAAGGGGTGACAAGAAAGGTCAAAGGACAAAGGAGTTTCCAGTATGTTATTACGTCTCACTCCTTTCCTTGCAAGGCAATACATCTCACATCTGCTCTTGGCCATGTCTTTACTGAGCATGCTGAAGCCAGACGGGACTAGGGGATCTCTCCGTCTGAAAAACATCATTTGGGAGACACCAGCGTCTGGGAAATGACTGATGGACATGGAGCACTTCTTGATGAAATTATGGGTTCAAACCTTGTCCCACTCAGGATTTTGCTCCCTACACATCCTGCTCTGGATGTGTACGTGAGATTATCTTTTCTATCTCAGTGCTACAGACAGGTCTCTCTCTAGATGTGGCTACTCAGCTCTCTTGGTATTATCCAGTGCTAAAGGAGAGGCAGTTTGTTTTCCTCCAGTGCTGTCCCTCCCAGACACTGATATCAATTTAGAGAAAACACCAGTGGGGGAGGTACGTGAGGAATTCAGGCTGCAAAACTGAGCTTGCTAAACATCAAATAAACCTTGGTAGGGCCGTGATCTTGGCACATGATACACTAACAGCTGGACTGAGAACAACCACTGCTGGCTCCTGCAAAGCACATCCATGGAGGGAAGGACCTTTGAAGAAAGGCCTGGGATTTGAAGACATTCAAAAGTCAGGCTTGTCCCTGTGTAAAATTTAAATAAGCCTGTCCTGCACTATTTGAATGTCTGAAACCTCTTGGATGTGGAGGTAATTTCCCAGAGCAGCGAGGTGTTCCTGCAGGTCTGTCTGACCCAGGGACTCTCCAACTCCAGAACTGATACCAGGGCCCAGGAGAAACAACCTCAGAGCACAAGTGATTTCCCTGTACTGTTAGGAAAATGAAAGCAGGACGGAGAGCCCCAGCTACTTAGACTTCACCTAAGTACCTAATTCCACTGTAACTGGTGGGCGAGGGCCTAAGGCAAATGCTTATGTGTATGCAGGGCTAGTCCCTAATCCTGCCAAGACCAGTCAGGGCTCTAGGGCAACCTCCTCACTGTGGCTGCAGTGGGGCTGCTTTTGCAAAATACCACCCTAGTGTGGACGCAAAAGGACTGCAGAGCTGTGCTGCAGATAGATACCACACACCCAAGTCACCAACAATTGTGGATCATGAAATCCCACTTTTTTTTTTTTCCCCCTAAAAAAAGGGGTAGATGGAGGGACAGATGCAGCTTGATCTGACTGGGAGGGCTGCCCAGCCCCAGCTACACACGGCACCAGGCAGCCTGCAAGCCCTCAGGGCCTCCCCAGCAAATCTGCACCTCTCCATCTGCCAGCAGCGCTCCACCAGCCAGCCAGCCTGCCTTGCCTCGTGCCCAGCACACACAGCTGTGCTGGAAGGAGGCTGGAGCACAGATCTGCCTCCTCCTCATCTTCTCCATCTATAAAGTTAGGCTAAAAATAGATAGCCACCTTTGGAAATACCCAGGGATACTTAGATGAGTGCAGCACGAATAGAGACATTAGCAACTAGGTAAGCTGGAAGAGGAAGAGGAGAGGAGATCTGCGCTGAGCCTCTTAATGGGTCCATTTCCTTGACCAGGTTAAAAAAAAAAAAAGTGAAATGAGATTTCCAGAAAATTTAGTCTTGTGAAAAGACATAAGAGAAGGCTTGCCCTCGAGAAGGCTTCAAGTATTTTGTTCTCTTCCTCACACGCACAAAGGGAAAACGAGGGTTGCCTTTCAGGCAGGGCGCCTGGGCTGAGCGCTCTGGCTGTCAGCCACCCTGTTGCCCTTTCCTCAGCTGCCAAAGGAGCATCTGGCCATCTACGAGGCAGGGGGAAAGGTGAGCTCGGCCTCCTCGCGTCCTGCTCTGCCTCTCCAGCTGCGTGCCTGTAAGGGTGCTGAGCTCCCTACGGCCACGCTAACCTTGAACAGAGGTAGGATTTCCCTTCCTGAGTGCTGCCCATGCCTGTCTAGCTACTGAACAGTTTGTGAATATCCTTCTATACACTATTAAATGTATTAATTAATGTAAGCAATGCTGACCCCCTGCTTTAGGAGAAGGTCCTGATGGTCCAAATGCAAAGAACAGGAAGGGAAACAGGAACATGTAGACCTGAGGTGAGTTGCCCAGGGTCTCATAGGAGGACAAAGTAGGACTAGACCACACATTTAGGACCAGTGTCGTGGTCTTCCAAAACATCCTCTTCTACTGATGTTTTCTGGCTGGCCACCAGGCTTGTGGCATTCAGAGGCAGCACCTCCCCTTACTCTTAGCATTAAATTTTCATTTTCTGGCTTCAAATCACATAATTCTACATCTATCAAAAATAGAGAGTTCACAAGAAAGGTCATGCTAGAGATTTTAATTTGAGTTATATATGTAGTACCACTATTCCCTACCAGCTAGTTAAGGAAGTCAGGTGCCAGTAAGAGGTGGCAGGAGAGCAGATAGATGAGCTGGGAGCAGAGGTTCCTGGTCTCTCTGCCTCTTGCTGCCTGGGTGTGAGGCCTGGTTTGAGATTGGTACCTACAGCACCACAGAAGCTCTGCTTCCCTTTTAGGGAGCAGTGCAATGAACACAGGTGGGAAATACTGCAGTATTTCACTGCTTAAGGAAAAAATTCAAAGCCATTTATTTCATTTTTTCATCATGTACACCTCAGATCTTTTACCTCTCGCATGCTGTAGGGAATCCTGTGGATCATAAAGTCTTAGGTGGAAAAGGGGAGAGAAAAAGAAAAAAAATACACCAATATTGTAGCTTAATTACCCTTACAAGTGGGTGTCATGCAGCAGCAGTGTAGGGTAAACATGAGACCAAAGACTTGGCACACTGAAGAAATATCACACTTCAGATGGTGCCAATACTACAAGGAATATATTTAACACAGCTTTAAAGGGAAGAACAGAGAGAAAAGAGGGGAGAGGCGTTGTCCATTCAACTAGTTGCCTGCCACTCTTGGACACATAAAGAGAGGCTCCTGAACAACAGGACCCGTTTAAAGAGTTTACAGCATCTTGTTAGGTAAGAAAGGCCACTCGAGGGAAGGCGAGAGCCGCAGATAGCACCTTCACCAGGGCACACAGAACCTCATTCATTGGTCTAGCAGATGACTGTGTGTGCCCTCCCTAAGCAGCTGTGTTCATCCCACTTCTTTACCCTTGCAGTGGTGAGAAAATCCCACTGAGCCCCGAACCACACGCTGAGAAAAGGGTGCAATAGGGCTCTGAATCACGCAGCTGGTGCCAGCACGCCCCTACGTGGGTCAATTCAGGGAGCATAGGACAAAGCTTGGGTCTCAGGAGGACTTCAGAAGGGGACCTTCTTTCCAGGTCCGCTGAAGCCGCTCACTCACCTTGGACAGAAGGACACGTCCTCCTGCCCTCGAAGGCCATGTCACCACAGCACCGAAGCGGTAGCTCAAGCTGCAGGCTGCATGGATGTGTGACTGCCCAGCAGTCACCTCCAGCCTGCATCCTCCCAGCTCCATCACACCAGGGAGGTTTCCTCAGGGGTCGTTCACTGTCCCTTTCTCCACTCTGGGAGATCTCTGTAGCTACGCAGGCCATCATGCTGTTCATGCCTCTGACATTAACCATGTTTTACCATCAGCTACAGATGACTTTTAATGGTCAGAGCTGCATGCTAGTAGCACCAAAGAATTTATCCAGCATGGAAGACCACTGCTCTCAGTATTATTTAAGTGCAAAGAAAGTATTTTCTCACCCTCTTTCTACCTATGTGGGCTATTAAAAGACTGGGAACAAGAAGGAATTATCCCCTTTGCCTCGATGTGGCAGAAGAATGGTGCGATTTATCCGTGGTTACAGAGGCAGACTCTGGCAAACTTTCCACCTCTTTTCTACCTCCTAAGAAATTATCCCCTAATTTCTGACAAGAGCAGCAGTCAGTAAGTTCTCCAAGGTCAATAGTCTGTTCAAACCAGACAGCACAAATGCTCATTGGCATTTTAGAGGTGAACAGCAAACAAGCATTCACTGTTGAAGAGAAACTCTCCTCTTTTCCTTCTGTAAGATCTGCTCTCTTTTTACAGAAAAAAAAAAGAAATAAGTATCACATGAAGGTGCAAGACATCACCCTGCCAAGGCTGTCTACCCTCTGGGCAGGACAGGGAGCCACTTGGGGAGAACATTGCACAGCATCTTGCATGTGCTCAATTTTATTCTGGAAGGATATGGCTTGGAGGGTGGAATCACCTGGGAAAAGATGCGTGAGGAGACAGAGAGGGACACACGAAGGTGGAAGCCAAAGAGAACTGAAGAGCTGGGAATAGGGAGGAAACTGCAGCAAGGAGGAGACACATGAACCCTGGCCAGCACTGATACTGCTGTGCCCGGCCTGCGTGTGACTCAGTCAATCCACCCTGGGCATGACATTTCTCTTGGTAAAATTCCTCCAATTCCTCCGCTCTAATGCATGGATGCTTCCATTTCAAAAGGTGACATGATTATAAGGAATGCTAAAAATACACACAGGCTTTCATTCCTCTCCCCATCTCTGGTGAAACAGAATTTGCAGCTTTCGCGTTAACCAACAAACAGTGATTTAATCTGAAAGGAGTTCTGGGGGACAAGAGCGCTTCTTTCTTTTCACTCTCTCGCCCTTTATACAGCACAATAGTAACAAGGCTCCAGTTTACAGCCCAGCCTCACTCTTTGGGTGACTGTCAATCTGCAATGGCTTTAATTCTTTGCATGCCAGTCAAAGGGAACGGCTGCTGTTCCCTTGCTCGTCTTTCAGCCCTTTGGCTTGGCTGAAGGTTTAGGCTCAAATCCTCCCTGCTCTTGACCATCTTGCTGCTCTTCAAGACCCCCTGCAGCCCTTTCTTTGTTAAAGATTGACTTTCTAGCATAGAAAAGGTAGGCTGGATAAATTGTCCTTTTGGGTAATACAGCTTGCAAATGCTTAAATCTGATGCTCCAGTATTCAGACAGGACCCAAAGTGTCCAAAGAAGAGTCAAATCAATCTCTATTTCACACTTAAAGTCAGCTCAATATTTAAATGCAGGAGTTGAGATAACAAAAAACCCCCAAAATCTTAAATAACTTAAACTTTTCATGATCAAAATACTCAGTGTACTTGCAATTCTGCTAAAAAAATCAGGCTATGGATGACAACAAAAGCTATTTTGCACAGGAAGTCTTCAAACTGATGTGAAAATATTTAATAAAAAAATATAGTTTATTCATATAACATTAGGCCACTGCAAAATTTCTTTAGCTTTAAATTGCTTTACCTCTGAACATTTTCTGCTATGTTTTGAAAGACATGCAACCGTAGTAGGTTATGTTAATTTATGCTTGTGGGTAAGGTATTCAAAATAGAAGCTTTAATTGCAAGTTGCAAATGCTATAAATGGCAGGCAATAAATCTCAACACCAGAGGGTCAAAGGGTAGGGATAAAACAGCAACAAGGTTGTTTTTAATCTAAAACTAGGACACATCAGTCTGGTACAAGACTTCAGTTGTTGAAGAATTTAACCTCAAGGAACAGATTCTGCAAAGCTTTCTGTACCAGGACTCAGAGAATAGAAGCACTGCTACCTAGTATCATTCTCAGTATCACAAAAATCAGGTATTGGTCTTGGTTTCCATCATTCTTTTGGAAGAAAATGCCCCAACACCTCTAATTTGTGCACACAAAATGCTAGAGTTTTTTGGAAGGTGTTTCTTTAAATGAGCACTCTACAATTTTAATTCTTAAAACTTTAGAAGATATTAATGGTTGAAAGCACTTTAACCCTATCTTTTGTAGTCACATTTGCGATTCACTTAAAATCAGACAGTTACTTATCTACCTTTCAAGGTGGATGTTTTGTAGCTGCATGCGAGCCTCAAATAACAACTTCAAAATGAACTTAGATTAAGATATATTTATGTACAAAAATAGTACAGTCATCTTATGATCTAGTTTTTGATCAAAGATATTTGAGTATAAAACTTTATTGATGGATAATGAATTACTCCTTCAGGAATGTGGGAGCCAATTCTTTAGTAACACAGAAACCAGTTACCTCTCCAGAAGGATTAAGAAGAGTGAGAAGGCCTTTGGAATTACCATTTCAGTTACAGAATATGGAAATTAATTACTTCCAAAAAGATTATTTAACTGAAAGACACTTTCAAATGTGCTTGTGCTAACTGAAGCAGATTTCCAGGTCCTAGGAAATCAAGTCACAGGTGGGCTGAATGCATGAAACCACTATGGGATTTAAGAAGTTAGGAGGAGATTCTGCTGAGCTCCTGCTGCAGGTCTGAGGCAGCCCAAGCCCTCGCTGCGCCCTTGAGCAGACAGTATCTTCATGGTGAAGGAGCCTTGGTCTAACACACAGAGCAGCCAAGACAGCAAGAGACCGAGGGCGAGGCTGCGTGGTGAGCGCAGCCAGGTTCTCAGTGCACAAGATATTCCTTTTTGCAGGAACTTGATGAAACGGATGCTCCTCAGGCGCCTCGCCTGGTGCTCCCCCAGCACAGCTCTCTTGCCAGCCAGCAGAGCAGCAGCCTTCCCCTTGGGCACTATTTCCTGACACAAAGACCTGCCCAGGCTGCCATAGCCCAGCAGGAAGGTAGAAACCACGGCCAGCAACCTAGGGCGATGTTTTTCCGTGTTTTTCTAGTTCAGGTTGCGATGGGAGAACAAAATGTGATTTCAGATACTAACAGCTTCTGTTAAGCGCCACAGGCCTGAGGCCATGTGCACAGGGAGAAGGAAGCAGCCATCCCTGGGAAACAGGCAGATTCCAGCTGGACTGAGAACTCCCAGCTCACCGATTTGCTTTAGGAAAGCCGCTTCAATGGCTTCCCTGCTATTATTGCTAAAAACACTCTCACTAATTATTTGGAACGTAGTTGAGGTTTGTCCAGCTGCTAAGGTTATCCATGATTCACCAGACAGGATTCACCAACTGCTAAACGAAATTCTTCTGTTATTGAACCCACTGAATTACTTACACTGGTGTAGGGCTCCCTGCCACATACGAGACAAGGGCTTTGCTTCTCTCTGAGGACAGCCCAGCTCTTATGTCTGCTCAAAGCTCTCTAAAGAGAGACATAGAGATCGCATCCAAAGTAACTAGGCTTTATTATTTATTTCTACTTTTTCCTTTTTTAGTAACAAAATATTCATCATTATTAATCACGATTGTTTTGATGGAATCTAATTGCAGTGTTCCCTAAAGCACAGCAACACTCCCTCCACCCCCATCCAACTGAAAAAGAAAAATCACATCCTGAAAATAGCCAGCAAGAGACAGTTATCAAAGCCTGGCCTCCCACAACTCGTGACATCAGACGAGACTGTTTAAAATCTTCAAGATAAAATCAGCAGGAAGACCAAGACTATGAAGAACTTTGCTGTCTTCCTACAAAAGCCAGACAGGGATTTACTACAGGAATACTCTCCTACATCCTTCCCTAAGGCCACGAGCTGTAAGGCTGGCTGGTGCTGCCCCTTAGGTGGTTTTGGAGGGCACTTTGCCAGCTCTTTTGGGGGAAACTCTTCCTTTGCAAGCTAGACAGGTGCAGCTGCATCAGGATAAGGAACAAGCAGAGCCCAACAATATCTCTGTCACGGTCAGAGGGACAGCTCAGAGCTCAGGAAGGTGACATATAGAAAAATCCAGTGTTGAAACAAAACCCCAGTGGAAGAGAGCATCCCAGGACTATTACCTGGGACATCAGATCCCTCACACTGTTCTGACTGTCCCATCAAATATTTGTTTATTGCAAATTGATTGATCTGTGTATAAAACTCTGGACTAGCTAAGGCTTTGAGGTACTTAGACCTGACTAAGTACAGTGTTACCTGAGGATACAGGGGTTTTGACTTAGCAAGCTTTCAACTGTCAAAACTAGAAACTCATGAAAATACTCTCACTGTTGCATTTTAATGGTTTCCTTGTGTCAGCATTCCTGATCCCAGGACTTCACTTGGGAGCAGAGGCAAAGCCTTCAGAGAACTTACCTGTGTTGTCTTCTTCCAGAATTCTTGAAGTCTTTCCGTACTTCATCAGAGGACTAAAGTAATTTTAAAAAATGGAAGAATTTGCTGCTACAGACAAAATGATCTCTTCACTGGTCTTCAACAGAGGAGAATCAAAAATCCCCACCTCTCTTACATTTTCTCCCCTTATAGGAAGAAGCAGCCCATTTGCCTTCTGAAACAGAACTCATTTAGGCCAATACACATCAGCTGCACTTGCAAGGATTGTCAAAGGTGGCTTGACTTCTAAAAGCTGCAGGTCTCTTAGAAAGCAGGACTGATGGTAGTGACAGAGGTTAAGAAGCTGGCGGGTCAGTGAGTCTGGCCTGCTGCCAGAGCAGGACAGAGTCCCCCGACAGAGGACACAGCAGTAGAGTAAATTGATACCGCACTTGATCTTAGCCATAGAGGCCAAGGAGTGATAATGGGAAGGGGACTGAGGATAAACGCGAGTGGCAGCTGCTGCTCATGCTCTCTGCAGGAGAGATCAGGGCAAACCTCCTTGGAATAATACTTAGAATGTATCGAGTTAACCAGATGGCATTTGCCTTGCTGTGCTTAATTTGTAACTCTGTAAGGTCTCTGCCCGCCTTTCTAGGGTAATAATAATGCTGGTTTGTGTATTACAGAAAACGTGAAGCAGCATCAATGGAAAAGTCTCATATGGCCACATCAATGACACGTTGTTAATCCCCACCCTGTACACCTCTTTAACGGCAGAAAATATCTTTTATTGCTTCTTGTTGATTTGGAGCAGGCTTGGAGCCTCTAGCTTTGACTTTATTGCTCGGGCAGAATTGTATATAAACCTTTACTTTTGAGGTAAAAAGGATGCATTGCATTAGCTTATTTCATCCAGAGGGCAGAAGGGCACTGTAGTAATAATTTATTGAGTTTTTTTTTAAGCTATCAAGAAACTTCAGTTTTCAAGAGAAATAAGAATTAAAAAATAATAATAGAAAAAAAAGACAATCACAATAATCAGAGAGTATCACAGATACTCTAAATTTCAGTCTTTGATCAGAGTCCATAATCCTGTCCCAGAGGATCCGGGAAGTCCAAGGAAACCACCAGTGGAGCACAGGCCCTCACTGTTGTTTTGCAAACAATGATCAGGCAGGAATTAACATGACTTTCACTAGAAGTCATATTTTCTCGCAACATCTGTGAAAACCAAGAGTGGATTTCCACAGACTTTGTACCAAATGAAGAGACATCTTGGGATCCAGCTGACCCAGTGCTAGTCGTACAAAGGCTAAGTGACCCAAACTCATCAACTTAGCCCTTTGAAGAGCAGTGGATGGGACTAAGCAACATAAGGAGGTTTGGGACTGCACTGGGGGCACACAGCCCAGAAGGCATCACTGAATGCAGGGAGGAAAGAAGAGACTTGTTTTCATAGGCAATTTCATCAGGTTATGATGTAAATGCTACAGAGTCATCAGCGGCCTCTTAGTAGGTCTCTTATGATTTATTGAGCAACAAAACCCTCTGTAAGCTTGCAATTTAAGAATATATGTGTGCACATTCACGGGAGAAAGCAATGTGCTTGCATACACAGCAGCAGAAGTGGTCCAGCTGACAAGGGTTTTTTACAATATATTTCCTTAATCCAATTGACTGACACTTTCCAATCTATTCATCAAGAAGGATCTATTTTGATAAATTACTCTTACTGAGAATATTTTGGGAAGCGGCCTGGAAACTGTCAAAACATTCTGTTTTGACAGTCTCTAAGTGAATATCATGCTTTAAAAATGAGGAGCGGTTTTTCATTTCCAAAGCCAAGTCACCTGAGGAAAAAAGAAACAAGAATGGAAAACATGAAAAGCAAAATCAAATATCTTATATAAGTAAAATATTCCTGAAATCACTGTCTTGCAAAATATTCTACTTAACTTTCATTTTAATTTGGGACAATAGTATTTTTTGAGCACAAAAGCATTTCTGAGATGGAAATAAGCTTTCCTTCTCACACTATCCAGGGGGATCAGTCAGAAAGGATTTGTTTTCCTTTATAATTTTTGTATTTAAACTTTTTCATTTCCACATTTTTTCTTTTCCTTTAATTCCTTTTTTACAAAAAAAAAATCTCTTTTTCTTTCCTTTCCTTCTTAAAATGCCTCATGCATTGCAAAACCAAGAAGTTGAAACTAGAACCTCTTATTCTTTGCTCCTTTTCTTCATTCCTTTATTTACAAGAAGCATGAAAAGAGCTATGTTAAGCTGAAATCTTATTCAGCTGCCCTCTGTTCAACAAAAGATAGTCCACTAAAGCCACAGATAACATTTTTCTGGGAAATGCTATTAGCAACTGACACCTAGTGATGAATGAAGATCTCATCTTTTTCAGAAAAAAGTGCATTTAATTTCCTCTATACATAGAATAGAGAGCACAGCTTGTGTATTAAGCAATAATAAGGTATCCAGTGTAAGCATCAGTATTATATGGAAATATAATACTGGCTCTCTGCTTCTGAGCTTGCATTTTACAGGACAACTTCAAATTAATTTGGAAGCCCCTATTCTTCAGCTCTCAGTAGACAGTAAACTCCTTTTTCTTAAGAAAACAAAGGAAAAGAAGGGGATGACACTTTGCATCCAGCTTCACTTGGACTGAAGAGCTCAGGAACTGAACTATCACTTTTTAGGGAAAGTTTTATTAATATTTATTTTGTGATCACTGAAATAAGAACCACTCAATCAAAGCCTTCTTTTTTTTTCTCTCTCTTCCTTGGCAGCAACAGGCACAATTCTATGGATAGCTTCTTGACACAAAAAATTTAATGCTTCATTTGCAAAATTGAAGACCGCAATTCTCCACACAGCAAAAATGCTCAGAACCAGTGAAAATTAACATAAATTAAAAGAAAATTCCTCATTATAATGATTTACATCAGACACAAATTTAGCCCTATCCTCCCTCCAAACTGGTTTGGCCTCTGCCTTGCTAATGGAATTAGCAGAAGGAGAGAAGAGACTATAAGTAGTACTTCTAAAAGTAGTAGCTTGTTTATCAAAACAAGAACAGAGAAGAGCTGACTCATTAGATCTATGGTATACGCAAGAAGCGCAGGACGCTGGCAGTTTCTGATCAAAACTAAAAATACTCCCACTACAGCCCATCCCTCCCCATCTCCACTCCTAACCACAACTTAAGAAACAACCAGGGACCTGCTCTTATTGTCATATTTTGAGAGACACGTTAAATTAAATATGTTAACTTTTCCCTGAAGCACATCAAGTCAGACTCCAAAACCCACTGGGTGAACGAGCATAAACAGCTTGTGCTGAGACACTAGCAAGTACTACACAGTACTCCCCTATTCTTGTATTTTTTCCTCTCTCCAATGATTTGTTTTCTACTCACGTTGGCAAAGTATATCTGTATTTCACATTTCCTCTTTTTGCAGCACTAACAGCTACTGCTTTGGTTGAATTTAATTTTAAAACACCTTTCAAGCAGGACCGAGATGGCAAGCATGAAACTTTAATTACCTGTCTGTAGAAAGTAAGGTCTTAGCTATAAATGTGCAACAAGAAAATATGGTTGGTCTGCTTTCAGTGGTGTGAAAAACTGCTTTGGGCTCCTAAGGTGAGGAAAAATTTCAGAAAAAAACATCTGTGTGGCATTTTTGTTGCTAAGTTTAGAGACTGTTTGCAAACTGGGCAAGTCTGACTGCAAGTCCTTGTAGGTAAAGGAGGTCTAACATTGAGCAAATACCTCCCTTTGAGTCTTAACTTCTAGTTTAAAATACAGTGGCAATTTTCTGCAAGCCTTACACAGTGAATGATGCCAATAAAATTTCCACTGAAGACACTGACAAAAAGTGGCCTTTCAAAAAATAAAAGTTAAAGGAAAATTCTGTGACCATCTTAGTTTTTTTTCCCTAAGGTTTTTGATCATTCTCTTTTTTTACTCTCCTTTTCTTTCCTTTTTTTTTTCTTCTTCTCCAGTAGATGTAAAAAAAGGAGCTAGTAGCAGTGCCACCTCTTCGGGGCACGTGCCTTTCTCCCATCTTTCTATCTTATCTTTTTGCTGGCTGCCCACCAGCTTCCACATGGACTTCAGTGTTGCCACCTGAACATGCTTAGGCTGATACTATTGAAGCTTCTTAACTTCCCAGCTTGGTTTTCCAACTCACAAGGTGATTTTTTTTCTTCTTTTTTAAAATGACAATTGAGGAATTTAACAAGGTTGCCAACAAGTGCCTTAGAAATAATCAGATGTGCTATAACAGGGTTTTCAAAAGGATCAAATAAGCAGCCAAACTAAGGACAAGTCCTCAACCACTTGAAGCCTCTCTCCCTTGTGGCACATTTCTGAAGTGCCTTCTACTTGATGACGGATGAGAACTTAAATAGACCTTAATTAACTCTCTCAAGACCTCCAGAAGCATTGCTTCCAATTCTGTGGCTGAAAAAAGCAGAGCAAAAAGGTTGAGCAGTTGTCCAACTGCAGGACAAAACCTGAAACTGCTGAAACAGCTCTGCCCATTTTATCAAGCTCACAGTCTCAGTACCTGCCAAAAGTTGTTGCTGCTATTCTTAAACCATAAATGAGTCAACAGCATAAGAAAAAGGTGGGAACTTTTTCCAACCACCCATCAGTAGTCTCACTGCAGGGTATCTCTCCATGGGGGAGCAGAAGAGATGGTGCAAGTCAATACATCTCCCTTGCATGACAGGTTTTCTTTAGAGGTGCTAAGCTAATTCCTTCACTTTCCAGAAACACCACTTAAAGGTAGTTACAAATATTGAAAGTCGATGCTGAAAGACAGAGAGCTAATCATGCTTTTTCACATAAAATGCAATGGCAAATTCCCTTCTTCTGTAATCGGCACTGGAAAAAGGTAGATATGCATCCTGCAGGAAAGAAATTATGCATTTGCTGCAACCACACAAATTGGGTGCGAATGGGGGTAATTCAAAGAAACACTTCTGGCAGCCCAACTAGTACCTTAAGAAGAGCAATGAAACTGGCATCAGTGAGAGGCCAAATTCAGAGAAGACGCTGCCAGGGCAGCTAATGCCTTGACGTCAGCCGAGCAAGCGTCATGCCCTGCCAGAGGCACTGCACCAAACTGCGAGATTGCTGGAGGTGAAAAGATGCTTAGCAAGGTACACGCTTTTAATTGATCCTTCGATGTCCTATTTTATACATTACTTGTTTGAGAAGGTTGTTTTATCTTTTAAGTAAAAAAGAACAGTAGACTAATGAAACCCTCTCCCCTGTTCTCTAGGTCTAACACAACTTCATGCCTCCATATTCTGATTTTTCAGTTGTCTCATTATGCCATTTATGGTTACATTGCTGCTGCACTGCTTCTGTAGTTTACTAGATGTTTCAATTTGTTAGCACTTTTATTTAGAACCAAATATGTATAAAAATTGAAGAGGGAAACAAACAACAGAGCTCCAGCCACATTCCAGCTTAGAAACAGTATTTTCCAATGCACTTCACAATTCTAGCAGAGACAGGCTACACAAATATGGCTAAGATATTTCATTTAATGCTGTAGGAATTAGAACTTCTCTAAAAATCAATGAAGTCTCCTCTTTCCAACTGAAGAAGTAGGTTTCGTAACTGAGAGACCAAAGAAAATCAAATAACGAAAAATGCGGGAGGATTTGCATTAGGACAGGGAGCCTACTCTAAATAAAGTGTCTAAAACAGTATTTATATTTGCATTTGGAACATTTCTGGCAGCAAGGAGTAAGACCCTCATACAATCTGTGAACTCCAAAAGGATTTGCATAGAGGTGGCACTGCTTTGAAACTAGCACCCACTGTTCATCTGTGCTCCACTACTCCATTCCTCTGAGAAGCTTTAGGAGGCTGCTGAAACATCTTACCAGAAGATTCATTTTACCTGAAGTAGCTTGATAACTTTATAGACTGTCTCAGTAGAACAGTCCTGAATGTATAGTCCTTCCTGCAATAGCAAATATTTAGCACAGAAAGCCAGAAATAAATAAAAACAAAGATTACAGAAGAATCAATCAAAAGGCAAAAATCTTCTCTGCAAGTATGCAAATATATACATAGTAATACATACAGAAATGCATAATAACAATATGTTAACAATATGTGAAGGGCACTTTGCCACTAAATAGTGGGCAAGACGAAGCTGCTATTGCACTTTCTCGCACAAGAACAGCACAGCTTTTGTTGAGCAAGAATTCTTCCAAGTCAGCCTGAGAAGCTCCTGCAAACACCCCTGCCTGCACCAGGGCATCTCTGAAGGAATTACAAAGCCTGCCCATGGCTAAGCAAATGTTCCCTAAACCATTACCAGCTGACACTCTACACGGGCTTGTGTATAGGCAAGGAAATGAAACACCAGACCATTATTTGGCCAAAACTGGGCGCACGGTTCCTGAGCAGCTCACATGCCTGTGGAGCCCTTTCTAAGCTTAAGGGCCTGAAGTCATGCGGGAGCACCGAGAAGCAGCATTAATCTGCTCACATACATCTAGACGACAGCGCTGTTATTCTCATTAGGGTGACAACTTGTGGTACTGACAAGCTGACTCTTGAGATGTCATTCTCTGCCGAGGCATCCTGGTTTTTAACAATAGCTGTTGAAAAACAGTGGGAAAGGAAGACCGATCACTTCAGTGGCATAATCAGCTATTTTTTTAATTGAGAAATCACATACAGAGTCTATGAAGCTCTGTGCAAATGGATGCAAAGAACTTTATACAATAAAGTGTCTTTCTGATCGATCTCACCGTTAACTTGCGTATACACTGGCATGGATCACCCCGTGCAGATCCCTCTTCCCCCCTCCCATGTCTGTTCCTGACACTGGATTAAAAAGCCAGGGAGTCCAGCCGGAGACATCATTTTCCAGAGGCACCAAAGGAGGCTTCCTCCGTCACTGCGTTTTCAGGCGGGCAGCCTCCCGCTGTTGCTTCTGGACAGTCTTGGAGTCTTCCCACAGACGGGGTCCTCTGATATTCTCCCAGTTATCTAAGTCAGATTTTTCCAGTTTCTGCAGATAGAAGGCAAGAACAGTGTCATCTTGAGCAATGTAAATTACACATTATTCTAATTTGTTTCCTTTTTTGCACAAGAAATTCAGCATGACCACTGGGCAGATTAACTTTCACCCATCCCAAATGAAAACTTCAATAACTAGGAGAAAAAAAAAAATTAGACTTTAGTCAGAAAACTGAATAAATGCCTAGTGGGGGAGCACTGAAACACCTGAACATGTCTGGAAAGTATCTTGCATTCACTCTTTCTTTTCTCACCTTGTTTTCCAGATCAGCTCTTCAGCTGCAACTCTGTCTGGTATCAGGTTGGAGGAGTGATAAGCATTGGCGTAACGCAACCAGCAGATTAGAAATTAGTGACTTTCTGCCTGCACAGGTGCAAGGCATCCTGGAAAGGAAATATTACCTAGCACTAAGAGTTGGTAACAGCTCCATCTCCTTCAACAGACACTGCTTTAACTGGAGAGAAGTACACAGTGCTTTTGGGTTGCCTAGTTCCATACAGCAGCCGACCATCATAGATAGAAGTGTCACTAGGACACATTGAGATTTAACTTTAAGTTACTTCCTTGCGTATTCCCATCCTCCCTCCTCCTCCAAAGTACCTATGGCTGCGCTCTTTTTCCAGCCGCGGAGGTGGAATACATACATACATACATACATAAACAGTGGAGGAAAGGCACTCTCCCCTGGCCTCACCTACAAAGTACTGCTGTCAAAGATGATAAATGTTCACTATGATTCTCCAAAAAGTATGTCTGAAGAGACACTCAGAACAGGTTAGCCAGTATAGCAGGCAGCACTATAGCTACAGAGGATTCAGACAGATTTTACTGCAATTTCTTAGGGCAGTGCAGTTCCCATTCCAGATAAGGAAAATAAAAAAAGCAAAAGCAAAACAAGATAATCCACATCTTGCATACAAAAAGTCTTATTTTAATTTATCTTCACTGAAACATGATGTGCGTGAACCACTGACCTGGCTTTCATTTAAGAGCAGCAGAGGACCAAGGCAGTTTTCCATCCCAAACCTATTTCCTGATGGTCACTATTATTTTCCTTTTCCTGGAGAGGACACATTCAGGACCAAGTTCCATAGTCATGTGAGCAGGTGCTTCTCCCACCTGGCATAGGATGACTTCTGTTTGAATGCACGTCAGCTGAGGCTGAGCTAGGAGGGCTGTGAAGACAGCACTAGCAGAGATCCAGAAGCCTCTTTTCCCACCAGGCACAGGCTGCAGATCTCCCTGTGCCAACTTGCAGGATTTAACTTTACATCAGATACCCCAGGACTCTGCCAGCAGGAGACTGGTGAGGAGGGCTGCATTGCTGCTGAAACGAGGCATGTTGAAGTTCTCCTGAAGAGGCCAATATTGTGTGTTATTAATCACACCCACCACAGCAGGATTTAAGCCCCCGATTAGGGGGTGATTAGGGCCTCATCCCACAAAATGCCACAGAAACTGGAAGAGACTTCACCCTGCCCCGAGGCTGCAGTCTCATCTGCCTACTACCAACCCTCCAAACAAATGACAAATGGAGGACTCAGGGTCTTGAATAATAGCTGCAGAATAATTCAGCAGCTAAAATGGCACGAACCGATAGTACTAGGCTTGTTCTATGGAAAACTTCTCTGCCACTTCTGTTACCAGAGGAAATTGCAATGAGGTTAGTCAGATATCAAAAGAAATTAGGCAACATTCAGCAGAAGATATATGAGAACACATGCGCAAAACCAGCAGACTTGCACAAGGTAGAAGCAGCTGAATTTTCCTGAGTTGGTGCAAGTATTTCTGAGGAATTCTCTTTGCTACTTTCTATATATTATGATTAGCTGGTCCTTCACTTCAACTGGAAAGGATCTAAACTGACACAGCAAGAGGAGGAAGAAGAGTGTTTAGGGAAAGCACACACCATCCTCTGCATCAGCGACTAACCGCTCCCATTGCAAATTCAGAATTTAACACCTAATTCAAAGGGAAACTTTAAGGAAACTACAAACTAACCTTGTGCTTTAACAGAAGGTGTTTGCATTAAACACCAAGGCACCATGCAGCTTTTATCCTCCCACAATCGCTCAGCTCTCAAAGTGTGAACTATAAGCAATGCTCCAAATCTATGCAACCAAACCTGCATACAAGGTGCCGCACAGGCAGAAAAGTTGCAAAGTCCCTCCAAATTGCCACCACTACTTCCCACAGCAGGAACCCAGGAGAGAACCCAGACTAAGTCAACCTCTTTCTTTCTGGTGGTACCTTTCTTCATAAACACATATTTTTCAGTTGTTAAGCTGCCTGGACTGAGTTCACTCAATTTCAGAGACAACACATAAGGCAGGTAAACTGCTTCTAGCTTCCACTAAAGCGAAATCCATACAAACTGGAGTCTTACACGTGCAAATCTCTGCTTCCCAGTTCACATGCACTAAACAGTCAATCATTGGAGGCTACAATGAAATGCAATCAGATCAGACCAGCACCACTTTTCCTGCTTGTCTCAAATAACCCAAAGGATATTGCAAATTAGCTTTTTAAAGTAAGATCAGTGCAGTCCATTAAACCTTCTGATTCACTTCCTAAATCAGCCAAACTGCCTCCTAAAAGTACTGGGCTGACAGAAGCTGTAACTCAAAGAAAAAGTTATGGCCATATAGGCAGGCACAGAGAACGCTGTTCACCACACATTCAACTCTGTTGAGATTTCACTGAACTTGCCTGGCACAAAGGAACTTACAAGGTGCAGACAGACCTTTCTACATTGCTGGTTCAAACACTTAGTTTGGATAGTAGGTAAAAAACATAATACTCTGCCAGTCTTAAAGAACAAATACTAAGTTTTACTCTTGCAGGGTAAGTATTCATTTCGCTATGAACAAATTGGAATCTGCAGGAATTAATTTAGAGCTATTGGTGCTCGGACTGAGATAATTTAAGGTAGTTGCTTGCAAAGATTTTGGGCTTTAGTGTCTCTGTTTCCCATCTGTGAAAGGGGGATAAGAAAATCCTGTTTACTTCAGGGTTTGATGCAATAAATTCTGCGATGAACACTGAAAGAAATGACTCTAATTTGAAAGAAAGCATTATTTCCCACTATTAGGATGAGCATGCCCATTTGCAGATAAAACATTAGTTAGAGAAGAATGTCTTCAGGGCTGAAAGGTGCAGTGAAAAGCGCATGAAAACAGTCTGTACTTGCAAGAGTGTCAAAATAGGTTCAAGACCATAAAATATACATTGAAGAATTCTATTATGACATAAAGATGCAGAAGTGCAGAATTAAGAGTTTGCTGTACGACTGAATGTCTTCACTTTGTCATCACATTAATCGAGCTTTATTGGTTTTGTGCAACTTTTTCCCAAAGCAATCACTCAGATTTCTCAGTTTCTAATAAAATCCTGCTGCTACACGTTTTTTTTTTCTTTTTTAGGAATATGACATAATTTTGTATTTAGTTATCTGTGTTAAGTCCTCATCAAATTTAAAAAGTGACTTTTCCCTACTTAAGATGATTAAGTTTTTATGTTATGTCTTTCCCACATAAGTATCTAGAGATTTGTCTTTCTTTTCAGTTCTACCAGAGACTGACAAAAATTATAATGACGAAAACAACTTTTGTCACCAACAAAGTGGCACCAGTTACCCCTTTCAGTGCAATCTCGGTCATATACAGTCCAACTAATTAAACTAATCTCTGGTGGACTTGCTTAAGAGACTTTTGCCCAATTGGTTACTTTTCATTCCTCTTAGTTATGCCCATTCAGCACTATGTGGAGCTGTGTGCTCTGAGTCAGAAAACTAAACTACATCAGAAAAACAAGTATGTATTATTTATGGAAAAAAAACCCACAACTATTTTTGCATGAAAATAGGCAAAACACTACACACAGGTCAAGAAATCATAAGGAAGAGAGAAAGTGAAATGTCTTAAGCTGGCTATACTGTCCAAAGATTTGTAATCATAGAAATGCACCACCATTTGCCCAATTTGAAAAACGAGGACAGTGCTCGTCTTAATCTGAGAGGTGTCACAGAGCTTAATTAATGTACGTAGAGGGCTCTCTGAGCCTTTTGTGAAGATGCTCCAGCGATACAAATTAGTCAATAAACCAAAAATGCAGTTAAAACCACATGGTGACACAGACTTGAATTTTTCAAGCAGCAGAAAATAATATTAGGCAGACAGGTTTCTGTCTAAGAAATTAGGTTTGCCATGATTTCTTCCTAAATGGCAAGCAGCTTCCCATCTTAAAATGAGGAACATTTTAAAATCGACCCAAATCATGAAATAAACCAGTGTCATTTACGTCTTACATCTCAGCACTGAATGTATATTGCTCCAGAGAGACTTCTTGGTTCAAAGAATTCAGGAGTTCTACAGGCGGAGTCAGGAGGACTCAGAAACTGCCTGTGCTGCTTCCTTTCTGCTCATCTTCTTTCCTTGAGCAAAACCAGCAACATGCAATAAATAAAGAACGGCGTAACACAACATTATGCCTTTAAGATAAGACAGGCAAAAATCAGCAAATTCCACTTTTAATTAAGCAGCGATGTTCGCGTGGGAGTTTCCCTTTCTGTACCACAAGAAAGTCTCATTAGGCTTTTACAAGCTCTTTTTCATCTAGATACAGTTGAGGTTGGCTGAAAGGGACAGGAGAGCTTTCACAGTGTATGAGTACAACAGGATAACAAACAATATCTGCAAACTCCTCCACGCCTGTGGCGGGGAGGAAGAGGTCAGTAAGGATTTACACATCCATCTGTCCAGAGGCCATCGAGCCCGCTCAATGCATCAGGCTGGCAACACAGACAGGGTTTGTTTCAAACGTCCTACTTGGACTATGAATACTTCGGGGCATTTTTTGCCCCCACTTTTTGTGTATTATGCTATAAAACTATTTCTTTTACTGGATGGTAACAGAGCAATTTCAAACCTGTAAGCCATAAATATTTTTTTCAGGGATGTCAAGAGTTACCTTTTGACTTGTGTTGTTAGGGAAATTTCTAGCACAAAAACAAATTAAATCCTCCTATTTCTTCTCTGTGGCAAATATTCCCTATCCATTTGATAAGAGCAGTAACAAGGGTGTCAAGCCCCTGTTATATTGCCAGCTCTCAGAACACTGTTTCTCAGCAATCCCACTCTACAGGATTGTACACTAACTATATCCGTTCAACTTGCAAATAAATTCAACCTCTCATCATTCTGTAAGAACCAACAAGTCTTTGAAATCGAGACTCATCTACCTGAGAAGGAATAAGTCACCTTGCTAAAGCTTTACAAGCAGATACAGGAAGTTTTAGAAGGTAAAGATCAGGGTTTTCCCTGTGGAGTTTTCCTTCCTTTCCTCCTTGTGGAGATAGGGGGGTATTTTTTCTGAACTGCATTGCTCTTCCTTCATTTTCAAGCTAGAGCTGCAAGAAGGCAGAGCAGGCCCCTGGTTCTTTGGGATGGTGCTGGTTCTCTGGGAAGCATCACACCATTATTAAGATGCCATACTACACTACACATAGAAGTGCTAACAGCATTTCCTTCAGCATCTCAACTTGTCAGTGCTGCCTCCCATCAATTCTGGGTAAAACTCAGCTTTTAGCAGATGTATGTTATGGTTTGAGGTTAAAACAGGAATCAACATTTCAAAGAAGTTACTATTTAGATAAAAAAACTGTGTAGTATCCATCTCCTCCTTGTTAGCACAATTTTCCAACATTTTATTGCTATAACCTATATTTTGTATTGATGTTAAGCACTGTCACTCTGTCACTATAAAGTATATTTTATTTTTGTAAAGCTGTTCTTACTGCAGTCTGATCTTTGCATATTTGAATTGTTGCCTCATTCTCCTATCCCATTTCCTCTTGTGCATTTGTCACATTCATTTTTTTAAAAGAATTTATCTTTGCCCACATACAAAAAAGTGAGAGATTTCCACATACATTTTAATACTTAAAAAAAATTCCAGTGATTCCCAAAATACTCACTGACAACTGCTCAGATGCACAAAAAATGCATCACCATAACTAAAAAACAGTACCATGACAGACTGTACAAGCCTAAGATGAGGCAAAAAACTTACCTTGAATCATACTGGAGATTTTATTTTTTCTTTAGAACTAGATGGCAGTTGCAGATTCTGTAACTATGCCAAGTTTTGCCAACAATGGTCAACATTTGAAATAGAAAGTCTATATCATCTTCCATAAAGCAGTAAAATCACTGTTTTTCACTGGGATGAAGGATAGCAAATCATCTTAAAGACAGTGGAAAGGATGATAAATGGTTTCTGTTGCCCGCTTCTCATCTTTCTTGCTGCATGTTTAAAAAGTCCATGAGAATGGAAAACTTAAAGCAACTAACTAGAAAGCCACATTACAGTTTACTCCAATAGCAAGCATACAGACTGGTTCCTTAGACCTTAAACCAAGCCCTTCTCCTCGGCTTTCCTACCCAACTCCTTGACCGGCAGCTATCCTCTCCTCCACTAAATGATTCCTCTTCCCCAACCAACCTAACTCTTCTGTCACTTCCCCGCCACCACTCTTCTCACTCCACATACCTCACACGTAAAACTATCCCAAAGGACTAAAATGGGCATGTTACTGCTTTAGGGGTGACTTCCTCCATTTATTTCAACCAGTCGTACAAAAAAACACTTCCAATGGCCAGTCTCCACCATCATCTTGCATCTCCTTTTCCTTTTAATTAGTTACCTCTCCAGACAGCGTCCCTCTGTACAACAAGAGCTTGCGGCTGCAGTGTTTCCAAAGCACAGCTTAAGGATGGTAAAAAAGACCCTTAAAAGACCCTTAAAAAAGGCTTGAGAAGCAAGCAAAGAACATACCAGAACTATGTAAAAGTCCTTTAAAAGCATTTCAAATACAGCTGTACTGTACTTCAAATACATTTACCGGGTTGCTGAGACAAGAGCTTCCTTGGAAACTAACTCTTATGGTGTATCCTCCTAAGAAGCTGTCAGCAACAGCAATGTATACAGACTCAAACGCGTAGCTAGATTCCCCTACACTGCACTGCAGGTTTATTTCAGAGGTTTCTCACATTAAAGATCCCAACAAGTCCCCACTGGGGGCCCATGAGCGTGACAGATGTGCTTCCCAATCCTCCGTAGGCAGCTGCACAAGGAAAGCGTCCCAGTGCAGCCAGGCGAACGCCAGCAGCATTCCTCCGGAGGGGAATGAAGGAGCTCGACCACGCTGTGGGGATGCCATCCTCCCCACCCAAACGTTGCCTTGGGCTAGGGAAAATGCAGTGTTGGCCCTAACATGTTAAGGGCTGGCATGCAGGGCCTGCAAACTGCTACAGAGAATGTTATTTTGAAGAGAGGAGAAAGAGTGGGGAGGAGGAGAGATTACTTATTGCAGACATTTGTATGGCTTCTTTGTTTTCTATCAATGACAAATCGGTGTCTGTGATATGGGAGGTGTGTGTATGTCTGTGTGTTTGTGTATTACTACACCAATACTTCATAGAAAAAAAAATAATAATATCTTGCCCATCCTGCTGCTCCTACAGCCCCTCAGGTCAATTCACAACAGCATTAAGCGGCCTGAACCATTTCTAGAAGTGCTTACTCAAACTCCATTTTCTTTTACTCTTCAGATAATAGATACATGAATTCTAGTTCCACACAACCTCCTTCCGCTTTTTGAACTCACATAGTCATTTTTAATTAGGTAACTACAATATTTCTGTAATAATTCTCAAAACAGTTACAAATTCTTGTTTTCTAGAGCTCATGTTCCCCTCTTAGGAGCTATCAAACTGTGAAGAGCAAAAAGGGACTGTACACACTTTAAAAAGAACTCTTCTCTAGACTAACTATTCATAGATTATTATATTCACTCATATATCCCATGCCTGCTGAATCCAATAGTTTGCAAGTAGTTGAAGAATTTGAAGTTGTGAAACAAATCTACAAAAAGTTTCTTCTGATGCACGTGCTCCATCCCTGAGTTAACATTAATATATTCAGCTTGTTCTGCAGCCTATCCCATTTTTAAAGTTCCGTTCAAAAGGTGGACATCAGAACTAGGTCTGGTATCAGTACTAGCCTCATCAATGCCACATTCAGAAATAAAACCACCTCCTCCTATTTACCATTTCTTATATGTATAATGACTATATTAGCCCTTTGCCACACCATCACATCAGAGGACCAATGTGAATTAGTTATTCTCCGATTCCTATAAACCTTTTTGCTACTGTTCCTGACACAGCCCATTCTGTCCTGCATTTCCCACTTCAGCCTTGGCTACTTTAACAGCCACTTTGCTCACCTGCCCAGCTGGCCAACTCACAGGAGGTGCTCTGCGTGCCGGCCTTTCTGTGCTTATACCTCCCCAGGACCTTTGTGTCACTTGCATAGCAGGAATGATGTTACAGCTCCTTCCAGATCACTGACAGGGAAGTGCAGGAGAGCCCCGAGATGTCTCAAATCCTACAGAGTGCTTTGAAAAATCTCTTCTTCCTGCCTACTGATGATTCCCAAGGACAGGCACACTTTGACACTGTCAGTGGCCATAGAAATCGTCCCATCACATTCTTGGAACACTTGGGCATAAATCACCTGAGGCCAAGAGTTATTAACTAACACTCTGGTTGTTTAGAAGTACCACCCTCCTTTCTCCCTATTTGAATATAAAGCATTTTCTCCCCTTTTATATGAAATTAAAATATTTTTTGGATGTTTCTATTTTGTCAATATGGTTAGTAATGATTTTTCATCCTTTCTAAGATTTATTTTATTCTCACTTTGCTGAAATACAATCTTACTATCCATATCTTTGACGGTCCTGTTATCAAACAACTGTCATCCTTAGCCTCCTTTATCGTATTCCCCTGCTTCATAACCTCTCATTTACTATTTTCAACTGTTTTACACTGGTTATTTTATTGCACCTCTTTCTTCCTTTAATTGCCCACTGAATAAATTCATATCTCATTCAAAATTAATTTTTTTTTCCATTGTAAAATATTAATTCTGTAAGTTACTAATAAATGCTCAAGATATTTTTTATCTGGTTGAAAACTCCTAAGCAGCAATTATCTACTTCAATCTCTATTAGACCAAAATCTTCACCAAAGTATTAAAATCACGTGCTAGACTAAGTAATGCTATCTAGAGATTGCATTTAAACCAATGAAAGTAGATGCCTGCAACATTAAACATCCAGAAGAATGTCTGTTATTCATCAGGAGAGGCATATTTTATTCCCCTCTTCCAAACAATACTTCTGCACTTTCAAATAAGATACTCAAGACTTTTTTCTCTCGGGTCAGTACTTGATTTTTGGAGCTTTTATTTTTAAGTTTGTCCTACAAGGCCTATGTTTGCTCCTTCTCGAAACAACATTCTGGCCAGAGACCCTGCAATATAGACTAAATATTATACAGTTGAGATCATAATAGCTAGTGAACTAGAAGATGACTAGGACTAACGCACAAAATATATTTTTGTGTTAGTTTCCTCACAATAAATTATACATTTGATTACATCTTTTTTCACCACCACCACCACGCTGGAGACGAGATGTAGACACCAGCATGTTCAAAACGCTGAGAAGTCCCTTACCTTTTCAAAGAGGGTGGAAGCTTTTAGCAGAACCCAACCTTCTAAATTCAGTGTGCACTTCATATGTACATTTCTATTCTTCTAAATAAATATTTTTGAAAGTCTTATGGGGAAAACCTAAAGTCCGCATGCATCAGGTAACCATACTTTGATATGGCTGGCTTGCTATCTTCAGTAGCAGCTGCAGAACTAATGCTAAAAGTACCGTAAAACAGGGCTTTTTCATATCAAAATAGCATTTTTTTTTATTAAGCTGTCCTAGATCTATTTTTCTTGTATATTCACTAACAGCTACTAGTATAACACTCCAATGTGACCTAAATAGAGAATTCCAACATGCTGTTAAGAGTTGCATAAGTTCTTAAGTATTGGATAAGTAGGGGAATAAAGCAAGGGAGAAAATAAACAAATATGCAAAAAAAAAGAAACCACCAGCAAGGAATACAGAGGACCAATAAAACTACTGCCAGGAGTAACTCAGTGATGGGTTAGGCTTCAGAATAGGTGGTGTTGATTAAAATTATCAAAAGCTCCTCCAGAGCCTGTTAAGTACCTGCCTGCTGAGCCGCTGGTGGTTGCTCAAGTCCCACTGAGGTGAGAAGGGAAGATGCAGCTTAGCACTTGCAGGTCACTGCTCACAGCAGCACATGCAGTGAGACCAGAGCTTAAAACAATCTGAATAATTAATAATTATAATTACGTAGAAATTCAAATGTGCCTGAATTGCTGAACTGGTCTACTCTCTGTAACACCCATGTACTTCAGTTCCAGACACGGGGCTCTCTGCAGTTTAGATGGTGAAAAGTAAGTTGTTTCTGTCATTTCTGTCCATCAGGAAAAAGCCTCATTACACAAGTAGGCTCATAATACGTTGTTACACCAATTGTATTATCATTGGTTTCCCCATAAATCAAATGCAACTGTGACCCTTTAAGTATCAGCCTTCATCTATTTACTTGCTGGAGGGAAAACAAGGCACATCAGAATAGAAATCAGTTCATTTTGAGGTTAGGTATAGAGTAAAACAGGGAGATGTGGTTCTTTTTGCTGACTGTGGTTCTTCCACAGAAGTAAATTAGAACAGACCTTACAGAATATTCTACTTAAAGTGTGGCGCAGAAGAATCCCAGAGGTCATTAGAACTTAATGCATTTGTATGCTTTGAGTTTCCACTGAAGCTTTCCATACCTACCTAGAAAATAAATCTTTTTATTCTGTACACATAAATCATAGTTCTTGGTAGAAGAAGGATAACTCAAAACTTGCAAATAATTGTCAATAATTCATAAATCTAGTGGGTAGGCATATGTTCTGTGAAATTATACATGTAAAATTGCAAAATATAAGTTTATTTTTTATTTCTTAGACAAGACACGAAAGAATAATGCAATGAAGAAGGTCTAAATAGCAAAAGATATATTGCCATTTGGACAACTAAGTATAAGACCTATAGATGCAAGCAGGCTCTCAAAAAATCTGCTGTAAAAAGTGTTACTGAAAGAAAATCTGTCCTCAACATAAAGAGCACATGGATACACAAAGTGTCAACTGGATATATGATCCAAATCATTTAAAAATGCTACAAGTTATCCAAAATAACTTTCTCTCCTGTTTCTGCATACAGGGAGGTCTGGTACCCCTGTTCTGGATACAGGGAGCCTACCAAGGCTTTTTCCAGGCATGAAGATTTATTAACCTCTCCATAGTAAACGGTCCAAAACATCCATTTTGGAGCTGAAAATGCACAGCTGAGAGAAGCAGCAAACACCTCTAGTAGTTTTCCAAAATGGAGAGAAAGAAACGGCAGTTGTTTGAGAGTGACACAGGCGCTGGAGAAGCAAGAAATAGTCACAGGCAGCCCGCCAGCGGCCTTGTTCTGTAATTTGCTCTCCAGATCATTACAACTTACGCAGTAGAAGTGCTAACATAAGCACATACACGTTCCAACGGAAGGCAACATCAGCTCGGCTTTATTACAGACTAGGTTAACCACACAAATACTGGAGTTTCTTCTGTACTATTGTACTTGGCACCCAGACATCAAAGTAAAGCTGGGTTAGAAGGAAGCTCGACATGCTCAAAGCCCTTTCTTTACATAAAACCTTGCTTTATTGAACAGCAGTGAATCAAAGGCAGATGGCTGGTCTAATTTTAGTTAGGGACAGATACACCCTACCAGTGGCCACGGTAATCAAGGGGAGCCAAGGTTATGAGCCCCAAGCAGCAGATTTATTGTACCTTATATTCAGATTCCAGCGTCACGTTGTTCCCTTTTAATTTTTCTTTCAAGGTGGGATCAACCTGCAAGATAAAAATATAGTCAAAAAGTTTGCATTCAAGAAAAATTTAAGAAAAAAAAATCTTAATAATCTAAATGTGGTGCATGCTAACCCTCCTCTCCTCTAAGCAGGGCAGAAACTGAGAGTGGAGTTTACGTGCCACTTGTTCAGGCGCTGGGATGATGAACACAATATAACAATTGGGATGGAAAAGACAGATTGAGAGCCATTCTTTTCAAACCCAAAAGGAAGCACATTTTTAACGAGAGGAAACCCTGCAATTCCGTTATGCCAGCTGCTTAAATCTAGAACTGTTTAGTTTGAAACTGTCACATAAAACCTCAATCAAATAAAACAAAGAGATTCAATAAAGAAAAAAATGTGATCAAATCGAACATTTTATTTCTGTATGGTGCCTTCAGTGAATAAACACGCAGTATGTTCCAGTTTCCAAACTCTAAACATGAGTCCAAATTCACTTTTTGATGAGCTTTCCTACTTGTAATTCTGGACTAGGAAGTGTTGGTGATTCCTGCTGCCTTGGATAACTCTCGCCAAGTGTGAAATGGGGAAGCCCGGGGGAACCAGGCACACTTTGGAGCTGCCTCTTACAGCGTCGAGAGTCAGGGACCTCCACACAGTCAGAACTAAATGCAAACACTGCCAATGAGATTGGCCTGCTCACAATACCCGTATAGACAGGAGGAAATAAATGATACAGATTTTAAATGCTCCAGAGAGTACAGGAATGGGAGAGAGGGTTTTATTTACTCCAGATGCTTTCCTTTCACCGAGCAGCAAGGCAACCAAGATAACGTGGATGTAGCAGCATTCTTTCCTAATTAATCACCGCCAGAATTTAACCTGCATGGACACCACAATATCCCATTATCAAGTTTTATCCTAGCAATTCTGAGAGCCCATTCAACGCGTGGTGCTTGCATGGCTGCACTTGTAGAAGCTAACGGGAAGCGAGCAGGGAAGTTGCTGCCTTCTCCTCCCTCCAGGCCCTTTCCTTCCCATCCGCTTCCTTGCGGATTAACCCTCCTCCGGCTGCAAGAAACGGCGGGACGAGCTAAGCCTGAGACACAGGATCCCAACACTCGTAACTATTTCAGGCTTTAATTCTGACAAAAATGAACCTCAGCCATCAAGGAGGCTAATTGAAATTTCTCAGAAAGAGGTGACCCTGTTAACTCCCAGTGAGAAATGAGCAGGAACTACTCTTTCTTTGGTTATGAATTACATCCAGCAAATAACTTACAGAAAGAGAGAGGTTAAACCCTTTTTTTAGGGCAAACTACATGTGCACCCTTTCAAACTCTAATCACAGTACACAAAAGACCTAAGCCCACCTTGCAGAACATGCTGTTGGGTTTCAATCTCCACAAAATTCCAGAGAGGACACGTGTATTCCCTTTCATCTCCACCACTGTCGTTCCCTCTATCCTTATCATACAGAAGAACTGAAACATTCTTTATCCTGCACAACAATGGAGTCATCTCCGCGTTCTAACCCCTGGCTGCAAAACACAACTTTTCCATTGTCAGAACTAAACAGCCAAGTCACAATTTATTTTCAGAATGTACATAACAGTTGAGAGAAGGAAGAAAACAAAAAAAAAACATGCTGTAAAGGCCTGTCTTCAAAGTGTGTGATCTTTGCAACAACACAACAAAAACGAATAGCTGGTTGGTCATATTTTCATTCTAAAAATGGCAAGTAAATGTGAATATGAGCCATGATTGCAGACCATAGTGGAAAACACTTAAAACAAGGGCAAAGCCAGAGGAGCGACCTCTCTTAAGTGCTACCCCCTTCACCTTACGCTTCTGCCACGTGATCCCAAGCAACACATTTGGTGCCCATTCTGACTGCCAGGCCAACACACGCACAGCTGAAGGAGCAAAAATATCCAGCTCCATCCACGCAATCCATTCACCAGCTACATTGCAATACACATTTTACTGTTCGGGATGAGGGCAGGAGCAGACAAAGCCCGGATGGAGAACCAACCTGGCAGTGCCCTCTGCACCTTTATTCCAGCAGCAGGAAGGACCAGATATCCCTATTCCACTAGGGAACTACTTCTTGTTAAGCACAGTTCTTGTTAAGCTCCCTTTAGTACTATTTATATTTAAGCTCCATCTCTAAATACAGAATTCAGGGATGTCTGTCTTTTTACCAAGCTCCACATTAAACCTTACTGAAAAACTATGGGAATACTGCATGTCAGCATGTGGATGCCTCCTCTCTGCAAGGCTTGGACGTGAATACTGTAATAAATACCATTTCTCAAAGTGTTTTCCCGTTTTAGTTTTTTCTTTCTGTGTGGCACTTTGCAGAAAGTGCAACACTATTTTCTTATGGCTCTCAAAGGTTTCCAGAGAAAAGAAATCTTTCCAGAGAAAGATTTAGATGGCTAAATCTGACTTAAACACCAAGATATCCTTTAAAATCTGGTAGGCAGCTGCCTGTGGCTGTAAGTTTCTAAAA
Organism: Nothoprocta perdicaria; assembly: GCF_003342845.1. Lineage (NCBI taxonomy): Eukaryota > Metazoa > Chordata > Aves > Tinamiformes > Tinamidae > Nothoprocta > Nothoprocta perdicaria. Next base: position 1,234,656 of record NW_020455350.1, on the reverse strand, counting down.
TCCTTTTAAAACGTGGCTGTCGCTTCTCCCCTAAGGGCTGACATCTCAGGTTTCCAGTGAGAGTCTCCCAATAAATTCACCTCTACGAGGCAGGATGGCTCCAGCACGAAGCCGGAGCGCCCGGTGCTCCGATGCAGGGGCTCCCGCAGCGCGGGCTGTGACGAACTGCTGCCCTTCCTACCCCCATTTGAGCAACGGGAATTTTTTTTTGCCATTTGGGACATGCACATTTCTGACACCAAAATTCGCTGCTATAAACCAAAATTTGCTACTACCAAAAAAAAAAAAAGAAAAAAAAGAAAAAAAAAAAAGAGATTTCTCTAGCTAACAATTTTGTGCTGGTCCTCAGGGACCACAGTACATTCTGGTTTAGAAGCAAATAATACAGACAGAGGGTGACTGTGAAATTTGTGAATGCCACTCATTTTACCTGCAGGATATAAAATGGATAGTTTTCCCATGAAAGAGCCCAAAGAAAAGCACCACCATCACCGGTAGGCTCTAAACATAGGAATACAAAGCAGATGAGCTGTGTCACTCCCATTCACCATGGATGGGCAGGTTGATTCATGTCCTAATTTTCAGGGTAACATCCCAGTCATCACTAATAAATATATGCCTGGCCTTGCAATTTAAGCAGCCCCCTGTTACAAGCTGTCATTCTCTCTTAGCTCTAACTGTTAATTCTTACTGGTCCACATGTGCTTACTATTTGTGGCCACAGTTTAGGCACAAACCTAACCCTGAATTACATCTACCAAAATTAAGGGTTCACTCATACTAAAAATGAAACTGGCAGGAGACACCCATGCCACGAGGGAAGGGCTGTGCTTGTAACAGTCCCTGCTCACACAAGTTAGTGCAATAAATGGCAGTTTTGTGGCCAAAGGCTGGCTAGTCCTGACCAAGTATTTGTAAGACCACACATTTGCAAGTCTCCTCCTAAATTTTCCATCTCATAAAAGCTTCTAGAAGGCAGTAGAAGTTTGTACCCTAAAAGTAAGTTAGTTGCATCTATTAGGATATAGGTTTACCCTTCACAAAATGCTATTCCACTGAGAAAGATTTCAGCTTTTCCTTTGCAATCAGAGAAGGGCAATGCATTCGGTTTCCTGATCTTCAATTAAGATGTTTTCTTCTATCTATAAATTGGTGAGATGCAATTCTCCTGCAGGGTCCACAAAATAACTACTTACATAAAACTCTGTATTTTCCTCACCCCACCCAATTTTTAAATCTAAAATAGCCCAGTTTCACGAGTTCTGGTTCTCTATAGAAATACATTTTCTTTGAGAAATTCACCACGCATCTACTCCATTAAATGGAAAGTCAGCAATGTTGAGTCCATCAGTCAACTTCAATCTTCCTTGAGAAGGCTCCCATAATTTTTTACCAAAAACTGTGTCATAAATATTCCAAGCAGTGGTTTATGAGCAGGTTCGGAAGCTTTAGACAAGAACTGGTAAATCCCTGAAGTAGGAAAGTGCTGGACAAACTGCAGCTAAACTAAGCCCTGCTTTAGTTAAGGAGTGAAGGGAAGAAGGCTGAAGGATAACAAGGAAGAGAAACATGCCATGACATGCACCATCATTCACAACATCCTTTACCTGTATTATTTATATTTACTACATTTAAAACACTGAGGTAGGGTTACTGTGTCAACTTGGATAGTAAACCAAGCTTCTGACCACTAGGGTCGTTTGAGAGCATATCTCAAAATTGGGTTTGTGTCCTTAGGCCCTTCCAGAAACACTGCTGTAGTAGATCAGAAGAATATTTTACCCAGCTGGCAGAAACCAATGCAGATGTTTCCAAAGGAGGTATACAAAACTCTTATTACAGCAGCAATTCCTAAATTAGGGTAGATAACCAGCAGTCTCTCAGGATCTAAATCTACTGCTTGTTTCCAGGCGGATTAAAAGACGAAAAAGAAAGAGGTGGGGTGGAAAAAGGAATTATATCGACCTAACTGCCAAACTCTGGGCAGTATGTTTTCACATGATAATGTAAAGTTATTACAGAGCGTACACTAAAGGCTTATAGGCAATCAAACCATCCTCTGGCTTAGCAAACACTTAAACATATCTAGATTTATTCATATCTAATTAATCAAAACTAACAAGTGCTCCATAGCTTTCAAAAGGAAGAAAAAAAACGTATTCAAGCATGTAATCAGTGCTTGGGTGCACTCACATCCTACTTGATTTGCAGGTGCACATTTATTTATTTGATTTCCAAAAGATAAATAAGCGCATGAAGCTTTGGCTCCACATGCTGCACCATGAAATTTCACTTCACAGCAGTACTAGCCACAAAGAATTTTCTCCCACTATAAAAGAATATAATAAATAAATAAAGAAAAGAAAAGAAAACACACACACACACGGAGCGCAGCTAATAGCAAGACTGTTGGTGTTTTCTAAAAGTTCCTGTGAGGAAAGCGAACTTTGCAGGCAGCCTGGAGGTGAAGCACTTTGAAGAACAGGCTCACCATCCTCTCTCAGCTTAAAGTCCGGATTTCGTGCTCCCATACAGGCTCTCAAAGCTGTATGCCATTGACAGGGGGTACAGTTTATGAAAAACTCAGAAAATCTAGTATAAGACTTCAGGTCCTTAAATACGGTCTCATCACATGTAACTTCTCCTGCAAGGGCTTTGAAATGATCTAAAAAAAACGTTTAAAATTCTTTATGATGCTTCTGCTGTTAATATATGGATATAACATTTCCATTTTCATACATTTTGAGCATATTTCAGTTACCACATCACCAAGTTATCTAGTTACTATTATGAAGGTATTAACTAACATACACAGAAGAAAATTTCTTAAATCCAGTTCTATGCTGAACAAGTGTGGAACCCCTGCACTCAGAATCAGAAGTGATCCTTGCTTTACTTTGGAGAAAAGTTGAACAAATACAAGAGGAACTGAAATAACGCTTGTTGAACATTCACAAAATAAACATTTTCCATGTCCAAAATAGAAGGTTAAAGGGTTCCACATGCACAAACCTTCGAAGAGCCACATACATTCTGCACAAGTCATTACATATATGCAAAGACCCTTGAAGTGCGAGCTTGTGATACTGGTATTTAGGAAAAAGAAATTAAGCATTTTCCATTGAAAGACAAAACAGCTGCAAATAATAATGACAGAATGGAACTTTTGGATATAATTACTGCAGATGCACCACTTTTTGATGATTTTTTTTAAACATTGCTTTTTAATTGCTGTGTGCAAATTACCCAAGTTAAAGCTGGAAAAATTCCACACATAGAGATTAAGCTTTCCTTTCCACTGCCTTAGCTGCATTCCAGTTCTGGACAGAACTCTCTGCAATCTCTCTGGATGCAGGTGTTTGCTTATTGAGCCATTAAGCTAGTTCTGGTAAGCTAGTGCTGCAGGTAGCAGCCAACTCGAGCAATGCAGCAAAACCAGAGGCCCTCTACCATATCTAAGGCACCAGCTTTTGCACAGCGTATCAGTTTAGACAGATTAGAAATCAGAGAAATTCATTTAAATAGAAAAATCTAGCAAAGCCATAGTAGCCCAGACTTTAAGGGCATTAAAGTTTCAATTAAAAAAATCACACATAAAAAAAACCCTTTACCATTTAGGAAGAGGACAAACACTTTGCCACTAGGAAGAATAACTGCCACCTACATCTGCATGTTTTAGAGGCATTATACCTGTTAATAAAACTTCTGACTCTGAAGTTTGCATTGTATTTAAGCAGAAATACTTTCTGCACTGACATCTAGTGAAGTTTTATAGGAAGCAGAAAAAAAAATCTAATACTTCATACTTAGAGAAAGAAAACTGACGGTTCTGACTGGCCAGAGGGTGTTCTAATCAGACGGATCTTGTGCCTAAATGTATTCTTTCAAGAGCAAAACATATATTTATGGCAAAAGAAAATAAGAGACACATGCCATATTCCCACTATTAAAAAACATAACAGATCCTTAGGCGTGACTATTATTTCAAAGGCTAAATGTTCAATACCGACTAAAGCCACTCTGCTAACTTTAGTAGGAGTTTTGAATGAAAATGATTTTATTTCATAGGTTTTAGGTTTCATAAAACAAATTAATTTCCCTTCTGTAGATGTCCACCCAGATGATATTCCTGCACCAAAGGAGAAGTTTCTTAGGGAATACCCGATTTTACCTCCAGCTCTGTATCAGAGATGACACTCTTGGCTTTATGAGCAGCATACAGTCTTTGAGGGTTCAAAAGCAGAGGGAATGTTAGATGAGTCAAAATTTCTTAAATTTCTTGACCCCATAAATGCCAGCCTACCCACACAGAGAAAACACAAACTCAAATATTCTCTGTCTTCCCCGAACTGCACTGCACGAGGCAAGATTCGATGTTGGAATTAATATCCGGACTCAGTAGGGTTCTAAAAGCAAAGCCCCTTTTTTTTAAACCTCATCAAAACAAGGGAGTTAAGCCCTGCCTGACATCAGGTTCGGGAGGTTAGTGCTGACTCTGGGGGAAAGGCATCACAGCTGAACCTATAAATGCTTTGTGCAGAGACAGATATTTGGAGAGACAGACAGATCAGGTGTTTCCCCCTCTCATTAGTGACTATATTGCTAATATGAGCTTGGGTTCTGCTGTTTCAGACTGCTCTACAACTTTACTCGCTAACAGAAGGAATTTGAGTCCTTTCAGTCTCTAAACAAAAAAGAGAAGAAAAAGAAAATCCATTAGGCAAGAAATCACATTTAACAACCGCAACATTACAGGGCTGAGGGTTTTCAACCAGAGATACCTGGGCTACTTTGAAGACAACGGTAAAAGTTAGCTTCGGAAAGCATCAGAATCAGTAAGTTGAATTTTACTATACCAAAATCATGTGGACTTCTGTAAAAATTGCTGATAGCTACGATCAAGAGCTGAAATTCTGGTCTAGGACTGGGAGCTTCATATTTCTGCTTGAGCTCCAGTCTACTAAAACCACTGCCATTAGCTTCACCAGAAGAGTCTGAAAAGCTACATGCAAGGGAAAAACAGGGGGATATTAAATTATGTTTTTAGCTAAAAGCTGTTTGAAGCTAAATTACAGTCTTGTAACCACTTCAACTGCAAGACAAAAATCCTAGTAATTAACTGTGTCAATATGACAAGATTTAAAACAACCAAACAGAATTCTTGGTATAGTGTAAAATCCCAAATCAACATTTCATTTATTGAAATTAGTTCCACTCGCAACATGGAAAAACAAAAACGAGTGTCTCCAGTCAATAGTCTTCTCTTGATCCAAATCTCATCTTGACAACTGAGAAGGATATATGATAAAACTAATGAAATGAAAAAATGACTTGTTTAGAATAAAGGAACTTGCACTCTATTTTGCATTTTGTCACAGAGTAGCTCAGCAATTTGAGGTAAAGCTGCCAGATGTTCACGTTTCTCCAGACATGTCCCCCCACTTTTTTTTTTTTCCACCCAGAAATTCTGCCCAGGCAAAAAAAAAAATCTACTTTTGGCCCTTTGCCTGGGATGTGCAGCTGCTGCGCGGCGCGCTCGGGCAGCGGCTCTGCCGTGTGTGCCTGGTGCTCGGAAGCCCTGGCCACAGCGGGCGCGCAGGGAGGCACCGAGACCTCGGCCGTGCACAAGGGCGCGGAGCATCCCGCGTGCTGAGCGTGCCGGTCTCACCCGGCACAGCCGAGTCAGGTGTGTCAGAGAAAAGCCAACTCCTGGGCTGAATTTTCTGCATTTTCACTTAAAGCATCCACCTTAAGGCACTCTTCCTAGCATACCCCCGATTTTTGTATGCACATGAGAAAGCTGGAACTATCCATAGGGCCACTAGAGTATAATGTGACATAGTATAATGTGACTAGGCCCAAGACAGGTAGAACAGCAATGAGCACATAGGCATTACTAGACATGTCTGAAGAATCAGAACTAGATTCCCAGGAACGTAGCATCTAGTTGCAAAATCCTAAATTGGATGTCTGGACTCCAAAAAAAAAAAAAAAAATAAAATAAAATAAAAAATAAAAGGCAGGTGCAGATTCAGCTGCTTAGAAAGGGAGCTGAAGGAGATGCACATGTTAAGCAGCAATGAGAGCAGGAGTTACTACAGACACAATATAGGAGATGAAAAGTTTAAACCTTCCTCCCACATCTGTTTCAAGTATTAAACAGTTTATCTTGGACTTCAAGAATATGCCCTCTTCAAGGCAGGATACCTAACCTTGAGCTATCTCTGAGGGAGATTGCCAACGCTTTTTTTTTGCTTGTTTGTTTTAAAGAAAAAGAAGAAACCCTTCATCTCAAAGGAAGGTCAAGTTGACCTCATAACAGCACTGCCCTGAAAAGAGGGCAGTCCATCTTCAACTCATTTATTATCACATACTCATTTGATAAAGTTACAAAACTCTAAATAGCATGGGAATTAGGAGCCAGGTTTCCTGTGCTCCATAGACATAGTCTAATCACCAGGACGCATTCGAACTTTTTCTCGTAAAAAAAATGACTGCAATTCTAGACATTTCATGATCTTTTAGTTACTGCATGTTTCCCAGAGGAAGAATATACCCCTTTAAACCCTTACACGTCCTGGCTAAGTGCTGCTGTCCCAGTAGGTAAGAGGCAGCAGCATTAGTCCAGCTGCCCCCGCTTTGATGGGCTCGGCTCACCTAGCGCAGCTCACGGCTCAGCTAACACAAACCAAAAAACATTTCACGGTGCCTGCAAGACTCTCTGCAGGTTTAATAGATGCCAAGCTACGCAGCACTTTGTGCGATGAAGAACTAGAGAGCGTGGCCAAAAGCTGAGGTTTAGGCACGTAAGGGCCCTACAGTCCCAAAGTAGCACACAACCAGGCAGCTGCTGAACGGAGGCTTTAAGAATCAAAACTTCAGATTTAGACAGATCTTAAGCATAGCTGACACATACATTAGCTGACACGTACATTATCTCCCTGAGACACATATTTTCTTCAATACTTATATGATTTTTCTAATATTCTAGTACAGATGGTAGGAAAAAAAAGACCCTGTGATTACTGCAGTAGTTGTATTTTTAGCAGAGTACTACAGTAGTAGTAATCCCTGCATACATGGAAACTCGGATAGGTGAATGTAGGGCTTTCCTTCAAAACCACACAAAAAGCCACCCCCAGACACTCTATAAGGGTTTGGTGAAAGTTGCTATCACATAGTATCACGGGCACCTGGAAGGCTGAGTTGACACAAGATCTTTACAGGGCAGGAATGGGGCAAAAATCTTATCCCCAGACTGTCCTACAGTGCTTTGAGCTCTCTGTGGTGACAATAACCAGTGGCTTTAGCTGGAGTAAATCACTGAAAACCATCCAAGAGCACATATGTGATAACCAGCCTCCAAACCACAGCAAAAAAATCTCATTAATGAGACCGACTAAATATTGGTCTTTTACAGAAGAACGCTGGTTAATAACCTAAAATGAGAGGATGCCTCAAAAATGAAAACACACACCTCCATCTGCTGTCACAGCAAATTCTGCAAGCAGCTGTTTAACACAAAGCAGGGAAGTCATCTGAGGTCAAGCAAAATGGATTAGTTTTTTGCAGAAATCAGTGCTAAATTCGTGAACCTAGCAGTAGTGGCAAGAACCTCCAAATCTTTAAGGACACTATGGATAGAAACACATTTCCATACAATAACTCTGTACTGAACTGAAACCCGAGAGAAAACTAAAGTCTGAACAAACATCTGCTATCACCATAATATACACTAAGGAAAGCTCTTCTGTCTTGCCGTTTCTGTGCCTTGTGTGTTACAAAACTCAAGTTACTGATTCTGAACTATGATCAAAAGAAGTCTCTCAAACCTTTAAAGCATTTTTTCCCCCTTCTTAATTTTCAGAGGACCTAGGGCTAATCTCATTAATTCAATCTCTGAAAAAAATCGACGTCTGCAAGGGAATTAGGCAAAGTTTGCCTGCATTAGACTGGAGACTCGAGCCAACCTGACCCGCTGCAGAGGCGGGAGGAGAAGGAGCAATCGCCACCATCAACCCCTCGACATCTGTGAGGTGCTGGTTTAATTAGCTTACTGAAACCAATTGCATTCACACAGCCTAGCTTGGTGAAAAGATTTATTTTTTCCTCTAAAGTTCAGTGGCAGATACTACAATGACGTCATGTTCCCTCGCTGTCAAATTTAGAAAAAAAACAACTTCCCCATCCCAAAAAATCTACCAAAAATCAATTAAAGAGGCTTTGATTTAATTTTCATCACATTCAAATCAAACAGAACTTTCAATACTGGTTTTATGAAAACATGGGAGAATCTGAAATAAACTTCAGAATCATGCAATATTGACAAGACAAATAATAGATTAATTAAGAGGTCCTTTATCTTCTCTCCACCTCTACTGTTTACCAATAAAGCTTCAGGGAAAGAATATTTATAGGGGATTTCACCTCATCTAACTTCAGCCATCAAAACTTCTGATTTGAAGCACAAGTCAAGCTCTTGAGCTTGAGTTTCAGCTATTCCTACACTCACTGAACAGATACAGGTACCTCTAGAGGGCAATAAATCCCATTTAAAGATGTGCGTTCAAAATCCTACACAACAAAATCCTACAATTCTTTAGGTGGAAAGTATCTCACCTACCATTAAACTAAATGTACTCATATATTAAGGATACTGCTCTTCTCACTTAAATGTGATAATAGTTGAGTCTTAAGCTCAATCCTTCTACTTTTCCCGTGGTCAAAAGTGAATGATGCCTTTCTCAAGCATCTATTATAAAATGGAATAAAGCTTGCAATAACGTGTGGGCCTACCGAGGAGCCTAGAAGATAAATCAGAATCCTTTGGTTCAAAATCAAGCAGAAAGTCTACAGACGCAGACAATAACTGAGCCTATGGAATGACCTGGACTCGCAGAAATACAGGGTTGTGTCCAACAGTTCTCATTAGGATAAACTATAACAGCATGTGCTTCTCGAGCCCAGACAGTTAGCTGGCCTATACCCATTACTCACAGATGTGCTGAACTCTGTTAGCTGCAGTTTTCAGTCATTGACCAACACAACTATATGTGATCATAATGCAGGTTTTTTGCAGTTTTTTGTTTGCTATCCTATCTAAATTCTTAGCATCTTTGAAAGTCTAAACTTATATAAAAATGCACAAATAGAATTTTCTAAAAGAGATGCAGGTTCTCAAATGAAGAAAGACAGGACAGCCTTGGAGCAAAGGAGGTCTGTCTAGCACCAGCAGTTAGCAATATGTTTAATGACAGGAACAATCTGTTGATATCCTAGAACTACAATAAAAATAGGATTATGTATTTAATTTTAACTAGTTCAGATATATTCAGAGATTTGATATTTTTTAGAAACCTTCATGACACTCAAAATACATGATTTAAAAGAAGACAACAGCATGTTTTACAGAATCATGAATGGCTGCTCAGAAACCACACGAACTTTACAATAAACGTTTAAAGTACATTAAATCCTGTTCAGCTCAACTCCACAGTTGGGTAAGAGAAGTGATAACCAACAGGCAATTTCAGTGGTGACACTTCAGGCCATTGCTGTGACTGCAGCTCCTGTGGACATTCCTCAGCTAGTTTATATAATGCCAGCAATACGAGCATGGCAGTCAACAGCACAGCAGTCTTGTCCAGTCACTTGCAAATTTACTTCTCTTTTGGGTAAATATTGCAACCTCATTCAAATACTGTGCTGCTGCAGTAGTCATTATCTCAACTCAACAGTTGGTTTGGCAACAACAGTATTTCTGTGAACTGGAGCAAAGCTATTTGATTACAACATAGATGTATTTTAACAGACAAACACCGCTGAATGTTTTGGCCCTCCTGAGGCAAACCTTCAAATCAGATACGAAGGCCTCATGGCAATGGATTAATTCTCTGCTCCTGTTTCCTTCTGAGCTATTTCACCTTGGCCCCCCAAAAAATGAACTAGTGGATCTCACCTGAGAAAATATTTTCTGAAAAAACTCGTTTGAATTTAAGTAATTCCTTTCATGTGAATTAATTAACTTTTCTATTCCCTGTGAAAAGTAGAGAAGCATCTATCAGCTATCTCCACTTCACTGGCAAAGATTCACTAAAACTTAGTGACTCTCTGACAGGCACAAAGAAGTTTCATGGTAAAAGAGGAAGAGAAGTAAGCATCTCAGCAAGATACAAACAGGACTTCTAGATATGTTGATGGTAGTTGTCTAAATCATATGCTACTGTGTGTCCTCTAATGAAGGCCAACACTGGCCACTGATACCAACCACATTCTCAGGCTGTGGCTGCAAGTATAATCAACCAACCAGTCATCACAGTTAAATCACTACCAAGCTCTATTACGAGAGCAGGTGTAAAATAAAATATCAGTGTCATCAGCCATAATATTAGTCTGCTTTTCTCCCCCACCCTCAATTCATTTCTTTTTGGAAGATTTGGAAGATTTCTTTTTGGAAATGAGCTGAGGAGGGTAATACATTGCCATTCCCTTTAGAGAAATGTAAAGGCAATCTACTCAGAGTGAACACAAAAAGCTTTATGCTCCTAGTATACTTCCTAATGAGTATTCTTCTCAGCATCACCATTACTTTGTTGCTGTTTGGGCTTCTATAACCCTCCTTCGGTAATTTTCTCAAGTTTGCAGTTTTAATGCTTGTACAAGATGATGTGCTGAAAGATTAAGTCAATCCTTTATTCTCATGCAAACTACATGCTTGGATTTTAACTCTTAGAGTGCCACACAGTGGCCACACATATTTTAATGGGCAACAGCTGATTGATTCCAAGGTAAAAATCATATAAGCAAAAAGATTTCATTTATGACATATTGACTATCCATTGCCTATACTCCCTGCAATCATTTACAACTCAGCAAAAAAGAAAACATTTTCCTGATTTGTTAGCATTTTACTTTTGGGAGGCACTCACTTTGCATAGGACAATGTATATGGAAAAGTCAATCAGGACCTACTTATTTTATCACACTTGAACAGCAATCTAGTGGTGTAATTTTAGACTCAGCCTCAACACCAGCACTTAATTGCAGACTACAAAGGCTATGATGTTTTGCCTCCTGGCAAAATGACGCTAAGAAGCTACTTTTCCTAGAAGCAGCTCTAGTGCCTGTATTCTTGCTCAGTCCTATTCCATCCCTGTGTTCTCTGAGATTCTTCCTGACCATCAGAATTTTGGAATTTAGTCAGCAGATTTTGCTGATAGATTGAAGCAGGTTTTCCCAGGTAGCAAATATGTTGTTTCCCTTTAGGCTTCTACAGTAACCAAAAGTCAGCAACACAGACCAAGACATTGCAGATGTTTGACTAAAATTTTATCCGAATCAGTAAGTCCCTAATATTTCTACAGGAAAGATTTTTAAGGAGGTATCCCTATTCAACTACACATGAATGCTAAAGTAAAGGAATATAGGCTTTTAGAGTCATCTCTATGCAAACCTATTCATCTTTTCTCCATTAAAATTTCACATATTACCATAAACATACCTGGCTTTTAAGAGACACCACAAAAGCAGGGTCTAAGTCTTGCCCACCTAACAGTTGAATTAGCAAGGAACCAAAGTGGTAGGCAGGCTCACCACAGGTTGTATACTGGAGTGTACACATCCCTGAAGCCAAGCAAGAGAGATGGGCACTGAGGTATTAAGAATCCTGGCCTGCATTTGCACAGGTTACTTCACTTTTTTTGTAGCCTCCATTTCATTAGCAGTAAAATGAAAATAAAATCCTGACTTTAGCAGTGAGCCTGTAAAGTTTAATTCATTTAAATTCCATGAAAGTCCTTTGAGCTCTTTATAGGAGAAGTATCACTTAAATAAGCTTTGTTATTATTCCAAAGGAGAAACTGTAACAAAAATCCTATCTGGTTTATTATATCTATTCCAACTTGCATATTACTGCCCGTATGCCCAAAAGGCCTGCTTGTTCCTTCCTCTTCTGATAAGGACTTGTGCTAATCTAAATGTGTTATATAACAGAATACTCCATTTAACACAAAAATATAAGACAAACAGTATCAAATAAATGCTATGATTATCCGTTTTTTCAATATTGTTTTAAATTACATAGCTTACCATTGTTATTCCTAAGTTTTGCAACAACTTACACCACATTTGCTTCTCTATCAGTTGCAATACATTCAAATCTCTCCTCCTATCTATGAATTAAAATTCTTAACTATTTTTATGAACATAGAAACAGAACCCACAGTGTTGATTTGTCTGTCTATAACTAGCCCAGTGTTGGTGTTGCTAGTTGGTGTTGCTAGTTTTTAGCCAATACTGCATTGTTCTCTATTTAACTTTCATCTATTCCTAAATAACAGAATGATGGAGAAAGAAAATACAAGAGATGCTGCAGCCCTTCAGTAATACAAGCTATAGTAGAATTCATCTGCCCTCTTTTAGATGTTCAGAATTTAAGAACTCCAGGGTGTAGCGGCTTCCCCTCAGAGCTTTCATGTACTGCTGTCTAATCCAATGATGTCTCCCTTGATTACAAGCACTGGGACAAACAGCCTCATATATCTGAACACGCCCAATTATTACCATGGCTTTCTATGGGCTATAAACAGTGCAGATCCCAGAGGCCAATTCGTGGGGCCGGAATGTGACCAAATAACCATCAAAAACTGAAAGGATGGAACTTTTGCAGTATTGATGCCCATCAGCTTGACAGACAGTTAAAAGATCTACCATAATTTTAACCTCTTTATTGCTACCAACATTACTCAATGTTTAAGAGACCTAGCTATAACCCCAGGTGTAGAGGTAAAAGGCAAATTCCCAATACCAATTTTTTACTTGTCTTTACAAGTCAGAAAATTTATGGAAAATAACAAGAACCATTTTACTTACCTTTCCATGAAGTTTCTGGACGTCATATCTTATCTGAGCAAATTCACGGAGTCCAAAAGATCCACCAACGAGGTACAGCTGAAAAACAATAAAATAAAAATAGATGTGCTTGGACTATTTAAAAATATAAAAAAACCAACCAACCAACACAACGTTCTGCATACTGACCCACTGCATTCACAAGAGACCCTACTACTCTTCCAACAGGAACACCAGGAAGTAAAGATAACAACCTCAGTGGAATATATGTGGAGGAGAAAGGGTAGAACATGGGACGTGAGGGCTGTGGAATGAGTCTCTGGGCCTAGGGACTTCACAGATGTCCTCCCTCATACACAAAGCGCTGCTTTGTGACTCATTTTCTAGGGGTTTCCTCCATTTTTCTCCCTCCCCCATATGGCTTCCTGCCATAACTGCAGCTCAGGAACCTTTACCTCGCTGTGATGGGATGAAGTCTCACTATTTTCAAACTTAATGGGGAAGCAACAGCCCCATGCTGGCTTATACTGATGTCTGTTCCTAAGAGACCCCATTAAGCTTCTGAAACAAACTGCCTGATTGCAGCTGTGGCTCAATGGCACATTATCATGTAGGCTAAGAAATCAAATCCAGGCCACCTGCATTTTTATGGTTGCCCGATTAGCTGCCTTGCAATTCCCCCCACATCTGTGAAGTTTATGAAAGACAATAATAAAGGGAAAAATGAGGAAGGCAGAATTTCAAGACTGAATAAAAAATTAATTCCACTGTTCTTATGACAGAGGGCTATCATAAAATGTCTATCTCTATCATTAAAAAGGTACAAGTCAAGTATAAGATCAAGTATTGTTAACAAACACCATTAAGGATTCAGAAATTAGTTTTAAAATCTGGCTCCTGTGTTGAAGGACGGGGGGGCTCTTGCTCCGATATGCCAGGCTCCATCTGCTCTGCTCTGTTAAGACCCCCTGGCACATGTGCAGAAGGCCAGAAGGCTTCAAAGAGGTGCCCATCTAGAGAAGGTGGGAGTACGAGGAATCTCTAAGGATTTGAGCAATAAAAAAGAACCCTATTTTAATCCTACCACATCACTGCTACGTTCCTTCATTGCAGACTGTAATGGCAACAAGTGTTTTCTACAGATCACCAGCTAACTGCATGAAATGTGTAAGGCTTCTAGCAAAGGCCAGTGTTCAGCAACTGTGATAACTCTGCACGCTCACTAAAGTGCATGCTCCTTCCAAACTGCCTGCTCTCCCAAGCTCCTGTCAGTGAAGCCACAAAACCTACAGACAGGTACCCCCAAAACTCATCTCTGTTCACATGGTTGGGAACCCTTGACCAGCAGTCAAGCATTAAAGGCTCCAGAAACTTCTTCTGCCTTGACTATTTTTATAAGGCTGAGAATGTAGTCGACCATCAGAAATAAACAGATCAAAGCTTTATGATACAAACATCTAGCCATTAGGTCACAAAGCTACAAATTCAAAAAGCCCATCAAAAACATCACGCAGTAGCAAGTAATTTTTCGTGATTACAAACCTGACCATGGACAGCATGGACAGCACCATACTAGTACCATCACTATTTAAATTAAGAATGCCCTTGCAAACATTTAATCACTACAATATGGAATTGAATAGAATCTATTCATATAAAAGAAAAAAAAAACACAACTATTTTGTCATGTGTCAGCATTTCGATAACAAAGACTAAGAGGGAACAGAAGATTAAAGTAGCCAAAATGGTCAAGGAACATGAATGTTATTCAAGATTTAATCCAATCTGATTTATCAGCTGCAGATACAGCAGCACAAAATGCTGAAAGTCTCAACAATCAGACAATAATCGAATTCTACATGACCGACCTCTCAGCATAATTTTTCTTTACCTGGTCTTCTTTAGTTGCTAATGAGTCCAGTGCTAATAAACAGCCTAAGGGTTAACACAACTAATTTAATTCCCTAATGAACAGGGATCAGAAACAGTATAGGAAAGTTTGCAGCTGTCGGGAGCTGCAGGTTGGCGCCTCTTCACAGCCCAGCACGTTTCCAAAAACGGCTGCAGCAGCTGCACCAAAGAGGGGTGCAGGAGACAGCTATTAAGCTACGCAGAAAGCAGTAATTGCTCATGATACCCATTAAAGATAGTTTGCCCAACAACCAACTTGCATC
The DNA here is from genome assembly GCF_003342845.1 of Nothoprocta perdicaria. NCBI lineage: Eukaryota > Metazoa > Chordata > Aves > Tinamiformes > Tinamidae > Nothoprocta > Nothoprocta perdicaria. The sequence goes on along the minus strand of NW_020455350.1, from coordinate 1,219,633 downwards.
AAGTAGACCATTCAGAGACACAATATGAACAGATGGGAGACCTCTAGCTGGCCTGTTCCTCATAACCCAGTTATTATTTAACACAATGAAAAAAAACCCGCTGTCACTTAGGGAAGCCACTTACCAATTAATAAAAAAAAACCACATTCTTTAGCTTTCACCATTTAAAGCCACAAAAGGTTGTTACATGAAGTAACATGTTCTGCTCTAGGTATTTTGTTTCATTCTATCCTGTCACTTTATGACAGCAACAATTTATTATATACTGCATCTCGCATCTGTTGCTATATAAATGATAAAGAAGTTCATACACATACACCTCTCTTCCTTACAACAGGTTCTGGCCCGCAACTATAATTTTGTTCACACCATCTTTTTTACTACTAAGAGCACAAAAAGTTTCAGTTCTGATCTACTTTTGCTCCTCATAAAACACAAGCAGCCTTCATACCCTGGTGAGGTGCACATCTCACTTAACACACACATCAGGGTGGCTGCCTTCGCACTTCACTACAAAGGCTGATTGCTATTTTAATGAAACATCAGTTCAGCTGCATCAGAATCACAGCACATCAATGCTGTAGGAAAACATTAATGCCACTAAAATATTAAACACCATAATGCTGAATTATGATTGGGATTATATGATACAGCATATTTTCAGAAGCACAGAATAGGCATAAATATATAAATAATATTTTACAATTTTATTTGACCCAAGTTCTGAAGAATTAAATATAATATCCCAGACTTTATTGCAAAAGGTTATCAAGATTAGTAATAGCCAACATTTTTAATACAGCAACAGCACTTCCCTGCAGTTAGCTAACAATACGTAACATGAATTGCCTTGATTGCAGCTACAGAAGCTACAATCACCATGGACAGCTACTCAATCCGTTATATTTTTGAAAATGGTGTTCAAAAAACAATAAAGACAAAACAAGGGGGCATCAGAGAGCTTATGCAATTATAACAGTATTTAAGGGAATACTAGACTTGGCAACATAGCTTGCTGAGTGAAAAACGCTACCCTTGTTTTAAGTGTTTCTTTTCCCCTTTGCATTTTGAAGGAAGATGTTCTCATTACCTTCATTTATGTTATGTGTATTATGTTATGGAAGAATACACACAAACAGCAGTTAAACATTAGGATTCAGTGATCAGAATAATAAGTGTGGTAAGTCTCAAGTGAAGCATCCCAGTAACATTATTAGCTTGTCAGCTTTATCTGTTCTGTATGTTTCACATATATTTCTAGGATCTATATTTGTAAGATGAAGATAACTTCTGAATAAAGAAATCAGTATAGTGGATGAATTTGGCTAAGATCTCACTTTAAGCCAAAACCAAAAGCAAAGTCCAGAAGTTTCCATTTACTAGTTCAGACCAAAGCAAACAAACAAACAACAACAACACAGGACAAATCCTTGCAGAAACTATTTAAGATGAAATACAAATAAATGAGGGTGAAAAAGCTGTAATGAACTTAGACACAAGTTAACATTCCAGGTAACAGAAGTGGAGGAGTAATTCCACATATAGCAAATATTAGGATGTATTTTTCTTCATTCCAACCTTAGAATCACACACATACCTAGCTTATTTCATAAAAATGACAGGGTATGTACATACCCAGCAAGGAAGATCCAAGTAAAACTGCACCCTTTACTGTGAGGGAACTGCTATTCATTTATATGACAGAGAACATGGAAAGAAGATCAGTTATTATGTAATTAATATGATCTGTCTAGTTATTTAAATGCGTTTGGCAATGGCTGAAATGATGGTGCGCTTTCACTTTCTTCTTTGCCTTGAAATGCACCTTACAGAGGTAAAACCATAAAAGTCATCATAAAAAGGTAGCCAGCACGTAACACTATTCAGCCCTGCAGAGCTCACCGCTGCACTATTCCTCTCCGCGGCCGGGACCGCGTGGCCCTGCTCGCGAGGCTGTAATGTAATTGCACATGCATGGAAGGCTTGCACGTTGCAAAATAAAACAGAGATAGGATGTGACATAAGAGCACCATCTGTCACATACGTTCAGTAACCTCAATAAATGTTCTACGTAAAAAATAATAATCATAATAAAAAGACATCAAGTTCTCCTTAATACCATTCTTCTAAAGATTCTGCACGTTTACTCCTGCTTTGAGATGCAGGTTATGCCTATGAGTTACAGATGGCATCAGACTGATAACTGAGATGCACCTCAGGACAGGGAATACTTGTTTGGCACCATCTACAACAAGCTGATCATGGAGAAACCACCAGAACCTGCATTTGCAGCAGATTTCTGTTTTTTAGCATTTCCTGCCTAAACTGAAGCAGCCCCTTTTTCAGCCCCTTCGGTTAACAAAATAACCAGCACCTCTTTCTCTGGCATCACTAGCTCTTTGCTGTGCTACAGCCTCCCTGCTGCTAGAGAGAATCATCCCTGCTGCAGCGCTGCCGGTGAAAGCCAGATTACAAAATTACATTCCTTTTGTCATAAATCCCTAAATTAATCATATCACAATATTCAGTGCTGGCAACACAGATTATGCATTCGTGGAATGAAAGCAGGAAAACATTATGATATATATCACTGGAGAAGGAACATGGTAATTTTCTAGCCTTCTCTTCAGTATGGCTGCAGCAAAACCCTCCAGCTATTCATCATGCAGCTTCAAAACCATAACAGTCATGTGAATCATTTTATTTTAGTTTGCAGTGATCACAGTTAAAAGGTTTTGGGGGGTTTCTTTTTAAAGAACCGTTGTATACGCAGTTCAGGACTGGTGAAAGATGCCAATTTGAATGCCCAGAAGACTGAAATCTCTTATTTACTCCCTAAATAAAGCAGCTTGGGTAGCAGCACTGCAATTGCCAGTCCCACAAAGGACCTAGGCAAGGAACTTTGGCCTGAAGAGCCCCCCTCAAGTCCTGGCCCCCGGGGTTATTTTCCACAGCCTTTTCCACTCTCGGCTCTAATGTTTAAATTGCTAAAAAGGGATAAAAACAGGGCAGTCTTTTCTGAGAAACTTGCTAACCCCTCCAAGCAGAATAGGATGTCCTCCTCCTCCATCTTTTCTGCAGCAGATGGAAATTACTTTCAGTTCAGGTCAGACACCTCCTTTGGGGGAAAAACAAAATAAAAACTACAAATGCCTCAATGCTGATTTGAATCAAATGCAGGACAAAACAAGAGAAGCACTGACTTCTGTGTATGACAGAATCCACAAACTGCAGAAGGCCTCAACTGCATTATATGGCAAAAACAGCAAATGAAAACAGCTGGTATGAACTGCAGCCACTGGTACCAGCACGGTTGAGGAGAATAATGTCATTTTACAGAATACGGGACTTTGTGCAGAGCATGAAGCTTGATCCAAGGTATCAGGTTATTTGGATCAATATAATGCAGGTCCAAAGCAGTGCCTGAAGACTGCAGATATGCACAGTTGCAGGCCACAAAGTAAAACAGACCCAGGCCATATACTTTCAGTGCTACTACTGCATGCCTTACGAAGAAAACAAAACCCTTCCCACTAAAAAGTCCATTACATAACAAGTTGCAGAGTGCAGTATAAAGCAGTCTGAGAGCGATGCAGACGAGACAGCTACCCATGTGCTCCTTAGTGTGAGAATTAGCAAAAATGGGCATTTTTGCCCATTGAGCCACAGCGTTGTCATTTTGCACCACATACAGTTCTAGGACTGGACAGATGACATGGGAATTTCATTCAGCAGATGCAGCTGTTTGAAATCCAACTTTGCTGCAGTGGTCAGGCTGCAGTTTCTCAATATCACTACTTCTTTCCTCATAAATTTCTAAGCAGTTGAAGTTCCAATTTTATTTTAAAAGTATTGCTCATAGGTTCAGATCTACACAAAGTCCACTGTGATGAAAACCTGTTTTCACGTGATGGCAACGTGTAATTCCTTGCCAAAGCAACAATAAACTCCTACTTATGTTAAGAAACACAAAAAGAGGCTACTCATGGTGAAAAAATCCCTCTGCACTGACAGTGCTGGACAGGGGCTGAAGACTGCACATACTATATATCCAAGTCAGCTAATTCAGACCACACAAACCAGGATTCACAGAAGCCCATTCAGCTGGAGCTTCCACCCTGGCACACACACAGGGCAGAGGATGGTTTTGGCTGGAACAGTTTCATGCTCCTTGGGGGATTCAAACAGACACGGATGCACAGAAGGGAAGCAGAGACACAAGAGACAATGAGGAAACATCCCCCAATGAACTGAGGCAATATTTAGAACACAAGTGATAGAAAGATACACAGGGACAGTATGTGAGTCGTTGATTGAGAGTAAGTATTTTAAAATCCTAAAAATAGTTTCATATTTATTGCTCTTTTAGGCTGCAGATGTAATATTAGCAGACTTTTACACCCAACTGCAATTCATCTTCAAATATTAGAAGCCAAAGTGTTCCTCTCATGAGCATTTGTCAACTTATCTTTTGAAAGCATATTAAGATCCAAATTAAGAATACATCCTATTTGATTGTAAAGTTACAGGAATTTACATATATATCTAAAAATCACGTAACTCAATATTATGAATTTTTCCAGTTGATAATATGAATGATGTTAACAAGATAACACTGACATCTAAAAGTGAAAAAAAAAAAAATGATGATTGTAGTAACCATTTTCCATATGGTATCAGAAGGTAATGAAATAACTGTCTTTATACATAGGCAATGATGTCAGCAAAAGATCTCAAACACAGCTACTCTTAGGAAGAGTTTTCCTCATTTCTGAGCTTTTATATCTTCTTTACTGCCAGATTCTTCAAAAATAGTGGGGAAAAATATTCCTACTATTGAACAGTCAAGGACTGAGAGTTCACTGGCTTTTAATGAAATTTATCAGGAATGTTGATATTAAAGAAATCTTTGGGCACACAGTTATTTAAATAAATTTAAATAATAACAACCTTGTGAGTTTTTGTACATATTATCCATGTAGGACTTTCAGTAACAATCAGCACAACAAAATACCACTTTGAAATATTTTTTTCCAGACTTGACCAGTGAACAGAAGGAATCTACAGACATATGAATTCACGTTCTGATGCTTGGCAAATGTTTTAATCTTCTTTCTTCATTAACAAGGGCGCAAGACGCCACTGCCATTGCCTGATGGTGCCTGGGAGCACTGACCACATTGCTGCAGCACTGCTAGGGATTCATTCTAGCCTGACCTTTCCTCTTGTCGTGTATGTATCACACACGAGGGGCCAAATCCTGATCGAATTTAGCTTACCTTGGTCAAGCAACAACAGAGATGGCAATTTAGTACAGCCAGAGTGCAAAAACACTGACAAAAACTGACTGTAGGAACATGTTTATTGACAGAAAAAAGACGTGCAGTTCCAAACTAGCCAGTCTTATGGCAACAGTTTGAGCAGCACTTAGAACACTGAAGTAGAGATACTGATGGAGAAGAAAACACACAAGAGAATTAAAACTAAAACCAGGCTCATTATGGGCTGGGAGGAAGAAGACAAAACAGCAAAACAAAAAAGTCAGAATCCACATCTATAGGTATTAACAATGTTGCAAGATGCTGCAAGTTTGAAACTTATGACACTTTGTTTATAGCAAGGCATATTTATGTGCAAAATGAAATAAAAATTTACAACCAAGGCACAGAATACATTTTCTGTCTGCCAGAATGCCACTTCAGACCCAAAGGATTCCATTTTCCCCTTACTAGATGTTCCAATGGAACTTAAGCCGCATTTGTATGTTCCTTTTGCAGCTTAAATAGCTTGGAAGGAATAGGACAAACAGAAACACAAATCCAAGTGTTGGAAAATGCAAGCTCAGCAGACAGTGTCCATTAACACGTTTTAAAAACTGTCACTGGTTTGCAGTTTTGAACCTTAAACGTGTTTCCTCAATGATCTGAGGTCACAACTTGTAAACCTGAACTTGTAAAAAAGAAAGACACAAAGATTTGAAAATTATCGTATCACAGAGACAGCACAGCCTCGAACGCTACAGCAGGCTCTACAGATATGTCTGTACAACTTCACTAGAGTTCCTCCCAATATCTACATAACCATCTTTATGCTTTAGGACTACCCACACTCACACTAGCACTCAAGTTGTTAATATACTCCATGGCAGCTTATATCACTCTCCTCCGTGCACATTGCTGCGCCATGCAGATACCCTATGCGCAAAGAGTTAAAGAAAACATCCCCCATTAACCAAGGTTTCTGTCAGATTTAATTCCTAGTCCCCACAGTACTGCTGATACACATAAAAAGCCACTTTTACCTCTGAGAAAGCACGACTGAAAACTGTGATTTGCATATCTTACTCTGAAAGCTGTTGTCAGCCTGAGGTTTTACAGATCAACTAAGAAATTCCCTTCTACACCTAAATATTCTAGCATCAAACTCAAATGAACATGGGAAAAACACCAAGCTAGTTCACACTAAAAAGGAAGAAATGTTTTAGTATGTATTTGTGCACGTGTGTGCAAAAGGACAATCACAGACTTACTCTGGACTGGAAAGTTCACCTATTTACACCACGTAACCAATCACATATCAAATCTGATACAGGATTGCAGAACTATGGTGACTTTTTCCCCACCAGAACATCATATTTTAAGTTCCTACAATTCAATTTTGTAATTCAATTCAATCAGGATATTTTTTTTCCCCAAAAAAAAAAAAAAAAAAAAAAAAGAAATCCTTTAGAGAGCAGTAGTAGAGCTGAGATTGGGCTGAGGAGTATTAAACTTCTTGGGTTCTCCTCACTTTAGAAGATAAGTACTGAACCTCAAACGAAGAACTCATCAAGATCAGGACTGTGACCTAATAATACATCCAATTTTAAACATCTAAGCAGGGTGCTATGAAACAAAATAATGTCAGAACATTGAAAAATAAGTACAAAAAAAATGAGAAAAGCAGCTAATTCAATTCTGATCACGATGGGAGCATAGTTTGCACAGCCCTTTAGGTGTATGTACACAGCAGGATGTCTGAACGGCTCTAGCCTCGTGCCTGGTCAGTAACGTGTTACACGAGGAGCTGACCACGACAGCAGGGATTGCACTGGGGGATCCAAATCCACTCATCATGTTATTTTTTATAATCGCAGAATGGTTCTGTTAGTTCCCATTGCTCACAAGCATCTTTACCAATGCTTTAAGATACATTTGCTCAATTTATGTTCCCATTAAAGTTCCTTTTCCCACAGGCTTTGGTCCCGTGACTTACAGATACCACTTTAAACAAAAACCCTTCCCAAAGCAGAGGTAAACCGGGATGGCCCTGATTTCAATAGGTGCCACTGCCTTTCTTTGGACCATTTAAGAGTTATGCTCCGCTCTCCTCTTCGTCCACCTGCACATTCGCTCCTGCTTAATGAGCGAGTCGCTTAAACAGGAGGTAAAAGAGAGGGGAAAAAAAGGAGGGGAAAGGGGAAAGTCACCCGCCAAACAGCCGCTCCAGCCCCCCGGCCCGGCGGGCGCCGGGCACGGGCCGCCCCCTGCCGGCCGCGCCGCCACAGGCCGTGCCGCGCCGTGCCGCGCCGCGCCGCTCACCAGGAGGGGGAGGCCGAAGGTGACGGTGCGGCCCCGGCACAGCCTGCGCAGCCGCTCCATGCGCCCGCGCCGCCATAGGCCGCGCCGCCTCCCGCCCGACCCGGCCTTGGCCTTGCCGCTTCCGGCGCGGCGCCGGTCCGCCCGCCGCGGCGCTCCCCCCGCGCGCCGCGGCCGGAGCACCGGGGTTCCGCCCCGCCACTCCGCAGTGCTTCCCAACGGCCTCCCAGTCTTTTGTCGCACGCTTCTGTGCGCGGGCCCGTCTTCTTTAAACAAAGCCCTGTGGAGAGCTGCTGCTTTAATGCTTCTTTAAAAATTACTGTTTGAGAAAGGCTCAATCCACAGAAAACTTAGTGGAGCTCTCCGTGTCGCACACGCCTCCATGTATCCCCAAAACCATCTGGACTCCAGGGCTTTGGCTGAGCCCAGCAGTGGGGAGAAAAGGACGGGGCAAATAACCCCTGAGCGATTGTATAAAGACTTCCAGCAACGGACACTTATTTGAGATGTGTAGGTCCAGTGGCTTCCCACCCTGCTGTGACCTGTCTTGTACTGAGCTCCTGATACAACAGTGACCTCCAAGCGAGAGCTCCCAACTCCGGTGCTTCATTTTTGCCCCGTGTTCTGGAGTGATGATGGGATCAACAAGGAAGGGGCTGCCTCAGCAGCGTGACTGTTGGCAGGAGAACTTGGCCTGGGCAGCACGGTCAGCTGAATCTTTGCCTGTAGCCAAAAGCAAGGGGTCCCAGTGCTGTTTTCCTAAGGAAATAACGCTGCCGTGGTCGCTTGCTTGTATTGCTATCCCTCATCCCAATCGCACTGGATCCCCTGGATTCCATGTGTTTACAGAGGAAACAACTGCTCAGAAATCATAATAGCTGGACAAGGGACAGAGCCTGCCGACGGGCTCTGGGAAAGGCTGTGCTTTGAGTGCTCCTATTCCTGAGCAGCTGAGTAAAACAGACACAGCCATAGGAAACATAACCCCTTGGAGAAGAGCCCCATCTAGCCTGCAACCGGAGAGTTCCAGAATTAACCATTAAAATAAAATACTAAGCGAACAGAAGCGGAAAATTTTAGAGCCCCATAAAACTGGCATTAAAAAGACAGTCTGCTCTGAGACTCACAACCACGAGTCATTCATTCCTTCTTGTTGCTGTGTGTGCCTTGTCACCCTCCCAGGCAAGGATGGGGAGGACTTGTGTTTCAATGCTGTAAAAGTTATCAATTAAAAAAAGGCTACGGAAAACTTAGTGGACTTCTCCATGTCACACATGGGCAGCCACTATGTGCATGACTAGGGAGTGCTGAAGTTTGGAGGATAGAGTGCAAAAGATAAATATCCTTCAGGCACAAGCTGTGATGTTTTCCCATGCCCCTGCACCCAAAGGCTCTGCCATGCACTGGCAGCCTGTGGGAATGGAAGAGTGGACCTGGGAGAAGGAAAGCTCCCCTTTAAAAAAATGTAATGAAACACCTGCTGCCACAATGCAAAGAATAATTTAAAACTTTTTGGAAAATGCAACATTGATGGTTACTTCCTTTGGTCTTCTCCTTAACCGCAGGTACTGAGCAGGTGCTTTACTTAAGTTTTCTGAACATGTCAAGCAGCCACTACACATACACAAACTAAAAAGGAAAGACAAACATACATACATAATAACAAGCCAAACTAACATTCCTGCAGTCCAGTAACCACTAACTTTTTCTGTCTACACTAGAGACAAACAGAATCAAAAAATAACAAAAAGTAATATTGAAGGAGATGACTGCTTCTTGTATATATCAATAACTTGAAGCTGACATGGGCCTGAATTACAGAAACGTGAAGTCTCAGCTGGGAGTACTGGCAGCAAGAGGACACCTCTTTGTTCATCTCTGCACTGTGCTGAGACTGGCATGAGTTTGTCACAGAGCATAGGCTGGGGGAATAATTTACACAGGGTCTCTGAAAGAAAAGCTGTTTCTTTCTGAACTTCGTAAGCCTTTGTAAAAATTTGAGGCATAGGCCTCAAATCACATACTCAGAGGAAGCAACCCAAAAGATGAAAATATCCCATAGGAAAAATACCCTGAAATTAAGAGAGCTGCTATTATGGATAGAGAAATGCTGAGAAAAGAGGTTATTTCCTCTGAATTGAGCTTTCCCTAGAAACAGATGGTCTTTTCTTGTAACTCTAATATTCTACCTTACCTTCATTCTTATCATCTCACTTGGATACTGCTAGTTCTCTGTAAGCAAAATAACCCACAGCGGCTGATGCCAATGTGCCAAGTCAGCAGCCTCTTTCTCTCTCCTTTAAAGCGACACAAAAGCTCCTGGCAATAAGGTTTGAGCGTATGTTAATGCCACTCTCTTCAAGACTTACAAACTGTTCTTTTGTTTTTGCCATAACTGATGACATCTAAAATGCTCCCATGGTTTTAGAATCTAAAACAGCAGAATTGGAGAGTGTGAGGGAAAGGAAGTATGAAGCTAAATATAAATAATCAAATTTGATGTTTGGAAGGATAGGAAAAGTGCCTGAGAAAGTGCCTAAAAAGCATGTCTGTGCCAGAGATGAACAGTAAATTAGTCTTCCTTTTTAATAGTCTAAAATGCTGTTGAATTACAAAGATAAAGCTATCATCAATGTATATTTTATTTCCACAGTGTCCCTTTGTTCTTGTCACTATTGGCCAATAACCTCGGAGAGGTGTGGAGAAACCCTTTTGAAGATAGGGACGTGTTCTGGTTTTGACTTGCAGCAGAAGTTTCATGTTCCTCACCCTTATTGTGGATCCCCCCTTGCCATAAACAGACTGACAAACACAGAAGTAGATAAAGAAACATCTTTCATTTTTTTATGATCCTGACAATTGTTCCCAATACTTTAAGCACATATCCATCTCTCCAAGGGTGTTGAATGCAACTTGCCTGCCTTGTTTGCACTATAGCCAGTTAACTGCTTTACTTATTGCAATACTTAGAGACACTTTTCCTTGCGAAACATGTGCCGCTGGAGCCTATTTTCTACCCTCAGTACATGGTGATTTTTGGAGCTCAGCTGAAGAATGGAAACCTTAGGGTGATGACTGGCTGGCTTTTCTCTCATCAGGAGCGGACTGTTTATGACTGCACTTTTCTCTGCCTACACAAAAGCTCAGGGAATGACTCTTCTCACTTCCCTGCAGAGATGGACCTAAAAAGACATTTTAAAAGTCACTGCATGTAACACACTGCTGGTTATTGGTGGGCACCTGGGAACTTCAGAAAAATGCAGTTTGCACTGCTCCGTTAGGCTACAGTGGCCATAACTGTGGGGATATAGAGAGTCATTGTGTAATGTTGTTTCTGGGCAGCAAAATGTAGAACCAAATGGAAATTTTATTAAACATCCCTGGACAAGTCAGGCTAATCAAGATGGGTGCTATATCTGGATACCAGGATTGCAAAATTACTCGTAATGTGACATTGGCTGTGAGTAGCCAAGGTTAGTAAGGAAGCTGATTTTCGTTCTGTGCAGAGCTTGCAGCAGTTTGTTCACAGGATGAAAATGGGGGCATGTTGTAGAGGTTTTATTGCACAAACATGCATTCCCACAGGAGAAGCCATCCTCTGACAGTTGTATTTCCTGCTGATAGATCACTTCAAAGCCTGGGGCTTCACGAGCATCTGATAGCTTTCTCTGATTCTCCTTCCAGTCACTTCACATTGCACTTGCTCTTCCTTCATTTCTCTGTGCACGTGCATACCTGCATGCACATGCACACACGTAACAAACCATTAAGTGCAGACTTGAGTACGTGAGGACTGCTTGCGGTCAGGACCTTCAGCCCTGAGAATGTGCACCGCTGCATTCCTGAGCTAAAGAAACAGCTGGTTTGACTTAAAACACTCCTAGTCTCACTCTGACCAATAAACAGCCACAGCTTGGGTTCTTTTTGGATGGAAAGAGGAATTGTGACTTGGTAGGAGCTGTTGAGAATAGTGTTCCTAAAACGACCAGCCCATGTCAGTGCTCTGTGTGTTTCTTCTCTGTCCTCCTTTGTGTAGCCCAAAGAGTTGCAGGAGCTACAATTGCCTATGGCATTCCCCTGCACCTTCTGATTAGAGCTTATGGTTAGGTAACTGAGGGCCAGAACTGTCCTATCTGTCCTGTTCTTCTCCTCAGTGTCAGAGTAAATACATTCAAGAATCAGACAGATTCTTCTCAAAATTTAACCTGGAGAAACCACTGAGCCAGCTGTGCCTGTTTCTCATGCCACCAAAAGAGTACATGCAACAAAAAGCATGTTGGTGACCCACACATGGAAAGGGTTACCCATGCTTCTCTGTGTGTCTCTAGGTTTCCCTCTCCACCTCAAAGGAAACAAGTGGACATTCTTTGGGTACACCAGCTTTTGTCTTCTTGGGTTGGCTCAAAGGTATCCTGGGGAAGGGTGGTCACAGGAGAAAAATCTGAAGGAAAAAGTGAACTTCCCAGCAAACCTTTCTCCTCACCTTGCTGCTCCAGAGAGCCTTTCCCCGAAGTACAACCTGCAGTGAGGAGAGAAACTTGCCTGCCTGGTGAAAAGTGAAATAGAGGAAATGAGGGACTTTGACTAGAAGTAGGGGAACTGAGAGGGGTCTGTGCCAAGGAGCACTGGAATGGCTGTCTCTGCACCTACTTGGTAGCTGCCTCTAAGTACTGGCCCCATGCTCTTTTTTGATCCCAAAGAAAAGCCACGGGAACACATTCATTTTCTAGGTTCTTTTTGTTTTTTGTTTAAATAAATAGTAGAGCAGTCATTGGAGGTCTTAATTCTGAGTACTGAAAACCGTTGGTTGTAGAACAGCAGCACCTTTCATTTGTCCTTCAAATGATTTAGAAACCTGGTAATTACAAAAGGAGGGTCAGGGCTTACTGGAGCTTGTTGCTGGTCTAAGAGATAAGAAAGTTGAGCTCTGGCTCTGCTTCCTTCCCTGGGAAAGGGCCGGAAATATGTCCTGGGGAATGGCAACCCCAGCCAGAACAGGGAAGAGGGTGGTGGGCTCAAGTGGGCAGGGGGGGAGATAAAAAGATAAAACAGTTCCAGACAAGGAACTTCACAGTATGGTGTCCCCCTGCCCATACGGACGCTCTCATGCTCTGGAGAGCCAGCAGTTCATCATGGATCGAGGGGCACCGGCGCCCTGGGAGGAGAACCCAGGGTAGTCACCACGTGCCTTGGCTCAGCGAGGAAGTTCACAGTCATCTCGCCAAGCCGCTATCCCAGCAGGCCGCCACCATCCCGGGAGGAAGCGGCTTCCCTCCCGCCGCGCGGCCGGCTAGGGAAGGAGAGAGGAAAGCTGAGGCATGCGAGAGGGCGCATCAGGAAGAAACAGTCCTAGTGAGAGGGGCCCGGCGTTGAGGGCACAGCTTAGACACGGGTATGTCTACAGGTTCGCGAGGTGCCTGAGGCCGAGGGGGTGGCCGAGGTGGAGGGGGACTCCTCGTCTGTCGTGTCCCCCTGCTCCTCCTTGTGCAGGCCGAGGCTGATGTGGCTCTGCAGGGCCGCCGGTGTCAGCCACTCCTTGGGCAGGCAGCTCTGGAGGAAGGGGATGCACGAGCTGAAGTAGGCCAGGCGGTTCACCCAGCGCGGGATCTCTTTCCCGCATAGGATCTGCAGAGCGAACGGGAAAGGAACATGGTTAATAGAGTCAAAGTATATGTATGGCTGCAATAGTGTCCTCATCAGCACCGCTGTCTCAGCAGGACGAAGAGAGCTATTTGAAAGCAGGGCAGTCAGAAAACAGCTTTATACTCAAGCAATTAGCCTGCTAGATGTGCATAGCGAGCCCTGCCAGCCACAGCCCTGGATCAGCAACACGGAGGAGATGGGCGAACACGGTCCTTGGCCCTCAGCTCCTTTGGCTGCTCTGCTCTCCAGCTGTTCTTTCTGCTGGCCTTTCTTCCTCATGTTAGCATGCTAGGTCAGCAAAGCCATAAATCACTGTATCTGAGTCTCATTTATATACTGTAGCACATTGCCTTATAATTTCTTTGTATACTGTTTTCTACATATGAGAAAGAAAATAAAAAGCATAAATACCTAGGATCTCTCAAAGCTTGTTTTATCATGCATGCCCTTGGCATTGATTTGGGTTACATGCTGCTAGCAAAGATCCTGTTTAGCTGGCAGTTGTATCATATTCAGCAGAACAAAACAATTTAGTGCATACTGCAAACCCTTTCCTCTCTAGCATTTGGCCACATATACACACAGGTGCCAGATTTCAGTAACTATATCTGTGTTAGGCCACATAAGGAAAATTTCCTTTGGCATTTTACCATTTCCCTTACCAGACACAGAAGGAGCATCTGCAACTAACCAGCTGGGTTGCTTCAAGAATCAATCTGTAGTAAATATACTGCCTGTGTATGTGCCCTATATTGGCACGCTAGAGGCTGAGGCAGCTTCAACATTCATGATGTCTGAGCTCTCCTTCCCTCTCACAACTGTCCCCTCTAAAGCAAGACAAAGGAAATTCTACCCTGCAGATATTGTTTCATGTTTTATGTGAATCAGTGGTCCCAGAAGTTGTCCATACTGTATCTTATGCTAATAATAAATTCCCTTGCTCCTCATCCCATAACCTCCAAGCTTAAAATTATGCTTAGTTAATTAAATACTAATTGCTGCAAAAACTAAGAGGGTGTTTGATTGTTGAAGAGAATATTTGTTGAGATGTTTGCTGCTGGCAACAGAAATATATTGCTTAGACATTTAAACAAGGTTTCAGGTTTTCTGTGCAACCAAAGCAATTCTTGAGGATGGGCCATGTGTGACACTGTAACTTTTATGGTGAAAGAACAGCAGATGTGTCTGTCTGGGATAGAAAAATATAAGTCCTGCTCCACTAGTCACCATGAATCCAAGGAAATTAGCTTATCCCAGCAGCATGGAATTGCCAGTAAAGTGTGGAGAAAGCAAAACCCTGACTGTGCTAATTTGACTAGGGAAATCACTTTACTTCAGCCTGCATTGTTTCAAAGTGAAGAAATCGTTTTGTGAAATTGAAGACATTGTTACTAGAGCTAAAACAGAATGATTTAACTGCGAACATTACTTGCAAGCATAGGGGCCCCAGTTCTTTACCCAACACTTTATAAATTATAACCTGAGTTCTCAGTAGTGCTGCACTCTACTTAATCTCAGACACAACCATATGTATCTGTATTCTTAAGTGTTGTTTCTGGGACAATTTCTTTATTAGTAGCCTTAGTTTCCTTTGTTAAACTCTATCATAAACTTATATCCTCCTCACATACCTGTTAGACTCATTCATAGAAATGTTAGTCTGATTTTCTCATCAGATATATCCTCATTTTCAGATGAATACTGCTGAATTGCACATCACTTAAAATTTTATTCTGTGCATTCTACTGAGGCAGTGAAACTGAGCTAAAGCCAACAAATACAGTAGAATTGTCTCTGGATTTTGTAGTGTTTCTTTTTCTCCTCTCTAGGAACTTAGGCAACATACAACTTAGGCATGACTGTTTGCGGATATGTGCATGCATGTGTACATTTGAGTAGAGTTCTCAAGCAGTCATAAGCCATTGAGGATTTCCCACAGACATTATTAGGATAACAATGATGTTTTGAAAAAAATAGCAGAAGCAACAGAATAGGACAAGGTAAGAGTGTCTGGAATAGCAATACTGTTTTAAGATTTGGCTTTCTTTTCTAAGCAGATCCCTGGCAACTGAAATAGCACTTCCCACTATGGAAGTGATGCTGAGGCCTTTTATTTTTTTTTATGGGAGCTGCTTCATCCAGAATGAATCAGTGAGGCGAGGAAGAACCATAAAAAGAACTGAGAGGTGTGGGTGTTAGGCTATCAATCAGCAAAGGGCAGTTTGAGGAGCTTAAGAATAATGAAGTCAAAGTGTTTTCCTTTCCTCAGTCCTGCTTGTCCTTACCTCTTGCCAGATCAGCCTCTGTACTGCTCTATAACAGAGCATGAAGCTCAACAGAGGCAAAAAGGCACCCGTAGTGAATGCCAATAACACTACACGCTCCTCTGTTTTCAGCTCCTTGCTGTGAAGTCAGTTGTTCTGGAGTATCCAGCACTACTTAGCTGACGGAGAAACTGCAAAAAAAACTGATCACAATGGGATTAACCCAGCCAAGCTTAAACAAAACAGCACAAGCAAGATGAAGTAGGCGTTTTCCAGTTGTAGCTGGATCCACAGAAAAATCTACCTACCTGCCCCTTCAGAGTGATTCTTGAATGAAAACTGCATATTGGAACAATAATTTACATAACCATGAGTCATACATCGTTTCCAACAGCAGAATTCTATTTATTTATTTATTTATTTTTAGGCATCACATTTGCCAAATGATTGTTTTTCTTCAAGGAAGGCAACTCTATCTGCAACAGGGTATGTGCATGTCCTTTCAGACTCAGCAGATAAACTGTTACAGGTCAGGAACAACTGATGTCGACCTTCATATGAAATTAAACCACTATCATCCTTTCAGGAAACAGCAACCACTCAAGAAAACGTAACACACCTGACCTTGACACTTCACAGAGAAGCAGTTGAGCCTGTATCTGGTTGACCAGAGAAGAAAGTTTAAGCAGCAAACAAGGAGAGAAAAGGGCTAAGCCTATGTGAGACATAACTCTGAACAGTACCTCAGGTGTTAGTTATAGCTGAGATATCTATCTGAGGCAGGACAGTGCTTGAGATGGGCAACCCCAAGGAGTACCTGAGAGGCTGGGCTACTAGTAGGAAAGCTTGAAGCACTTCAGCCAAGGTAGGGATTCCTAAGCTTTGCAAACCCCCTATGATTGCATACACCCATCATTACTGAGCATAGCTTTTCCTCATCCTTTCCGTGCTGTAAGGTCCCTAAAGATTTTCTGCTTACCCCGCCGAGTCCCTCACTGCCATAGACTGAAATCCAGCATGATGTGATAGTGAGTGTAGCTTCTAATTACCCACCAAGAGCCCGTCCCCATTTCTGGCAGAAACTTCTCTGGAAGCTGCAGGTACTTTCAGCTTCCACTGTGAGGCACCTCGCGATAGAGAGACAAGTCTCACAGCTACAGCTTCTTCTGTAGACTCTGCACAACAGCTGCAAATGACCTAGCTCGTGTCTGTAGAGTCAAGTGGAAACAGCAGTTCAGACATTCGTGGCAGAAGCCAAATGTGAGGGAGAAATGGAACTTGACAGTTTGGGTGCTATTTCTGGGCAGCTGTCAAATCCACACCAGCTTTTCAACTCATCAAGAAGCAACTAATTTGGGATATAAAAAGAGCCTCTAAGCATCTTAAGCCACACCATTTTGCACTGAACAGTCCCTGGGTAAAAAGAACGAACAGCCCTGGGACTAACGACTGCAACCTATGACTCTTTCCTCCCCCAAATGCCCTAAAAACTAAGATTCACATAGTCCACTCAACAAGACCTTTTCTGTAAAGGTCCAGGGGACCTATGTCCGGGGGAACACACTTAGCCTAGTAGCTGAGATACATTAATGATACATAGGATGATGCTAATCAATGATTATATTTCCTTAAACAGTAGTGATATGCTCAAGTTTATTAAAATATTTTCAAAATCACATTGGATGTTTCAATATTTAGAAAATAAACTGGAAATAATAACATGAGATATAGAAAATGATGCAGTGCAGATAGCAAGACACCATAAATAGACTGCATGCCTTTTTACTTTTTTTAAATTCAAGGCTATAGAGACCAGCAAACACATGAATTAGTCCAATTTTTGTTTCTACACTGAGGCTTTATGAGTTCTGCACTGAGCTTCTACTAAATCCCCCACTGGGATGCTAGTGGGTGCGTGTCAGACATGTCTCTGCAGTCCCGTCTCTGCAGAGGGACAGAGCTGCCTCCATGGAGGGTCTGCATGCAGAGAGATGCCAAGGGCAGAGAAGATAGCTGTGGGCCCAGTGAGGCAGGTGCAATGACAGCACCTCAGCACTTAGGGTTCACCCTCACTGACCAGACCTCCAGGGGAAAGGCAGGGTGGCTGCAAATGTGACCAAATGACATCTTGATGAACCACATTCAGAGCCAAACTATAGCTGGCCTCACTATTTAGTAACGTACCAACACTGCAGCAAGGCTGTACCCACTCTGAGCATGAATGTCCTTGTAACCAGCGCTTGTAAGTACAGTCAGCAGCTGTAGGATCACACGGAAGCAAAGGGCTTCAAAACAGATGACCATAGATGAATACAATTAAGTCTGGGCTTGTTAGTGACATTTAAAATAGCAGCTCTCACCACATGAATGAACAACTAATTCATTTGTATAATCATGCCGTTCTTCATGGTGCAAAGACGGACACTCTTTCCCTAGCAGGTGCTGCTTCCATCCTATGATTGAGAAGAGCCATGCCTCATATGGCATACGGTCATCCCTTCAAGTGTTACGGCCCTACTGAACATGACCAGGCCAACTCTTGCCCACAGAATGATGGGCATGAACAGCATTTTTTTTTCTCTGAATAGCTAATCAATAAAACTCTGTGTTTTGATCTCAAGCATTGTTTCCTGACATTACTAAGCAGCAAGGTATTGAGGACGGGGATACATGGAGGAGAGAGATAGAGAGGGAGAGAGAAACTGCAGGAACATGCAGAGACAGAAAGACATTGCCATCCATAGTTCACTGAACTATTAAGCAAGTCCTCAAAATCCTATCAACATACCTAAGTGTTATGTTAATATTTCTGACACATTGCATTTATAACTGATATTGGTGAAAAGGACAGGGCTTTTCCTTGCCATCTTCACTTGGAAAAAGGAGGCATCTCTTTTCATGCAGCTGCATACACATAGACTTGAAGGCTTCGTGTTGATGTGACTAGAGATTAATTCCCCAGCTGGTATGAACTGATTTAGCTTCAAGGAATTATGTTTATTTATAACAGGTAAGGACACAGGGCTTTTGGGTTTGGGAAGACAGCTGCAAAAACAAAAACACACACACAGATAAAGCAAGCTGCAAAAGAAATGGTGCAAAACCTCTAGATTGACACAAGCTCCAGAGAATTTGACTTTTTTTTTTTTTCTCCCCTCTCAAGTTTACTTTTAAAACATCTTCATATTCTGTCTCTTTGGCTAAATGGACCACTTTAAAGTGAAAACCTGGAATAAGTGCAGAGACATGCAACAAAATCAGACCACTTTCAATCTAATTGAAATAATGTGCTAATAATGCGCCTTTGGGCACAGTTGATTTCTGTTTTGAATTACCATCTTGCCATCTAGTACCATCCACCTGGGCAAGTAGATAGAAGAGATTAAGGGATAAACACCTTTCAGCTCTCTTAGTTTATCTGAGTTATTTTACTAATCTTTTGTTAGACTAAAAGACTCCTTCAGGACTGTAAAGGTAGAAAGGTTAGGATGGAAAAGAAGCTTATGCTTTTATAGCAGCCTTCATTCTAAGGTGTCCAAAAACATTTCATAAATTTGGTGTACAAGCTATATCTAGAAATCTTTCTCCTGAAAAGGAGTCACGTTAAACTGGAATGCAATATAGCAATCACTGAAACAGTATGCAATCAAACCATACATACTTACAGACAGAAGTGAGAGAAAAATAGTATCCATCTGAAACCATAAGGATAAATTTATGGATGCAGGATGTCTTTATTAATAAACGTCTTCTAAATGTGTGCAGTATTTAAAAAATATGGAACAAACACAGCCTGTTCCCCATAGAACTAATGATATTCAAAGATTAGTGAAATCAAACAAGTATTTCCATCAGCCTCAGTGAGGCAGGCACAAGAAAAACTTTTTCATACCTTGCAGTTGTTCCCCACACACACACACTTACTACCCATCCGACATGCTGTGTCCTCACTGCAACAGAACAGCACACCTGCTTTTATAGAACAAAGCAGCTTTCTCACAAAGCCACCCTTTCTTCTCATCACAAAAGGGGCAGCTGAAAAGGAATTGTTAACTAAGGAAACCACAGGTATTACTTGGCTACTTAGGACATGCTGAAGTCTGGTTTAGAGAGCTGCTTCCTCTTCCAAACGCGACAAATGACACCTGAAGTTTCCCTTTCCGGTGTTTAATCCTTTCTCCCAATAGTTTTCAGGCTAGGGAAGGCTTCCTGGGTTTTAATATCATTATGAACAGAACTCACATGTATCTGGAGACAACCTTGAAAAGCTTTAGGATTGAATTATTCATCAATGGTTAAAAAGTTGCCCCCTTGTTCATTTCATGACTCAGCAAATCTGCCTTTTTCAGAGAAATTGCTGAAAGTCAAACTTCAAGGAAAATAGGACAGAAGGTTTGTTACGTGCCATCAGTCTTGTCTTGGTTGAGAAAGTAGGAGTGAATAGCTAGAGAGAAAAGAATATGCTCTGACCCGGAGCTCCTAGCACTTCAGCACAGCTGCAGGCACTCGGCCACTAAAGTAAGCTCCCTTTCTTTCTACCAAGGCTCCAACCATTGTGACAAAAGACAACCAAGGCACCTGCACCATCACAGAAATACCTATCACCTTGGAAAGGTGCAAAGTTTAGGGTTTAGAGGATTCTCATCTTCTCCTATATCAAAGAAGAATGGGTCCAAGCTCACTTCATTAGCTTTTCTAAGGTCACTCACCCAAGACCACCCATTACCCAAAATATAGCTTTTTTCTACAAGATACTGAGGGCTATGACCTTTTCTGTAGTATCTAAATTATACATAGAGATCAGAAAGAGTCATACCCCTTTCCAGAATAGTGAGCGGAAATAAAAGAGTAAAACAGTGGTCTTCTGTTGCTGCAGTCCTCAAGTGAAGTTCCCACACTCTTCAAAGTGAGTCAATCAGTGCTTCTCAGTACATTTTCTAATTATGATAAGCATCATCTGCATATTTTGTCAAAAGACTCCATGAGACATTATTGCTGATTCATCATTGTTAAGACTACAGGGGAATAAAAGGGACCATCTTCTCTGGTGCCTGAAAGCTCCACTTCTTTGATAATGGTCTCCTGTGGCTCAAAGCAAGGTGCTGAAGAGTTTCCTTATAAAGTGATCATTCCAGTTGCTTGGCAGTAATCACACTGATGAAGGGAATAAGAGTGATTTCCTTGAGTCATTCTACTTATCTTCCAGTTCAGGTGTTGATTCATGGGTGATTTTCTCCCTCCCAACAGTGCTGAGTTCCCCTTTCTCGAGAAAGGCGGTAGCAACTGTCATCCTTGTGGTAAGAATGGGGCTCCATGGTTTATCTAGGACAGAAAACTTGAGAAGCGTAGAAAATTGCTAATGGGAAGACAAATGAGTGATCTTCAGTTTGCAAAAGGGCTGAGCACTGATATTTTTTTCAGAATCTTTAAGTCACGGTGGCATGGTATGATCCTCACCCACTGCTGAAGAGCATCACCAAACTTAACCTGGAGCAGAAAACTTTCATAAAAGAAAACTCTGATCCTCAAGCTACTGTTATCCAAGCATTGCTGCAACCTGCAGCTTCTCTAAAGAGCTGGAGTCAAACACCACACGCTCACCGTATGTCTGTGCATCAGCAGGGCTTGTGTTCTTATATGCTCACACTGAACCCCCATACCCAACCTTTCACTTTACATTTAGGGGTGCAAGCCTTAAAAGAATGCATTTGCCTTGCCTAATCTCTTTCTTTTATGAGTTCAAATTCCATTTTGGATCTGCAGGGCAGTCATGAGTCACACTCCTGCCTTGAAAAGAGCCTCTCTGACAAGCTGCTTCATGATTCCCTGTGTCTGCATGCACCTACCCCTCTCTGTGCCCAAACAGCATGGTGGTGACATGCCCTGGTGACAGTGTGTAGAACCCCATGTCTTTCTTGGTCTCTGACATTATTCATAGCATACGTCCACGTTGCCCATGGCTGTAGTGAGGAGCACTCCTGCAAAGCACTGGAATGGTTGAGTCCTCAAACTTAAAGCTCCTTGCAGAAAAACTTATAGCTAGCTGAGGAGTTACTCTGTTGGGGTTTTTCCTAAGGACACATCTATTTTATAGTAGTTTAACTTCTTCCATACTGCGTACCTTGTGCCTACTTGTATTGAAAAGCAGGATATTCAACAAGGAAGTTACAAAACACA
Source organism: Nothoprocta perdicaria (assembly GCF_003342845.1). Taxonomy (NCBI): domain Eukaryota; kingdom Metazoa; phylum Chordata; class Aves; order Tinamiformes; family Tinamidae; genus Nothoprocta; species Nothoprocta perdicaria. The sequence goes on along the minus strand of NW_020455350.1, from coordinate 1,197,972 downwards.
TTATGGCAGGAACTAATTATTTTATCTTCTCTTTTTCTTTTTAAAGGTTATTCAATGTTACATTTTCCCATACTGCAAAGTTTAAATAGCCTCTATTCAGCTTTAGAGCTGTTCTGGTGTAATTCACAAGGGTCCTCTGATCAATAATACTTGTAAGCAATAGAGGAAAAAAATCTATGTTTTTCCAATACATTTTCCCCCCTGCTTTTTTATGGGTTTTGGATGGTGTATATTATAGTTTTTATTTTTATATTATATATATACATATAATATCAAAAAAGGCACTCACTTCCTGAAAATTGCAAATTTGTATCAGAACATTGATAAGTCACTCTTGTTTCTTTGCCATTAAAGAGTTCTGCAGATCATATAGAGTTGTTTGTACCATTGCATATGTACATTTGCATGCTAGACAGGCCTGGCATTTCAATTCCTGCTCAGAAGCCTTTTCAGCGAGCCAAGACGCAGACACTCCTCATTTCTGTTTAAAGAAAACCTGCAATCAGCGTGCCGCATCTCCACCATCCTCACCCCATACTTTTAAATAGCAAAGGGTTTCCAAAACTGCTAAGGACAGAGATAGTAGATCCAGCTATGGGCTGTGGCCTGCAGTCTGTGGTGCAGTTCCCCTTTTGTGAGTACTACTGCAGCCTTCAAGAAGCAAAGATACAGAAAGAATAGCTGTGCCAACCTCAGCAAGAGCAGCAGAGAAGTGATTGCAGTTCTTGTGCATCAGATGGTACGCGTTGCCTTTGTACTCCTTGCCCAGCTCTTCCATAATTTTATCCACGTCTTCTTCTGTGAAGTCTGTGGTGCCCAAGGCAATGGATTCTCTAGTTGAAAACAAAACACACAACAGGAGACATGGAAAGATATGGTGAAGATGCTGGACCCAGGCAAGAGAAGATAACAAGGCACTGATGCAAAGGCTAGGCTTAAAACATGAGCATGCATATCTGATGCTAACAACCCTAACTAATTAAAATGGATGACCTATATCTTCAAATTATCCACGAAGCAGATACAGCTCAAGCAAAAGCCCAAGAGCTTCCTACTCACCACCTGGGAAGCCTCTGTTCTGGGGGTCTGCTTGCTTCCCACCTTGTCCTTAGTCTCAGCAGAAACTTCCAGTAGGACAGAAGTGCCCTTGATGCATGATGTAGAAGATTTTTTCATGGTAGGGGCAAGGAAGAATCAAGCTGAGAACTTTATACACAAACATATATCTTAAGCCTATTGTTTCTCTCAGTACTCACTCAACACTGCCCAATCTGCTAGCTGGCAGTCTCCAAGACGCTGTCATGTCAACCAGCAGTCTGTGCCAATTGCCAGGGACCCCATCTCCCATCAACAGCTTCTTGAACCACATCCCCAAAGACTGAGCACTTTGAGTTGTGTCCTAATGACCTTCTCTCAGCCATTCTGTTCCTTATGATGGAGCAGTAATAAAGACAGGACATGACTTCCACTACCTCTCTGTGCAATACCCATAAATAGGTGAAGAAAGATCAACTCTATTTTCCTGCACTCCAGCTCTGCACAACATACTGTACTCCCGTTCAGACTGACATGAAAAATTCAAAACACTGGAAACAAACGTAACGGGGAAGGGAACTACCTTAATTTATAAGTACATTTTTAAACTCTGCTGAAGGCACTGTTCTCCATCTGGTGTACACCTTCAAAAATTGGACCCAGAGGACAAGATTTCCTCATATTCTCTAAGTTACAAAGTGGGAAAGGACGTGGAAAAGTACCCTTACTTGAATTTAAAGGTCTCGCCAAGTTCTACCGCACTGCCAGGTGTGATCTCGAAAATCCCACTGAAAGGGTAAGGATGCCCTCCATAGGCAAATTCTGACAAGGAAAGAAACATAATGTGAATGATGAATGAAGGCTTTGTCAAAAAAAAAAAAAAACCCCATAACTCTATGGGAGCTGTAAATATGGCTTAATATCAGCAGCAGAGTCTAGGATAACACCAAAAATCAGTTTCAGACAGATTCCAAAAATATAGTTTTCTCTGTTCAGTTACCTATCAGCCTGAGCATATCCTCACAACCTCACACCAGAGCAGATTCCATCAATGCTAATAATGTTGGTTTGCTGCAATTCCTGTAAAACTCTGAGCCTCCAAATTTGCACCTGTCCAAATGGTTTCCTGACAATGAAGAGATCTACAGTGAAGCCATCTAGAAATACTATAGAGGGATGTAACTGTTGATATCTAGCTGAAAAATGTGGGTTTTTTTTTTTTTTTTTTTTTTTTTTTTTTTTTTGAGTAGGGAGAAATCAGTCCTCTGCCAGAGAGATCTATAGGAAATTACTGAAAATTTTGCAGAAAACTGATTGCACTTCTTTAGCACATGACTCAAGTTTACAGGCCTCACCATGCCTTGTGATGGTCTTTGCAAGCCATCTCACATCATCTGTGAAAGAGATTCTGTGTTCAAGAGGAAACTTGGCATCCGAGAGCTTTTATTTCCCAAGTAGCATCAGCCAAAAGTAACACAAGTGAGACATCCCAAGCTATTCCTACTTAATGCTGAAGGAAATTGAAAGCCTATGATATTCGGTCCTTTGGCTTCACTGCACTACAGCCATTTTACCAGACTCCTTGACTGTTCCTTCTGCAGCAGATACTCGAATTGGCTTTAACACCATCCAACTGAAACAGCTGATATTTTCCAAAACTCATTCTTACCACATATTTTTAAGAGTTTAAGAGTACGGTCTCCCACCTGAACATAAAGATACAGCACCAGGCTAAAGAAAGCCTGAAATGTCACTTTTTTTTTCCCCCCCTCTCAGCCATAGTCTATGATGCGATTCACCCCAAATACAGCATGAAAAATCTCTGATACAGAAGGGCACCTGCTGAGATTTTACTGTTGTAAGGGTCAGAGTGGGTTGACAATACTATGATCAAGGCCTTCCAAACATCATTCAAGCATCTTGTGTGTTGCTGTGGCTATAGAAAGCATCACTTTCCAGTTGGGGTTTGACACACCAAGAACACCCTGGAACAATGAGCTGCAGGTTCCTGTCCATTCCTGTGGAACTGAACCACATTTTTCTGATGCCACCTGCAGAATTTGGTGTAGATCTAAAACCACCATAAATATACCATGGGCTTCCAGAATTCCCCAGGATCTTCCCCAGGATCCTTGTCCATACAGGAGCCTGTTTTAAGAAGTTCATCAAGAGCTCGATCTTTCCCATACAGAATAGATAGGACTGTGTTATCATACTGGGAAATTTAGAAAGTTGAGGTAGTGGTACTTCTAGAGAGTCTTCTGCTTTTTATGGATGTTTTCTCATGGTCATGCCTGTTCACCCTGTTTCTGATCTCTTCAGGAAGCTTGGCGTATTTCAGTACTTAGTAATGTCAAATCTTTCCCCTCATAGCATTTTAAAAGTCTCATGAAGAGCTTTCTCCTCCTTGTAATTCTGCTGTTTCAAAAGGACAGTTTTCAAGATCTGAATATCCAGATTCCAAAATTTCTAGATCATAGGGCATTGTTAAAGAATGACTTACCTAACACTGATCTATCCTAATACTGAATCAGCTAAGTATCCACTCCCATCTTCCCCTCCTTCACTGCAGGACATCTTTCCAACTTGCTTGGTCCCTCTTACCTGCCATTCTGCTACATATCCACCAAGCTCTAAAGGCTGCAGTCACAGGGTGTAAATAAGAAAGGCTACATATTCATGATTAAACTGCACAAGTTTCAGCTGGACTTTGAAAGAAAATTGGCTGAATTTTTCACTCCTCAAAACATCTCTTGCCAAAACTATAAATTTGGGAGCCTTTTCTCTATCAGATTGGCCATGAAATTGTCTCTAGGTTCTACAGGTAATGAAAAGGAAATACTTCATACCTCTGCCGTAGATCTCAATGCCAGAGTGGAAGACACCAATCCCCAAGGTTGAAGTGTATTCATTTATCCAGTACTACAGTAAGAGAAAAAACACATTTGAAAACATTTGAAGAAAAGAAACACAGGACCTTGGCCTATGCTATATCACCCATCTCCCTTCCTCAGGGCAACTTCTGTAAGGTCAAGAATGATTTTGAAGTTGTCCCAAAGCAAAGAAAGGCAAACAAACAGAGAATCCTCATAAATCTCCAGAAGTGGGCACTGTATCTGTACAGCTGGCAGCAGTTAAGTCAGATAAATAAATAAAATCTCATTTGATCCTCTTCTGATCCTCTCAAAACACCACCTTTCCCTGTATTCATATATAACTAGACATGAACCTTCATAGATCTAGCTGCTACAGGGTAAATGGATGTCTGATTTTTCGTCTCTCTTCCTATTTAAATAATTCACACTAATTTGACCAACTTCTTTTTAAGAGCCTAAATTAAAGAATACCAAAATATTTTCTGTACACTATTTTATATAACCTTTCCCAAGGCTTCTTTATAACAAGTAATTTTTAGACAGGTATACTTAATGCAATGAGTTTTTAGAGACAAATCTACTCCTCCCATAGGCCAGAGAAATATCATGCAGTACTTTTTGGTATGACAACAGTGGTTGCTTTATAGAAGAGAAAGAGAGAGAGAGAAAAAAAAACAAAATACAAAAACAGAAAGAAGTTTGAGCAGATTAGTCAACATCTTGCTCAAATGCATATACTGTCAAAAACTGTTTTCTGAAAAGACAAGGGTCTGCACTTGCAAAATTAGATCCGAGGTGACCACATCTTCACCTGTGTCAAAGGGCGAAGATTTTTCAATAGCTGTTCAGCAGCTTCATTGCTGTGAAGCTGTGAGGTGCATCACTTTTCCATTACATTGATAGCAGAGGGCTATCACAGTCCAGTACATGCATGCGCCCCTCCTCCAGCAAGCACTGCTCAGGGCTCGTCTCTACCATACCGTGAAGGGCAGTGCAGACTAAACAGCTAAACTAATTCTAGAGCAGCAGACCCATGCCAGAGCAGTGCTCTGCTGGAGATAATTAGCCCTGCTACAAAGCACAAACATTTATCAGATTGGCTGCAGAGCTGAGCTGCTGTAAATGATGTATTCAGGCTATGAGTGGCATCTGTCCCGCTCCAGGTATATTTACAGTTCACCAGGGGCTAACATGGAGGGAAGATGCATCCTTAGTAACTCAGAGTGGCCAAAATCTTATTTTTATCAAGTGCTGTGAGGACAGTAAGTGTCATTCACTTGTCACTGTGCAATGACATGCATTCATTAAGCTAACATGAAGCCGACTCTCTTTTGGGTTGGTAGCAACTTATAATTCAGCCAGAACACTGAAGCTGCTCCTTCCCCTGTGTCCGGCAGCTCTGGCACATGTAAGGACCAACTCTGTGAGGTAACCAGACCTCTGGCATGCTTCATCCACTTTCCTCGTGCTGTTTGTATCCCTATGTATTTACACACATGCATACTTATGTATTCTTGATGACTGTATTGACTGCAGTAGCTCCATAAATCATCTGGAGATGCTTTCTCTGTAGCCACAGCTACTCTGGGAAAACACAGTAGTTTGATTTGAAAAGTGCAACCCTAAGAGTGACTTGGTGTTCGGTCCACCTTGATGTCCTAAATCCCTGTCTATAAAATTGCTTGCGCCTGGCAATGCAGCTGTTCCCTTTCCTACAGAAAATCCCATAATTCTGCTTGCTCTTTGTGAGTTTTGGCATTCTCATAGATGCCATAAATGATGCCAATGATTACCGCCCAAAGCCATCGGGGCAGCTGACCCTAGCAGGTCTCCTGTCCATTACTCTCTTCCTATTTAGCTATTCTTTTGAATTTTACCAACTCTTTTCTTTAGGGCTGGATCAGAGCATTGGACTAGAGCTAGTTCAAGTAGCTCCCAAACTCTACTAATGTCCTGCCTCAGTTGGCAGTGAAAACCATTTTTTTGCAACGACACTTAGCATTTCAGGGACAGGATGCACCCTTGCTGTCTGTTGCCCTTCTCCACACATTTCCACCTCCACGTCCTCCACCACAGAAACATCACTGCTCTCTAACCAAGCAGAAAACGGGGGGGGAGGTTGCACAGGGAAGCCCATGATATACGTGACATCTGCTAAGGAGACAAAAAGCACTTCTCCCACGGACATATGGCTCTCACTTCAGTTCTTTTATCTCCCAGATCTCAAGAGTTAACTCCTCAAATTCTCAGAGAGTTCTAGTAATCCTTCAGAGAAGCACTGGTTTCTACACAGACCCATAGTAACAGTTCCCAGGGGACAGCCTTAGTAGGTTGTTGTCCTCCCTCGGACTGTGCTATTGTCTCACAAAAACGAAACAAGAGCAAAACACCCAGGATAGGACAGATACTTTGCTTAGCTGAGTAACTAATGTGGAGAGAGATTTTTAATTTAGAAGTGCATTTGCCAGTTTACCAAAGTCAGGGCCCTTTTGAGAGGCTGATCTGCACAAGGTTTTGTATTAAGAAAATTATTAAACTGAGTTAAACTGCAGATTGCTTTCAGCTATAGCTTTTTTTTCTTCCATTTAAAATCACAAGTTGTATCCAAGTGACACCTAAATAGAAACCTCTCCTTAATTACCAGATCAGAATAATGCACGGAGTAAGAAATCCCGCCTGTAGCAATGGCCTTCTCACCTCAGGCATGCAGAGCCCCAGCAGATCAGCACCTATCCTTTTTTCCTCCCTTGCCTGGCTCCCATTCTCAACACAGAGCCACAGCTCCTGAAACTCACCCTAACTCTGGGAGATGGGAGACAAGCTGCAGGACAGAGGATGCCAGGGCTCCAGGGAGAGGAGCAAAAGTATTTCTTCAGCTGACAGCAGGTGCTGGAGCTTTAGGACCATAATATGGACTTTTCCATTTTTAAATGATGCATTTTTTTTTTCAGAATGAACTATTACGGGCTGAACAGAAACAACCTCTGCCATGCCCAAATTTGAACTGAAAAGAAAGTTGTACTAGTTTAGTACTTGCTTTCACATACCTTCAGTAATACAGGGCTGTTATTGTCATTGATTTGATTCGGATCCTAGTACACTAATAACGCAAAAGATCACTGGTATTATCCATCATCAAGACCAAAATGCAAAGCAGCTCTGACTCACGGCTGCCTCTGTCCTCATCTCACCCGCGTCTCGAGGGTGCTGCAGAGTGTGGTGTGTGGTTGAACGCACAGCAAATGCCTCACAGCACTTTGGCACAGCCCTCGGGTTTTCTCTGGAGGAAGCTGTGCTAAAGTGAACATGTCAGTCACTTGCTGAGCTGGAAGAGAGGATCCAAGACAGATTGGAGCCTTGGTTTATACACAAATGCACGAGCTGGCCTTGTTCGCCAAGGGCTTCACAATTCTGAGTATAAGAATAGCAGCAAGAGTTAGCGAATGCTCCTCTCTTGAGAAAACTGGTTATTGCTTAGAGTGAAAAAAAAATCATTCTAGAGCCTGTTCTGAGTCAGGTGGAATAGCCAGGGAATAGAATTCAGCAGAACTTCAAAGGAAGTTTTGTGATTCATGCCTGCATTGCACAATGTCTGCAAAAGCGTGCTGTAAACCCTCTGCAGGGAGGCTTGGGGCATTCTGGCTCACTTCCATTCTCAGTAGAGTCAAAGAACTGCTCACAGGTGAGGAGAGTCGATGAGCAAAGCCAACCAGACTGCATCCCACTTCACAACAGGACCTCAGAGCCCAGGGCTCAAAATTCAAACTCAGACAGGAATTTCCTCTCATTTACATTTTGCAGTGCATCATTAAGTGTATTTAATTTACATTCCTGATAAAGCAGAGTTTCAAGTTCTCCAGCCTTCTGTGATTTCGTGTTTGCTTTAGTTCAGAGATTATAACATCTGCAGTGACAGTTTACCTCAGATACGGGCATGCAGAACAGTGGGCTGACCACAGAGCTTTTCCGAGCCACTTCAGTCATATTGCAGCAGTATTACTAACGCCCCACAGCCCTAGGCATTCACACAGTTCTGCCAATATGTCTCAATCCTTCTGCTCTTCACTTCTGGCCTGGAGTTCTAGTAATAGAAGCTCACTAGCATGAGGAATGATGTCAAATTATGCAGCATGGCTCCTGTTAGCACAATTCCTTTAGGAACTAGATGAGATGCCAGCTTATTTCATCGTGACCTATGTCTCCTTTGCAAGTCTTTGACTTCTGGAGAACCAAGTGTATGCTAACCAAGCAAAAAAGTGCTACCTTCCTAGTGTACTGTGAATACAGATTAAGCATAAAAGGATTTAAAGACATATTAATAGTCACAAGTAGAAAAACAATTAAAAGAAAGCTTAATGGGGTATTGGGAAGGGGACTGATGACCAAGAGCTATCGTTAGTACTTCATACCTAGGAAAAGTTTTCAGGGTGAATACTCTCTAAGCAGCATAAACAGACCACAACTTTTCCTCAATGAAGGTAAAATTCCTGTGCCAGGTTCTCCTCACTGTTGGAAAAAGGTATCAATTTGCAAGTCCTCTGCTGCATGGATCAGAGGTGCAATAGCCCACCCCATCACTCCAAATTCTGTTAGTCAAAAGTGCTTATGGACTTAAAGTGCTTAAGTCAGTTATACTTTCACTGAGAGCACCAGGCAACATAAAGAAACAATCTAGTGCATCAAGCAGGTCCCTCTTTCCTGAACAAATCCATAGGTTCAGCCTCCAGGTGTGGTGACCATTAACTGTCAAGTCTCAAGGAAAACAAGTTCCCAAAGTGTTGCCCTTGGCATCTTTGCAAACATATGGCATCAGAATTCTGCCAAAAGGATTTAAGTTAGAGGAACTGTCTCCAACACTAGGAGATCATCCTAATGCTGGAAGTCTGCACTTTCTCTGCAGCCAGACAGCCTGATGCAGCACCAAGATGAAGCAGGGATACAGGGTTGTACAGGGGGAGACTCAAGGAGTCCCCTTCAGACTTGGTGTATGACAAAAATTTTTCAGAATTGACTGGAAAAATCACAATACCGAAATAGTCATCTCTTGGCATGCAATTCTGATTCTGCTCCACTACATTTTTGGTGAAAGAAGTTTTAAATTCCCAGACGAGCCTTACACAGCTTCAGCCAAGGGCAGTTCTTCACCTTTCATGTTTATACACTTTAATCAATCAAGACCTTCCTGGGCAATGACAGGCCAAATCTACTTCTCCTGCTATACATACACACTCACACGAACTCACAAATCCTGCAAGGAGAGACACAAGGCAAGACAAAATGAACACTTTAGAAAATACCTATTTGCCAACACAGCACCCAGCTGCTCTCTGGAGAGGAACAATAGGCCAGGCCTCTAAGACTGCAAGAACCAACACTGTCTCAGTAGCGCTTTGTTTTCAGCCAGGTTCTGCTCTTCCAAAGATCTTCTCCTTTTAAGTTGGGCTAAACACATTCCTTAGCTGCCTCTTCAAGAGGTTTTTTTCTTGGAGGTTGCTATGGCTTTCCAGAATTTTTTAATGTGCTTCTGAATTGCCTAATGCATGATCCAGCACTCAAGTCTTAGCAATCATCAGGCACAAAGAGCTTATTTCTGTGTTTTCTAAATGTTGCACGTGGATTAAAAAGTACTGCTGCTGCCAAGAGAGAGCTGGAAATCTACTTATGCTTCAATGTTGTGATGTAATGTGATTTTATTGAAAGAACAGTAGGGCAGAAGAAAATATTAATAACTACAGAAAGGAAAAGGCATGCATTTTAGCAGTTAACATTTGTGTACATTCTGAAGATTTTTAATTAAATATCAATCAATGATATTTAGCTTTGAGAATGGAATACCATTAGTGCTTCCACTTATTCCCTCATCCAAAAAGTGGGCAGATTTACTCCTGGCTTGATATCCCCATATTATTTGAAGTCTCCAATAACTAGCAACTTTCTGTTTCACCATTCTACTTCCTAAGCTACTCTACTGACAGGTAGCCTCCTTCCCATAGCTATGTTGGGGAGGAATTTCGCTAGTGTGGATCTTTTGTCTCAAGCTGCACACGTTTGTAATTTGCTGTTCAAGAGGCAGCTGACCTGTTCTACTCTGCATTAAATATTGCCAGTGGTTGTGGGGTAAAATGAATGAATATTCATCCTCCCTGTGTTTCAGTGCACGAGTAGGGAGCTGCCTCATCAGTGGAGACACAGGGCGACTAGCTGGCTAAATTAAGCAGCTCTCTCCTGTCCCTGCAGATGAACATTCCTATGCCTTCTGATTGCCAACAGAGGCTAATACCCTTGCCCAAGATTTTGCCACACCAGCCATGGAACTAATGGCCCACTTAGGCGGTTGTTTCCCCAAATAGTATTTGTAGTGTATTATTTGTGTCAGATGAGAAACAATGTGCCCTTTTTCCTGCACCAGCTGTCCCACTTCAGTCTTAACTGTGACTGAAGAGAGGGTGAGTTTGGGAGCATCATATGTAGAAACCGCTGAGGGCAGCTTGTGCCACACTGACAGCTGATGACCCAGCTGCATGTCCCAGACTGTGGTCGTGTAATGAGCCCTGCAGGAAGGCTCCTTGTGCTGTTGCTTGTCACTTCACATGCACATCTCTTAGTTTTGAATACTTCAATGTACACCTCCTATCTTGAAGTATAGGGAGCAAAAATAAAAATAAAAATGGAAGGGAAAAGAAAAGAAAAAAACTCGCACACAACATACACACATTAATGTACTTTAGCATCATTACTAAATTGTATTAATTCTTAGGCTAGCCTTAATCCTTTTCCATAATGCTGTTGAGCAAGCATTAGTAAATATTTAACCTGCTTATCAGGTGATGTAGTCTCTACTCCTGAGATTAGGTTATTGCCTGACCCCAGTTTTAGGATAGTCATATCTACCAATGACTATCAATGACTTCTACCATTCTACCAATGTTTTCCTGGTAGAAGTATCATGCATAAGAAATTCTCTGCTTTTAGGATGCATCTTGTTTGCTCTCTGTGTTCAAATTGACTGTACAGCATAAACCCAAAGAGTCTACTTCTCCTGAAAAACATCAGATGTGCCATACACAAGACTTGTACATGTGCTGTAGAATTATCCTTACGTTGTAGGCCTGAATGAGTTGCTGGATGATTCACACTTATCAGACAATATTACAGTTGTTATTTTTCCTTCAGACAAAAACAGTGAGTTTACAAGAGAGCAGGAGGCAGGGAATGTGCCTGGGAAACTTGGACATGTATAAACTCAACAAAGTGCCAACACTTTCGCCTTAGATGCATTTACAGTGGCAAATTGGAAGGAGTTGAAGAACAGCAGCAAAACAGTCAGAGAAGTGGTGAGACTGACTTGCAAGAGAATTAATTTAAAAGAATTAATAGCTTGGCAAAGAAATGACTACAGATGACAAATTTGCAAACATTTGAAAGGCAGACATGATTTTTTGGAGAAGACTCCTTAAGAATGGTACAAAATGATTCAAGAGTAATGCATTCAGTTTTTAAAAAGAAGAGAGATTTAGGCTAAGGATTTAGAAATTTGCAAGCAGCAAGAAAGAGCAGGAAGCCATTTGTATGACTCAAAAGTCAGAAATTAAGAAAGCCTTAGCATGGCCTATGTGGGACAGTATGTTGAATAGCCTAAAACATTTTCTGCTGTCCATATCTAGGAGGTTGCTAACATCCTCAGCTGAACGTATGTCTGATCCTGCACATCAGCTATGTGGAAAAGTGACTGAACAGATTTCCCTAGCAAAGATCGCACAAATGTCCTAAGTAAAATCAAAGACATTGCAGTCCAGTTTACCAAAGATATCTGAGCCCAGCTGCTCAGTGCAAATGCTTTGAACCTGGAACTACAATGCATGTTTAGACCAAGCTAAAGCCAGTGATACAGTGTTCTCTGAACTTCACCTTGAAGGACAGACATAACTTATGACTGTCATAATTAACAATTGGGCTGTTAAGTGATTTCTTAGATGTGGAGCAAAGCCGTAGCTAGGTCCCACTGTGGCCAAAGCCACAGACACAGCAAATGGGCAGGTGTCAAGGATCCTCCCGAAACTTGCCTCAGGTAGTGCAAAAAAAATCCCTGAAGAAAACAGAGACGGAAGAATCATGAAGAGATAGGGAACACTTTCCTCCATTTCAGTTTAATTCCATCCAAAGTAAGAGTTGATCCAGCACAGAGTAGGAGACTCAGCTTGTTACTTGCCGCTAAGTTCAACTGCAGCAACCCCAAACCTTCCTCAGGAGGTTGAGGTGCTCAGTCATCAGTGGCTTGTGACTTCCCTCTTGAGTTGTCTTTGGATCCCTGTGTCATAGCAGGGGAGAAGAGAGGTGATCCAATCTTTCAGAAGTGCACAGCTCTTTGCTAATGTTCAGGAAGAAACACCATAGGAAATACCTGCCTAGACTTCAGAGAACACAATCTACTTTTTATTAGGAGAGGACACATCTTCAAGACTGCCTAAACCCAGATCCTGTGAATCTCTAATAGTCTTTCTGTCTCAAGACACTAGCCCTGTCTTGATGTCCAGTGTCAGAGAGGACTCGCCTATTAGGAAAACCGACTTTTCGTCCATCACCCAAACACATGTACTGCAGGCTACACATCAGTCTTGCCTGGACCAAAGTATCGGCTTTCGTTCAGAGAACCAGGCTGAGATAATATGTACCCCAGGCCCTCCTCAGAAAAGCTAACTGCCTGACAGCTGGAACATATCCCTGAAATACTGAAAAGCACCGTTCACCTCTGCTCTGACAGATTCATAGAATGGATTTGAACTTCAGTCTGTCACATGCATGATTACCATCCTAATCATTAACTATAGCTTCTCCATCAAAGCAATACATACACACCTATGCACACATAAATAGTCCCAACAGGAGAAACAGAAAGATCCATGACATCTCATTAACTGTTGTAGAGTATTTTTTTGAAAAAACAGCAACTGATCTAGACGCTCAGATATCTGAATCTTTTTCTCTCTTGCAGTAGCAACTAAACACTAATGGAACACAGCTTCATCTGAACTGGTTTGCTGTTCTTAGGGTGGTCCTGCCTGGCCAAACACAAATATCTCTTTGTAGCCAGTTCAGGCCCACCAGCAATCTATGCTTGACCATTCCAGAATGTTTATTTTGTCTTCAAGTTTCCAGTGAGGACATCAAAAGGTTAAAGCATTTCAGAGTACAAGGTAATCCTCCACCATTCTGTCTGTAGTCATAGTTAAGTCAGGTACAATATTGCTCAGCAGGATGAGATTGGTAGGTACAGTCACCAGAGCCTTTGTGAAAGAAAGCTGACACCTACAATAAAAAAGTCTGTCTGCTCTTCCTATGATAAGGGGCAGAGCTCTATGACTCAGTGGACTCTTCAGAGTCCACTCTTCTTCCTGAACTGAATTTTACAGTAATACTCTGAAAATGACTTACACCTGCCAGGTGATCCAGACAGACACAATCCTGCCTTCAAATCCTCAGCCTTGCTCACCTGCCAGGATCAGTCTGCTCGTTATCTCAACTCTAGTCAGTAAGATATAGCAGAGGGAAGAAGAAACCGTCTCTGAAATGCCACGTTGTGATTATCCTGAAGAGATTAGCACATAATTATCTCTGTTGTCATAGATATGGCCCTGAAAATTTAAATCAGCTGCATGCAGGTCACTTATTTTGACAGGAATATTCCCTGAAGTACTTTCCACTAAAGACTAACTATGCTGAGAAGTGAGGGGAAAACATTTAAGAGTTAACTACAAAGTGTAAGGAATTAGGTAGAAGCTTAGTGCAGAGCAAGAGCAAGTGGAGCCAAAGAGCTGAAGAGAAACATGAATGTACAGCATCATCTGGATTTTGGCCTATCTCCAGAGAAATCATAAACTTCCCTGAGGCATTGAGAGGGGGACAGTTCCTAAAAGACAGTCAGGAATTAGTAATCTGGAAACCATGAGGCAGAAAGTTCTTCCCAGGCATGGTAGGGAAGACACCCTGTCTGGTGGTATTGCCCCCCAAAGGAGTGATATCACCAGCACAGAAGTATCATAATGTTTGTTAAAGCGATAAGGTACAGGCCTGATCTACCGTAGTTCTTTTTCTGAAAGAGGTTATCATGACAACTTCCTCTGCCAAAAACAAGGTAACTTGCTGATGAAAAACTTGTTGCCTGACAAACACATTTATACAAAAAAATCCTCCATACTCTCTTTTCTTTTTTTAAGCTCATTTGTGAAATTAATCTTGTACTTTCTCTAGAGGTTCTATCCTCAAGGTTCAAATCTCTTATGGACAACACTGCATTGGCCTCTTTCCCTTTTTTTAAACATTAATTACAATGAAAATTCATTAATGTTTTCATCAAAGGCAATAATCTGATATATATACAGGAGTACATGACTACACTGATGCCAGGACAGTACAATGAGTTAAAGCAACCTGTGACTTCTGCCAAGTTCCTATGTGATTAAGTGCATGGAGAAGACTGAGATAGTGACAAAGTCACTATAATCACAGACACCATAAAGGGCTAAGAAGTCCCTTTACAATGTCACAGAAGGACCAGAGGTAATGGAATAAACAGTCGTTTTGCTCCATGCCATTAATACAGAGCACAATAACATATTGTTTTTAACCTTTTGGGCAGAAACCCATAGGGGACAGCAGATTACTTCAAAGGAATCTGCAGGCTGGTGGGTTTGAATCTGTTACATAAAAACTAGGCCTTCAGTAGGGAAAATTAAATTTAAAAAAAATGATAAAAGGAGAGGGAAGCATTGCAGACTTTAAAAGAAGGAAAATTATTGCCTACAAGAAAACAGAGAAAAGGCCTTGGAATCAGACAGGAGGTGGAAGCCTGTTCAAGCATCTCTAGATAAAATGTTGATGAAGGACAACCCCATGGGGTGTAAGGTGTCAGAGTTGACACCCATAGAAGGGTGGGTGTCAGCCCATAGGGGTAGGATTTCAGACAAGAATCTATCAGCTTCATACTCCCCAGTCTGCTATGAACTTTTTACAAATTTACCTCGGACCAGATCTAAGCTAAAATGTTATCAGTATCTGCAGTCAGAATGGAGGAACTTCGCACCTCACAATAGCTAAAGCAGATGGCCTCCTACCTAGGCCATGAGACTTCCCCACAAAGATATTGAGGCTTTCCTGCACCACTTGGGGGTCACAGCCCTCCCTTTCCTATAAAACTTCCTAAAACTTCTTAAATTTGCCCACAAATGAATGAAACTAAACAGAATTTAGATCCCTAAAGACAAACAAACATATCTCTTCTGTAAGCCAACAGTATCACTGTGGGAAAAGAAGTGCAGGGAACCTAATGGCATCCAAGGAGGCTTCCTTCCCTGCTGGCTTTGGTGGCACTTGTTCAAAATACCTCACTGTGCCCATGAAGGAAACTGGCTAGATGCCATTAACATTATTTACTATTGAGAAAAAAAATCAATATTTATCTCTAAGCTTCTAAAAGGGAAATCTCTTCTCCAGCATGGATGGGGAAAGCCCATAAAAACGTGAAAGGAGATTTTTCCTGGAGAACTTCCAGAGGCCTTGGCTGGCTGGCAGATTTTCTAAATCTAGCTTATCTTAGAAAAAAATGTAAAAACATGGAGTTCCTCAGCTGGTGACTTGTCCTTTCTTCCTCCAGTGGTGTGTCCTTCCTGAAAAAAACTCCTGAAATACAGAGCCAGTTCCACACTCTCACATCTCTCTGCACTGTCTTCTGTTTCTTACAGGAAAAAAGGATGTGGATGTATTTGTGCCATAACCATTCACTCTCCCCCTGCTGCTCTAACACAATTACTAGAGAAGTGAATTGCAGTGGTGCCCAGATTAAAATTTTAGGGATAAAGCAGAAAGGAAGGAAGTCAAAAATAGCAATAATAAAACTTCTGTGCCTTGGAGATTTAAGTATATCTTTCCCAAAAGAACAGGTTCATGCTGGTCTGATGAGACTAAAAAAAAGTAGAGCAAGAAATATTTTCTTGGGAAGGGAATTGTCTAAAGATGAGGTTGCTCTATAGTCTAGCCCAATGCCAAACTGGAGTTTTTGAAGAACTACCTCCTACAAAGTACAGAACTGACATAAACACAGCGAACTGAAATTTAAGCAGAATGTTCTCTACAAAATACGACCCAATGACTTCTAAATGGAGTGATTTTAGCACTGTTTAAAACAACTGGTGATGATACTAAGCACTAATACTTTAGAAATTTGAGTCATCATTTCTAGCTGTTGACATTTAGCTATTGCGCGATGACAAATTGACTTGAGGATGCTTTTTCTTCACATGAAGATACAACAGGATGATTAATATGTGCAGCATACCATGATGGTTGAGGAAAAAAAATGCTGTAGGAGTATCTTAATGACTCTGATGTAACCTGATGTACTCTGGTTTATGTGGGGGCTACAGAGAAATGTTTTGCCCCTTTAAGAATTCCCAATGTCTTCATTTAATGAGCAGCACAGCATGTGCAGCTCTGCAATGCTCCTTAAAAACAAAAGTGATGCTTAGCAGCAGTGCCTGACAACAAGCCAGCAGCATTTTGTGCTGTGAAGACATTGCTTCAAGTTAGAACAATTTCAGATTCAAATTATGGGTGTACGTGTAGCTCTTCAAAAGGATGGCCTGCATGTCCACTTCTCACAGAGGTCACCTAGGCACAGGTATGCCACACATGCAGCTTCTTTGGAAAATGCTGAATCTTTGTTTTCTTTTTTTTCTTCTTCTTCTTTCTTTTCCAAACAGCACAGCATGTGTGAGACCAATCTTGGAATATCATTTGAACTTCCCTAAATAATTCCCTTCTGCTGGCACAGTAATAATTCTAGCCTTGTGCCAAAACAAACCTTCCATATTAGCCTACTGTGTATTGCATATGTCTACAAATAGGCCTGAAATGACCCTTGTGATTCATCAAACTGGTTTCTTCACATACATTCATCTAATGGTATCTCCATATCTAAAATATACCCAGGGAGATCAAGGATGAGAGGGAGGGATGAAGGGAATAAGGAAATACTCCAAGATGAAGGAGGAGAATTTGCCTTATATAATAGTTTTTACTAGGAATATCCCTTTTACCCCTCTTATATTTGTATTTATTTCCCTCCAAAATAAATAAATAAATCAGATACTGCAACTGCATCTCGGCTCTTATTTATTTTAGTGAAAAGGAAATGATTGTATATTTGTACCACAGCATGCAAATGGTGCCATCTGCCAGATCTCTCAGAGGCCTGCCAAAAAATTATACTGCATGCAGAGCAGACAGCTAATCTCAACTGTAGCAAGCTAATGTAGGGGAAAGATAAGCACTGTATATACCTCATCTACTTCAGAACATCCTGTAGTATCAAAGACATCTGCTCTCAGATTAAACCAGCCCTGCGGTTCAGTCCTTCCAAGGACCTTTTAGATGCCCCGGTGTCTTCTGTAGCAAAACAAGACATTTAATCAGTTCTAGTTGACAGCGGCCCACCACCTTTCCCAGTGCAGCTCACTTGGGAGAGTGAACACACCCCAAGCCTGCCCTTGGAGCATACTCCAAGGGCACACCTGTTTCGATCAATACCAACAATAAAAATACTCTTAATGACAGGACACTACACACAAGTCTGTTCCATACTGAAAGTGCTGTGCAAAGAGCCAAAGACCTACCTGACCTGAAAAATCACCACCGGCTTTGCAAAGTGCTCTATTGGCCCTAAGCAGAGTGCGGTCAATAGGGTGAGTGAACAAGGGGAGAACTCCATACAGTTGGACTCAGTCTAGACCATGGATATGACTCCTGCAAGAGACAAGTCTGACTGTACAACAGATGCGGATCTCATTTCTCTTGTGCTACTTTTATTCATTAAGTTCCCTCAAGCAAACCAGGGAATGCAAATGCTTTCAGAACATTTAAGTTAAGCAAGCTAATTATCCTGCAGCCTGGGATAAAAGAAATATTTCTATTCTTATATACCAAGGATGGATCTACACATGGCAGCAACAAAAATTACATAAGTCGCTTGAGAGTTGGATAGATCTGTGATCCCCCGATTCCTATTCTAAGATTTGGTAATATTTATAATTTCATTTCCTGTTCTTCACATTAACACCTCAAAATCTTTTGCTCAGCCCCCCTTCCAGTGGAGGAGACAAAAAAGTTTAAAAAAAAAAGTATAAAACTTTATACATACAAAGGCTGTATCTGAGTGAACATTATGACCAAAGAAATATTTACATCTGTAGGAGCTCTCTGCAAGTTGTCGTCAGATGGCATTAATAAACTGTTATTTGCATGTGTCCTATGCACACCCATCAGAAACAATAGGAAAGTAGTTTACAATCTCTTTGGAGTCAGAATTATCCCTTCTTCTACTTTACTCATTGTCTCCACAAAATATGATATAATGACTATTCATGTCTAGAGCTCACATCGCTCTGAAATAATTCATTAATAGCAGGTCAAGGCAGACACCAACATAGTCTAAGCTAGAGAGGATTATCTCATTCCGCAGAAAAAAGAAAATAGAGCAAACTTGCACAAGCGAAGAGCATGTATTTGCTCATACATCATATCTACAAAAAAACACATTATGTCTGCAAATATACAACTAAGCCTTGAAGGACAAACATTTTAATTTTCTGGTTCACATGGATGCCCTTGTTGTGTTAAGCAAACATCCCTAGGAGTGTATACAAAGCAAGCTATGGAGAGGCTGACAATAAGCCTCCTTTCATCATTTTAATCTTCAGTAAAATAGTTTCATCGATTTTAACATAAAGTCCATCTTAAAGGCTAGAATAAGGCCCTATATTGTAGGAGAATTTTCCAAAGATGATTTGTTCTTGGCGAGAATTCCTGTAGGAACAATTTTCACCTAAAAATTGTCCTCCATAACACGGAGCAATGTTGCTCCCTAGAAACACCTACACCCTCTATCCCAATAGTTATCTTGCTCAGAGGACAGCCTCCTTCACCAAGGATGAAGTCACAAGAGCAAAAGCTCAACCCTCCCAGCTTAGCTTATACTTCAAGGTGCATTCATGCACCGTGAAAACAAGCACACAGCTTGGTCAGCTACACTTCATCAGCTTCAGCTTCCCGGTAACCAGGCATGAAAACCATGCTGAATATAGAAATACCAGCCACCAACAGATCCTTTTTTCCTCTTCAACAGAAATGGTGCATAAACTTCATTTCCATTCTGTGAAATCTTGTAACCGTGGTTGTTACATCACTTGAACACTAATATTACGGGGGTTTGGGGACTTGCATTGGTACATGTCTTCTTTGCTCTTCCTTTCAACTCAGTCCTACCGAGGTGCAGGCTCTTTTTCATCAGAGGGTAAAAGATGAAGAATGTGAACAAGACCAGTCCAAAGCTGAATCACTGTGTTGGCAGAAGGAAAACATTCCCTCTGAGAGGAGGGATATTGGCTATGTTCAGTAGAGCAATGGGAAGGAGAATAACACACACCACCTCACAAGACAGTATGTAGAAGATGCTTGAAGCAAACCAATCACAAAAGGAGTTTTAGTCTTTTGGAAGCACCCGTACACTTGAATTATTTGGAGTACACAGCTGTTTGTCATAGGAACACCCAAGCCTCAGCTCCTGCACAGTCATATAAAAGATGTAGACATAACAGACACACAAATTATACGTAGGAACACTCAAAGGTATCCAACAAAGAGCACTGCAGGTAAACAACTCTCATTATCACTGAGCACCCAAATTGTCTGAAGAACTTAAGCTTTCAAAAAAAGATTGAAACATTATCTCTTATAGTTTCTTCTCAGACCAGACAAAAAAAAAAAAGGCTAAGAGGTAAGAGTCAAATAAAATTAAAAAAAAAAAAAAAAAAGGCTATGGGTAAGAGTCAAAATGACTGTGAGAGCAGGTCCTGTGACAACAGGCTCTTGGAATTGTTTGGAGAAACCAATGAACATGCAGAAAAGGCTGATCTCATTGACATAGTTAACTTGGATGTTGAAAACATTTTTGATAACATCCCTCAGCAAATACTTTCAAGGAAATTAACCAGTCATGACACAGAGGGATACAGTAGGGAGTCTGCAGGATAATAAGTGGCATGAAAAGCATAGATAGGTGATGACTGTGCACTGTCTGATGCACAGCTATCAAAGGAAACCAGCAGGAACCATCTCAAAGCAGAAGAGGCTGGTTTTCACCACTGTGCAACCTGTTAACTCCCTACCAAAGGGCACAGATGCAAAAAGTTACATTTGTTCAAGAGAAATGAATAGAAGAAAGATTCACCAAAGCTTGGTGAAGGGACAGAGGTCAAGCTTAGGAAAGCCCCAGAGCTGAATATACTTGGAAGCTGGGAAAGCATGAGGTGGAAATATTGTATATGCTCATCCTCCTCTGTCTTCCACAGCGACCACAAGCAGACACCAATAGAAACGTCTCCATTACAGCACAGTAATTAAAAAACAACAAAAATCATGGAGAGGTGTTAATCTTCAAAGAGAAACGAGATGACCTGTTTCAAACTCCAGGCAAGCATTATGATCAGCTGGGAGGGAATCCACCTCACTCTTTTATAGCCAGGATGCAGTTTAAGCAAAGGTTTCAAGATTATATTGTAATTGCTCAATTAGCTCTTGCATGCAAAAGCATTTCTCTTGCATATCTCTATCCATCTCCAGCAGGGCAGAAATCCAAAGCTTTCTGTCCACTGTGGATTTTCTCTTTCAATTCATTAGGATTAATTTCTTTACCACCCACGCAATTCTCTGAATCCCTCCCCGCTACCCCCGCTCTCTGTTGCCACCTGTCAAAGTTAAAGATGATTGGTGCTTCTTAAAAGCTGCACAGAGCATCTTTATCCATCTATTTACTGGCAGATGCTTTTCCTCTTCCTTTGCTAGACTACTTCTCTCCGAAAGCTTGCAGTCTGTTGAGGTGTCCTCAAATCACATACGTACATGCAGCATTTAACCTTGTCCTCTCAAGCAGCACTAGTAGTATAAACACCCAATCCTCCAAATCCTAGGGAGATTTCATATTTACAAGCCCTTGATAAAGCATGAGAAGACTTTCAAATCAGTCAGTCATCAAACTAATTGATAACCCCTGTAATATGGCCTACAAAATGAATTCAGGCAACCCCAGAACAGTCTATTTCTCTTCTAATGAAAAGGATGAATTTTGGCAGATTAACAGGCATGCAATCTTGTCTAGTCACTGAGCAAAACTAGGATCAGTCGTTTCTCCTCATCACTTTTTATCACAGTCTGAGGCTTTTATAGAGTCATGGGAAACAAGTAGGGCATTAATCCTTCTGCTCCGACCCAGCTACCCTAGGTCACCAAGCGATACGTCCTTGGGATGTTTCTTGAGTTATATTCCCAGAGCTGCTTTGTGAACAAATTCGGTTGGGGAACCAACGGTGTCACAGTACAACATCAAACTGCGTGAGTTTTCTTTGAAATGGGGAATCAATAGTGAGCCTGTGCTTTCAGTTTAAAGGGAGTGAGCAATGGTAAAGCACTCCTGAGTCCTGTTCCCCTCCACTGCTGGAAACTGTCTGAACTGCAATGAAGTAAAGCACCGGTGAACTGGGAAGCCTCACTGAACTCCTTTGCTTTGAGACATCTATCACCTTCCTTGAAAAGGTTCCTGAGCATTTTCAGCAGCCACCACAGCTGAAAGAGAAGAAAAGCAGTCTCACAAACACTCTAAATCACAGCCAAAGAGCCTCAGCACAGCTACCAGCCTCCTAAAAACTAGGCAAGTCAGTCTGTCTGCACGCCAGGTCCTCAGCTGTAAGGTGGGAATAACAGCTTTTTTTCTTTTTCACACAAGTGCCGTGAAGGGAAGTACCCTGAAGACTGAGAAAAGAAGAGGGTGAAGGCTAAGCAGATCTCTTGGGTACCCTCCTGTTGCAGCTCCTGCAACAGCCACACAGTCCAAAGCCACTCAAACCTGCTTTAAACCAGCCAGTGCCGTCAGCAGCCCTTGGAGCAGTGAGCTCAGGGGTAGCTAACGCAGATTGGCAAGAAATAGGGCGCAGGGTCTGTTTGCACTGTGTTATTTCTTTTTTGGGAGCATTCACCGGCTACACTGCTTCTGCATTCCCAGGCCCTGAACAGCAACGGGTGCGCTGCGCTGGAGACGTCTGCGATTTGCACATAGTCCTCTCGAGCTGCCGGGGCTTTTCTGACAGAATTAAAGGCACAACAAATGGAGAGCTGTCCCTCCCTCCCGCGTGCTTCGCTCTCCCGTTGCTTTTGTACTTGCCGAGGTAAAAAAAGCTCCCTCTGAATCAGATTTCATCTGTCACCAAGCCAGCAGTTTTCTCCAAGGAAGCCTCCATGCTAATGACAGGAATGGCAGCTGCCTTTAAACACTCATCTGCCATACGGGTCAGAGGCCGCTAAAAGCAGAGGCCGGGAGCAGGTGTGAGAGTTGCCTGATGAAAGACGGGTGAGGATGAGATGTGCAGCATCTCGGGCGTCAACAGCGGGATGCAGGGTTGCTGCCCCCCAATAAACCCTGCTGCTGTTCACGTTCCCCTAGAAGGCACAGGAGCTCAGGCAGCAACATGCCAGATATCAGGAAACAACGAGTGTTTTAACCTCTTGAGCATCTCTTCACACTCCAGAAAAGCGCCCTCCCTTCTTGCAGGTGAGACCATCCATGGCAAAGACCAAAGCAGCTTGCCAGAAGACTGAATGAGGTAGGAAGCAGGCCTACAGCTCTGATATTTCTCTTTCTCAAAATCCTGCGATTTATTCAAAATGCAGGTTTAGTTGTTCTCGGCTGGGGTCCAAGGACACGATCTGTTGGCAGCGTTACACAATCTATTTAGAGCTCTTGATTCCCACATGTTCAGAGCACTTGTACTTTTCACAAAACATTGTGGTGTCATTGAACATGATGTTATGTTTGAACTGAAGGGAGGAAAAGCATCTCTCTCCATCTATTATTATACGTAAATAAGAGTTGGTATCCTACTATCATGCTCTATTAATAGAGGATGAAATATGAGTGAACTGGGCCCTGGTTGTGCTAATTAGTGATAATTTGTCATCAGCTTACCAAGAGAGAAAAAAAAATCCTGTCAGATCATCATTTCTTTCGCTCCACATGGTGTTCTAGGAAAGAGGGAAAGACAAAAAAAAATACACAAGTACCTGCAGTCCTAATCATCTCAGACAAAGAGTCCAGTTTAATTCATGTATGATCCTGTCTTAACAGAAAGGTTTTAAATGGTGGCAAGGAAGTGTTGCATTGCCCTCACTTGTCAACTGAAATAGGTTTTCAGAAACCTGCACCTCCTAAAGAGCACCCTGGCAAACTTCTGCCCAGTGCTCAAAGGCTGGCATGGTGCCACACTGAAGAAAGGAGGAAAACAAGAAAAAAAGAAAAAAAAAAAGAGAGAAAGAGACAAACACAGCAGGACCTTTCTGTCTTTTTATTTGAGTGATTCTTGGAGTAGAATGTTATTTAAAACTCCTGAAGGTAAGCAGAAGGAAGTCATTTTTTTTCCTTGGAAAAACTATCCTACAGATGAATGGAAGGTAGCTTGGGTTTCTGTTTGTTTTCAGATCTGCTCAAATGTATTTTAACAAAACTAAAATAGAAATAAAGTGTTACTGACATTCCCTTTCCCCTAGAGTAATTCCAGCTGGAAGAGGCTTGGGGTCCCAAGGCACTTAATGTTGAGTGTAGACATAAGCCTCAGTACAGACTGAGCAATTATTTTCTTCTTTTGTGTTTATTCCCTAACCTGTGTCCGGTCAGTCTCTCTCCTTTAGACTAGCCCACAGGCTGAATACAGAGAGCAGGCAAGTCCCAGAGCCTCATGTGAGCTGATGCTTCTCATCATTTCTAGTGGAACCGTAAACAGCAGCATCTCAGAGAGCACCAAGGTGGACAGCCAAGAATCAGAGGTAATTAATTGCAACTCCCAGGATTTAAGGACCTTCAAGAGTCTTTCAAAGGAGATAAATACTTTGCTGCTTTTGAAAATCCTAGTAGGTGCTTATAATGGGCAATATACCTATACTGCCACAGCAGTACAGTTTCAAATATCTTGTATTATGATTTTTCTGTTCCTGATATAAATTGCTATGTTTCTGGTGGCACCAGGTCATTCGATACGGAATTTAGATGCAATAACCATCATTTTGATGTTGCCCATTCCCAAGTGCCAAAGCACACTCTGTGAGAATAGCAACTGTAGAAATAACACAATTGGCAGAGCACTAAAGCCTTTCTAACCTGACTGACAAAACAGTTCTCCGTGCTTCATGGGCATTTAAGGTGCTTGACATAAGGGATATTGTGTTGATTAATAATTAACTGGCTGGAGACACCAAGAGCCCAAGGACAGATGTCTCCGATCTGCAAGCTGTGTGAGCTGAGGCTGCATTTCACAGGGGGACAGAGGGGAGCTTTTAGGGTGGCAAGGTCTGTCTCTCCCTAGGAAGTCGACAGCCTTTTCAAGGCACTTTGCCTTTTGTCTCCCAATATATAAGAAGGAATTATCCTGCATTTTTCCAGGTGGCTCTTGCTGCCCTTGTCACTAGAGGATCAGAGCACCAATGATCTCTGGCACCTCCTGGTGACAACTCACCTAAATGAGATGCATCATTAGAAGCCACATTCATGTACTTAATAGGCCTTAACATCAGCTTTAATGAGACACTTCTAAGAACCTCAGGAGAGGTAACAGGCAGCTGGAGGCATGCTTTAAAGTCCTGAGGTTATGAGAAGTAACAAGTACAGATGCACCAGGTACAGAATTTAAGTACCTGATGAGTTAGAGACTATAAAATAGTTCTTTACATTAACTTTAAAATTCCCCATCTGCATAAATTTGTTTGATCCATCAACAGCTTTAACTGTATCAAGATTATCCAAAACAGCAGCTGCAGTAGGCACTGAACAGCCTATCTCCAAGTAATTACATCCTACAAAGGGAATCCTTGGAACAGTTCAATGACACGCTGTATTATGAAAAGCACTTAAAAAGCCGCAGATGCGTGCGTTTGCCTTCTAGTACGAAACTTTTTTACAGAGATGGATTTGGAAGAGAGGATGTCAGTTTTATTTCCAACATGCTCCCTGCTCCCCTGCCCTCTCCACAGAAATAGAGGGAGCTGAAAGAGCTGAAAACGTTCCAGTTCTGGCTTGCCCTTTAGAAGGCAAGAAGGAAAATTGCTAAGGAGACAAGTTAGAGCGTCTCCATCCTCATCCTCTTTGCTGTTGATCCAGCTCCCAGGAGCAGCCTTCCTTCCCATTAGCTCTGCCCGAGCAGTGAGGGGCAGGGGAGCCTGCTCAGAGCAACGCAAGGCCAGAAGGGTGTGTGACCAATCCAATTAAGCAAAGCACTGGGACAGACATCCCTTCCAACTCCCTTCCTTCCTCTCCCTCAGGGGGCCTCCAATCCTGCTGCTTGCCCAAGGCCTCCAGCTGGGTCTCCTGCCAGCAGCACTTGGCCCAAGGGAAAAGCCGGAATCTGGCCCAGATGATAAAACACAGTGAAGTCTGCACACATCCACATGGTTTGCATTTATTTTCTGAGGCTTTTGCTCTGAAAAAAACACATTTTACAATTGAATATGTGGCTAGGGATGTAGTAAAAAGAGTCTCACAGGACTTCTAGTCCCAAGAAGAGCATCTAAGCTTGAAATACACCTATTTATTTTGGCTCCCTGATCTGTTCAGGGAACCAAAAGATGCCTCTCTTTGGTTTACAATGGTATTAATCTTCACAATTTTAGATTAGCATAACCCTAACCCATTCCTTAATGTATTTTTCCCCTATATTCCCACACCAACAAGCACAAAATGTACAGCACTCCAACAGCAGAAAGTTGAGTAAGTCTATTCTGCATCCTAAAGAGCTACCTGAGATAAGACCTCCAGCTGTCTTGAATAATGAGCACCTATAAAAAATGGAGAAAACAAGAGGATAGTAAATAACATCTCAGTCAAGAAGAATTTATGTTAAAACTGGAGACAGAGCTCAGTCAAAGGAGATGGGTGGATTTCAGCTTGTCACTCATTTCTAAGTCTGACCTCTGCAGACCTTGACACCTCCAAAAATGCTTTCCTGGCTTTCACCAACACCTCTGGCACGGGGCACTCCAAAGAGGCCTTAGCATACGTGTACTCAGTGCTAGGACATGTTCAGAAGAAAGGCTGTGCAATTGCCTTTCTTGAGTTAGGTAGTCAATTGTGGAGGAAAAGGCAGAAAAGATCATCTCAGGAAAAAAAAAAAAAAACACGTATTTTTCAAAGTGCCCTGCTTGAAATGAAAACAAAAGCAATCAGAGGGAAGGTTGTGGTTTGGCTTCTGTTTACAAGGAAAAGCAAGTGCCTCCTGTCTGTACCTCATAACCAGGAGTCCAGACACTTATACATGAGAGCAGAAATCAGCTTTTAACCTCCTCAGTTTTGCCAGAGATTTGGCTCTCCACCTACCTCACAGGGAAGGAGCCTAGCTACGCTCTCATAGTGTGTCTTCTATTCAGAGCGTCTCAGTCATTCCAAATGAAGCACTTACCTTTCATATGAACAGAAGGAAAAAATCCTACATACAAAGATATCTACCTGTTCAGTAGGCCGGACAACACTGAATAGCACTGCAACCTGGCAATTAAGATACCCCATGAGAACAGCTAGATTCCAGTAAAAACCCCAATCCTCTGCTGAATGGATATTGCATTAAATATCTGTTAATAAGAAATATATATTCCAAAAAATAAACGATGCTTTGACACAAGCAATGTGGAACAACCAGATCCAGAGTGCCCTATTACCTGCTTTTACGTCAGACCTGTGAAAAAAGGTAGATATATTCAAGTCCTAAGGGATTTTAACAAGGTCTATGTCACTGTAGATGAATCAGCATACTAGTTAGTAAAAGTAAAAGGCAAAAATACCATCGATCATCCTCCTCTGCTTTGCACATAAATAGCACTAATGTCAAATTGCTTGGGCATATCACGCCACCTGAAACATCCTGATGTTTTCAGGACATCTATGTAGGATTGGCAATAATGACACCTGTGAGAGGACAGACCTGGACTGTTCTTGAAAGAAAGCCAAAGGTCAGATGGATATGCAAAATTGGCCCTTAATCCCTGCACTTATGCCGTCAAATAAAGTTGTTTTTTCCCCTAGGGAGTAAGCAAGTTGCCAAGCAAGTACCCTAGCCCTGCCCAGAAACATCTACATCCCTGTCCTTTTCTCATCCATCTAGAAGATGTGCAATTAGAGTCTTGGCCTCTGCTCCATTCAAGATTTCAGGTCAGTGACAGATCCAAGGTAGAAGATGACTTCTCTGACATTAGTTCCATGCCCAAATTCTTATCATCTCTTTCTGTCACTTCTCACATTCACCAGGATAATCCAGAGGTAGGGGAGAAGACAAAAGTAGGGCAGCTAAAAAATAAACCGCTCCACAAAGTCTGAAGCTGAGAAAGATGCACAAATAAGCCAAGAACAGATGTCAAGAAGAATGCAAGTCATTTTATACTATCACATATCTAGGTAAAGCTAACCTATGACAAAGTCTATAACTCTAGAAGCTATCCTGAGTTCCTTACACTCTAGACCATAAAGCATCTGTCATTATGAAACAAGACTTAAAGAAAAAAAAGTATAATCACTAGTAGAAGATATTGTAGATATTATTGAAGGTATTAGTAGATTAGAAGATATTGAAGAGAAAATAAAATGAGTTGATAGTTTCTCGTGGTTTGAAATAATTCTAGAGAAAGCACAATGAAAGAGCCAAGGTTCAAGTTCATCAAACTGTCTTAGCAATGGAGCTTTCATTGTGCTGGCTTTCTCTCCTGTGCCAGGTTCTCAGTCTCCCAGAGATGGGGGGGATCTTCCAGGAGTAGTCAAATGGTACGTGACCCATGTGTTGACCCACATGATGAAGACTGCTTACCAAATAGGCTGAAATGATTTCAGCATTTCTAGCACCTGGCACTTGTTTCTTTAGATAATCATCCCCGCCTATCATGCAGGGCATGAAGAGATGTTTTGTAACTCACAGTATTTCCCCTGCCCCTATCTTTGCTTTTACAGGCACCTTAAGGTTCACTGCTGGAGGACTAAATTACCAATTAAGCAATTTTCCATTCTTAGAATGTAGCCTCACATTTTGCTCTGAGACAATAAATCTAGCTTATGTGTTTATTAGATAAATCTCTGAAGTAGAAGATATCTATTTTCACTCCTCTGTGTTTGTCAGACTAAAGAATATGCAAGGTTTATCCGGAAGAGCAAACATTGTTTTTATTTCCAAAGGGGAGAGAAGGAGGAGAGAGAGGGGGAAAAAATTTTAAAAAAGCATCAGTTTGCTGGAGTCACTAGATTTGTGAAAATTTGTGGATGAATCTCTTCAGCCCCAGCAGAAATATAAATTTAAATGTATTGATATTGGATTCCTACAGCTTTGGAGCTTTGGTTACATAATGTTGGCATAATGACAGGAACAAGAGGTACTCAAACACAGAATTAAAAATAAGGGTAATCCAGGTCACTAGAGTAGCATTCAGTCCTGGGACATCAATTTAAATTCAGTCTATCTCACTAATGCACAACTATATACCTACCCATCACAACATTGAGAAATAGATCTGACAAACGGTCGCACTGCAAGGGCTCAGCTGTCTACAGCCAAAATCCCCACCACGTGCATGACTGGTCCCCATGAGCTGCCTCAGTAGGAAGCCAGATGACCACCTGAGCCACAGCAGCAGAGCAGTCTGTAGACCAGCATTGAGATTCCTGAGGTAAAAGAGCTTGCTTTGACACTGCCAATGTAGATTTATTTGGTAAATAAAAAGAGTGTCAGTCTCCAGCACCGTCAATCTATCAGCTTTCATCAGTGCTAAGAGTTTTTTGGGTTTTTTTTTTTTTTTTTTTTTTTTTTTTTTTTTTTTTTTTTTTTTTTTTTTTAAATATCCAAGTGATATTAGGAACCTTGACAGCCTAATAAGCCAGAGGCTAAATCTTGCTGCCAGAAGTGTCATGTTCTAAAAGGAATCTGCTTTGACATTTGGGACAAACCCAAAAAGCTCGAAAGAAGATTCACTGGAAAACAAGTTCCGTATGGTTTCACAAGGAAACAATCATTTTGTCTCAGAGAGGCTTAGAACCATGCCCAGAGACAGGTCAATGGACTGCAGTTTTCCCTGTAGATGTGGTTAAAGAACAAGTTCCAGTAGCAGCAAGTGTTTTCTATAACTCTAGCCTAAGACTGAGCTCAGTTCAAACTCCTGGATTTACTCCTGTGACCCTGCCCATAAACAAGCCACCTCCTGACTCTTCGATCCTTCAGGCTGGCTTGAATTGAGCTCTGTGGAAACACTAAGCCAACCTGTCAATACAGGGACTGACTCAAGGGCATTGGGTTGATGATAGGACCTGTGCAGTTTTGCTCCAAATGCAGAGCTCAATTTTATTTACATTTTACATTGAGCAAAGAGAACTTAAAGCTTACACATTAAGGTTTCTTATGTTTGCCAGGGCTGATGTAAAGGAGAGGGAGTTGCAGAGCAGCCTTCTAAGCATGTGAGGATTCCCATGTCATTCTGGGATGAGCCGGTTCAAGTCAGTCCACCGGGCAAGAGAGCCCTGTTTCAATGAGCTTATTGATGGGATGAATCCTGTACCTGGATATAGGAATGCTCTGTGTACCATCAGGTGAACGAGCCCATAAAATAATCTCCTGCATAAGTTAAGGGTAGCCAGCTAGAGAACTGCAGTGCTGAGGGATATCAGCAGTACCATGGACAGGTACCCATCTTGTCACCCTGACAACATCAAAACAGACTATTTCCCTGATAGATGACACATCTCCAGGCGGTTGCCAGGACAACAAAAGCCTATTTATTATGCATAAATGGGCACATTTCATTGCTGGACTTATTAACCCAGGCCATGCCACATACTGTTTAGCTTCTTAATCAGTTTAGATTGAATGCCCAACATGTTTTGATTCCCTGTTCTTGAACTAATAGACTCAGCTGAAGTTCAATATACTAGCTGCTTTATCTTCTGGTCTTTTGATTGATTTCTGCTCTCCAAAATACGAGAGAGGCATGTCTAGTTTCATTTCATCATTTTCTCCTAGACTTCTGTAATCTCCCTGATTACAGACAAGTGCCTGCATCACCAGACTGTTTTCCTTTTCCTTCCTCTCTGAAGTTCAAGCAGGAAAGGGAGCAATCCAAACCTGCCCAAGGTCAGTCTATTGTCACTCAGGTTAAATTCATGCAGTCTAGAAGGAGAAGAGGAGCAGAAAAAAAGCTCAGTCCATACCACCAGGTTACTCAAATTGATCAATTAAAAACCATAACTTTTGCCTTTAGAGGAATTTGTTCCGTTATTTGTTTTGTTATTTAATTTAATGGCTATTTACATTGGGAAAGGTTGTGCTCAAGTGAAGCGGTCTGGATAGTCCAGTGAAGATTTTTGCAGCTATTCCTGGTTGAAAAGTCCTCTCCCTCTTATACCTTGAGCACAGAGCTCTGCTGACACGGAGTTAGAGCAGGGGCTCTCTGCTGTGCCTGACTCCTCTCTTGTGCAAAAAGAGTAGCCTGTCTGCTGCTAACCAAGCTCTCTGAGTGCTAACCAAGAGCCTTGCCAGAGAGTTGAGGCCCATAACAACAAGTATCATAGCATAATAGTAGAGATCTTACAATGGGACTATTACTTTGCCTGAAAGATTATGAACCCCCAACATATGATACAGTATAATCTTAACAGTTTAAAGCAGATTCCACAGAGAAGCCAGCATAGAAGTAGTTACAAGACCC
Source organism: Nothoprocta perdicaria (assembly GCF_003342845.1). NCBI lineage: Eukaryota > Metazoa > Chordata > Aves > Tinamiformes > Tinamidae > Nothoprocta > Nothoprocta perdicaria. Next base: position 1,167,247 of record NW_020455350.1, on the reverse strand, counting down.
AAGAAGGGCACAGAAACAAGCATCAGAGATCCAGCAGGTCCTCTCCTCCCTTACAGCTTGTGACCGGCGGCATGTTCAATTACTCACAGAAACAGAGGCAGTTTAGGGCTTATATAAGAAATATTGCAGCACTGTAGAGAAATCCACTGCTAGATAGCAGGCAACTGCTGTCTCACTGTTCTGTTTTATTATCCAGTATGATGTTCTTGACATGGTACAAGACAGCAGAGTAATGTTCTGGACAATGGTAGAAATAAAACAAAATAACAAGATCAGAAGTTTCCCCATGTTCCTTAAGGAATGCGAAAATCTGTCTTAACCTTTCCCTACAACAAGCCTGTTGAAGGACAAATGAGACCCCAGCTCTTTCTTTGTCATGGCTTATTTATGGATGAAGTAATTTCTAAGAATTTGCAGAGTGACACAAGAAAATACACGAACCTCATCCAATCCTTCCAAGAAGGAAATGATAAAACTTTTTAAGTGAACAGTATTTTAGAGAACTGGAATTATTCATATTTGGCAAACAGTTTTGGCCAGAAATGACTGACAAACATTTTTAGAAAGGGTCAAAACAGATCATCTAATGTTTTTTTTTTTTTAAAGTAGTGATTTTGTTTCAGAACAATGCTTTCATGCATTAGGAGTAGCCAGAATTTAATTAAAACCTCCCAGAGGCAACATTTTGTGCTTTGCTTTGGAGTTGTTAAATGTATCAAATTTGGTCAACATATGAAAGAAGAGATTCCTAGTGGCTCTATATTACTTTATTTTTAAGACCACAAGTTGTTCTATTGACTTAATGCATCTCTTGAACTCATCATAGCAGGAAACCCTGCAGCTATCAACCTCCTAGATTAAGAAGTCCCTTTACTTGCTTCATAACATCTTGAAATACCAAGTAGAACCAGATGATGCTGTACTTCTCTGCACACAGCAGCTAACTAGCTAATGAGCAGTGTAGAGGTGCCTCCACCTGCAACAGGATTTCTCACCCCTGACTAAGTGAGCTGAGAGCATCTGAGAGCTCTACTTACAGTAATCACAAGCTTGTTGACATTTTTCTGAGTAACTAGACTTATTCCTTCCTCCAGAGAGATAATAAAGTGTTCCACGATCCACTAAGTGCTTATAACATTCACCCCACCAAACGAGGTGTTCTGTTTACAACCCTGCTGCTTCTAAAATGCATTCAAAGATTCCTTGTGTACTCAAGCTACAGGTACAAAGAACTGTTCCTTCAGTCCCCAAATGTTTAATGACAGGGGCCCCAAGTCTCATCTTCGCTATCTCACTTGTATAGGAAGCAAATGAAGCATGCTAAAATCTCAGGTCTGGGTTGGTTTCCCATGAGACATATAGGCTACCACCTCCAAAGGGGATGCAAATAACACACATTAAAACAAAATGCTGAAAGCTACAGGGCAGGAAAGATCAAAAGCGGGAAAAATAACAACTCATACTTCCATAACATTATTCTGCATCAGAAGAACTGGCTTAATGCTATTATGCATGCCCTCTACAGCCACACATACCCTTTAGTTTTAGGCCTTTTCTCGCAGGTCACTGGCCTGCTCTCTCCACTCAGGGACTCTCACAAGCCTCAGAGCACATCAAATAAATACAGTCCAACTCGTACCCTAACATAGGGTCTACTACAGAGGCCCACATACACATCCCCATGTTACAGCCTGCTTTTGAGCTTGCTAGAAAAGCCGGACCGCTTCTTGCAATTCCTCCTTCTTGACACAACATCCTCAAACTAACTCTCATTCCTTGACTTTGGCTTGAACACAGCTCCCACTAGAAGTAACTCTGAACTGGCAGCTGCTTGCAGAACCGCATATAAAATAAGCTCTTCAAAGCTCTTTTCCCACCCAGAGCCACAGGCTCTTATCATCTTCTGATCATGCCCTGCAGGGAGTCCACAAGCTGATTGGCTACACAGAGCCATGGTCGAGGTTTCTTAGTGCAGCTGAAACCAATTCTCCCCTCCCAGGGAGGAGGAGAGACTCATTACAACATACCCAGCCCCGCTGAGCCATTACAATATCCCCAACACAGAAAGGACAATCAAGGTCAGCCTTCAGCTTCTGCACTTCACGTTCTTCCTTTCAGCAAGACTAACACCTCCATGAGATGCCTGCCTTTCCCCCGCCTCGTTCTCTGGCAGCAGGGACACAAGCCACAGCAAGCCCAGAGTATGTCTCATGCACAAGCGACTGGGCTGTAGTTGTGCCATTTTCAACCTCTGAGGCAGATCACTGCAATTTGGGGCCCATAAATATGAAAATACAAATCTTAAGGGAAACACACACACACAAAAAAGGTACTCTTTTTAGTATTGCAGGTCCTCTGCTCAGGAGCACAGGCCACCAGCAGCAATACAGTGAATACAGTGTTGGAACCTGCCTGCTGCACTGATTTCCTTCTGACCATCGTGTTGAGGACAAGGCACAGATTTCCCCTCCAGTGATTTAGTGTCACCAACCTCCCCAGAACTGTTTCCCTCTTCGAAACAATATACATGACTGTACACTTCCAGATTCTCAAATCAAACTGCTCCCCCTACTTCAATACAGACTGCTCACAATAAATACCACAAACATGGGCCTTTATCATTGCAATGGAGACAAGAGTATTGTCTTTGTGTCAGGGACGCTTTGAAAATCCATTCAGCGGTGTGATGAACAAACCAAAACAAAGACACTCATCCCATAATCCGTCAGGCAAGAGAGATCCCAGTTGTTCATCTGCAGGGCCAACGTTTGTCATCAGCCATTTAGATTGGAACAAAATGAATTATATTTTCGGCTACCTCTCTAAAGGTAGCAATCACAAAAAAAAAAAAAAAATCAATCCTAGTGTGTTTGTGGTAACTTGAATCCTATTGTCCTCTTCTTCATTTCTGAAAGGATGACAAATTTCAGTGGAATCAATGGAATAAGGGCAGCACAAAGCTGAGAAGCAGACCTAACCTACTGGCCACAAACAGACCCTACATTGCTGCTCCTTGCTGAACAGAGTTCTCATTCACCTCTGCAACATCTCTGCAACTCAGGGAATCACACCAGAATAAAGTGTGAGCAAAGATACCAACTGATAAAAATGACAAGTTGTTCTTTATCAGCTGTAAGGCAGTGGAAATTCAGGACAATTATAATAAAAGCAGGACAGCAATGAGATAAACATCACAGCTTTTAATTTCATAGCATAAATGTGCTGTGCCATAAGCAGAAAGTGTCATGAATTGCTATCAAATGGACTTTTTTCGGTGGGATATGTTTAGCTAGCCTGTTAAAGTTTTTAACTTAGGAAATATTTGGAGTAACTCTTATGAGTGATTTAAGGCAATGACATCCATTAATGTTCATTGATTTAGTTAATTGTTCCAAAGCAAGCCACAAATAATTAAAGCAAGAAGGAATCATGATTAGATTCTGACTTTAAAAGTCAGCTCTATAATCTAAGTAAGATCTGGTCCACGATAAACGGTCTGAATTTGGGGAGAGAGGAGCTTGTAATTATGAAGGGGAATTTGATTTATCCTTCCAAAGGCAAAGTAGTAACTAATCAGAGCAACCTCTCTCATAAATTTTTTACATCCAGTCACTTCATGCAGGTCTCCAAACAGCTGCTGACCTAGAGTAAGTCCGTGTGAAATTGGATTCAAATTGGGCAAGATGTTCATCCAAGTCCAGACTCCTGATCCATGCTACTACTCTGCGTTCACGCATTGTAAATCAGAGCTCAGGAATCTGGCTGAGCAGCAAAGTTCTCCCTCTTTCTCCTTTTTGTAAGTGTCTACAGCTGTGTACAAGCTCTTTAGCAACAGACAAAACAGAATATAATCACCCTGCTTGCTGGTGGCAAGGGGAACTGCTTTTAATGATGCCATGCTGCACTTTTGGAATATCCTGTGATTTTGGCTTTTTAGTTTATGCTTTAAAAACAAAAATCAAAACCAAAAAAACCCTGTTACATAGATCTATTCACTTCAGCTACTTGTTCAAAATACCTCATTAAATAGAAGTATTTTTTTCTTGAAGAGGCCTGCTACATATCCAGTGAGTAGAGATAAATGACCATAATCTTTGAATGCACAAGAATACACAGAGTGGGTATTTCATAGCTGCACAAAGCCCATAATTGAACTTCTGCCCTCAGGGTAAGCTTTCCTGCAGCGTAAGTGCTTCCAGATGCCATACAAGGGTCATGTTCCTTGTCAGGAAAGCAGAGCTTTAAACCTCAGTTAATTTTCAGCCCCAGCTGTTTTTATTGTTTTTATGAATGTTTTTTGTTTGCTAATTTTTATCCTTGCTTTTCTTTCCCTCCCCATTGAGACTAGCTTTCTAGAAGTCATTCAAGCAAATGTGCTCTTTTCCCAGTTCCCCCGCAATTCCCCACCACGGTATAACAAAGTGCAAATTTTTTCATGGCTGCATTCCAAGCTCCGTGGTGTTAAAATGACAGCAGCAGTGCAAAAGTATGTAACCTCAATAACCATAACGTAGGACTTAAACTAGAGGTGACTCAGTGGTAGACAACCACAAGCATATAAGAGAATGGTTTCTATGTAAAGAGTATTAACTTGAAAGGAAAGCATGGGGTTAGATACAAGAAGGTTTTCATGACCTCCTAGGCAGAAAAGAATAAACAGTCTGAATTAAACTGATGACCTTACTTCAGTTCACTATGGCCAGGTGTCCACTTCTGTATGCAGCAAGCACAAACAGTGAGTCCCTTCTGCCATCCCTTCATTTGGGCCTCATCTTTGGTGTCAGTTATTGGGAAAAAAGAAAAGGCCAAGACTGAGTCCATCGCAGTGTCCAGATCCCTTCATCTCACCAGCCGCTTGGGTTACAAGGGCTAATGACTGAAGGACAACTTTGGCAAAGTCCACAGTTGAGGTTGCCAAAGCAATTACCTATTAACCACTGTTGACCAAAGGAATTTACACCAACTTGCTCAATTTTCCCAACAGTGACTCTAGAAGATGCAGCTTCAGGTTCTAGTTGTGTTTTTCAATAAGTCCTTCAATATTACTAGATGTAATCCTACCTGAATAACCTCTACACTCTCTTCTCTCGGATATTACCTCAGCTTTTTCAGCCAACAAAAGATCATTTAGTCTTTTCAATAAAGGGAGATTTGGTATTTAAAACTACCCACTCCTAATCTCCTTGGTGTCTATTATCAGGATTTGCCCAAAAGGGGAACCCACTCTGCTCTGTGGGCTTCCTGGTGAAAGCTGTCATGGCCTGGTGACAAAAAGCAGAGGTATGGCATAAATATTAAAGGTATGGCACAACATATTTATAGCCTAGTCAATCTCAGGGCCCTCAAAAAGCCATATTTTCCCCAGTAAGTTCACTAGATTTTTGGAAGATTTGAAAAACATTTTTAAAACCTTTAGCTTAAAAAAAAAAAAAAATCAGGAGGGGAAATATGTCACCAATAAAATGTTCCTAAACTGAATACAACTCTCCTGAGCTTGTCCCAGACCTGAGAGCAAACAGGTTGCCCCAATCCCTCTGCTCTGTGGGGACTCATACCAAAAATTGCATTTGGATCTTCTGCTTTCTTGGCACAGATAGTTCCTATACACACTTCCCCTAGCGAGAGGAGGGCAAGGCAAGTCACTTGCCACACTGTGAACTTTCAAGAAATACTTCCAAGCAGATTGCTCCTCCCTGTGCTAAGAACTCACCAGTTTCAATAGTTTCTTATTTTTGTCATTCAAATTAACCTTCAGAGACACCAATTAACTATAACTTCATGCATACAAAGGGCTGACTGAGATTGCCAGCCTGGGAAAGCCTTTCTTATTGTGCTTCCACAGACGGACCCTTTCCCTGGTGCTACCCCAGCCCTCCTCCCCACAGCCTGGAGGTGTTTGCTCGCTCAGAAATGAAGGGCAATTGGCTTCTGCAGAGCGAGAGAGGTGATCACATCTCCTTCCCTAACTGGGGCACTGTAAATTAAAAAGTCCTTCCCCCACCCTGTGCTGCTCATGCAAGATCCTGCAGAAAATCCAGCACAGTTTTACCTGTAATCCGGCACAACGTGCTGAACGTTTCTAAGACAAGAGCCAGGACCAGCATTATCTCTGATGACCAGAACAAGATATCCTTGAGCAATGTGGGGGGGAAATCACCCTTGCTGGAGATCTGCGCTTTGCTCCTCTTATCATGTCTGTAAGCAAGCACAGCTCCCAGCTGGCCCCACTGACCCCCCCACGCAGGACTGTTTCATACTCACCATATCATAAACATTCAGAATCACGGGTTCGTTTGCCATTGTTGATTGCAGTGGAGGCTGGATTGACACCTTCCCGTCCCTGCCAGGTGTGTGCCACTGCCCCCAGGATGCGCTTTTACCCTCAGCCGAATAGAAGGAAACACCTCATCCTACAGGCTCGGAAGGAAGGAACATGGAGGGAGGAGGAAAGGGGGGATTCTCACCGGAGGGGAGGAGGAGGTAAAGTTTGTGGCAAGGAGGCAGAAAGGTTTGGTCTGGGTTTGCTGTTTGTCTGGCGGCGGGGAGGGGATGGAGGAAGGGGGAGAGCGCTACCCCTCCATAGCGCAACAGATCCGAGGGCTCTTTCTAAGTCTTTAGCGCACGGCGGTAACCAGGCACCATCCAGGCTTGCAGATCTCCATCCACAGGAGGCGGCCAGGCTCTCTGCTCAGCGAGGAGCCCTCTCCTGGCTCTGGGGAGAAGTGGGAGCGTGCGGAGCGGCGGAAAATAAAAATAAAGATCTCTCAGCGTCCTTCCCCGGAGAGCCGCGCGCTGTTACGGCGGATGCTGCCCAGCGAGGGGCGCGCAGCGAGCCGGGGCACCGAGCGGCGCCGCGGCAAGGTCACCGCGCCGGGGTCCCCGCGCCCCGGGGCGCCCGCCGGGCCGGCCCGCTGCGGGAGCCGCCGCGGCGCTGGAGCGCGCTCGGGATCTGTCCCTGGTGCTGGAAACGCGGCCGGGAGCCGTCCGTGAGGCTCGGCCCGGGAACCGTCCGCGGATCTGGGGTTCGGCCCGCGGGGCTGGGGTTCGGCCCGGGTGCTGCTCGCGGTTCTGGGGTTCGGCCCGCCGGATCTGGGGCTCGGCTCAGGCGCACCTGGGGGGGCTCCCCGCCCCTGGCAGGGCATCACAGAGAGGCTGCTCCGAAAGCGCTCCGGCGCGGGGCTCGGCCCTGGGAGGAGGAGGAGGAGGAGGAGGAGGAAGGGGCTGGCTGCCCCGGGGGTGGGAGGCGGGTGCTGCAGCCCCCATGGTGGCCAGGCGCGCGCGGGCAGAGCCGGTGCCGAAGTTGGCGGGCCCGGGATCCCCCGTGGCCGCCGGGCGCGGAGGGAGCCGCGCGGGCGGTGCTGGCGGGCCGGCACCCCCGGCCGCTCCGCTCCGCGCCGCTCCGCGCCGCCGGGGACAGCCCTCACTGCGGGATCAGCTCCTCCCAGGCAGGGCAGGGAGCCTGTCCTGAACGGGCAGGATACATCACTGCTCGGCGGGACAGCAGGGAAGGGAAAAGCGAAGGGGCAGGGCAAGGAGTCGCACTTCTGGCAGCAGCAGGTCTGGAGTTTCCTCGGTCCCGGAGCTACTTTACTCGTGTGTGAGGCCCGGGCAGCTCTCGCCAGCAAACACTCCCCTGGCAGTGAGAGTCAATTATAAAATCCATTGCAGCGAAATCCTCTTCCTTTCGCTCCTCCTTTCTCTTTAAAGGGAAAACAGGGTCTACGATGGTGCTGCTGAAAGGAGGAGGGGGTTCCTGCACGCAGAGATGTGAGGTGGTCCGGGCATTAGCACACTGACCTTAAATGCAGAGACACCGCAGATCCTTTCTGGAGCAGCGTGGGGAGAGGAAAATAAATAAATAAATAAATAAATAAGAGGCAGGAATGACCTCATCTGTGTTGGAGGCGTATCTGAGGCTCTCTGCCAGCTTGCAGCCAACCAGATCTGAATGAAAATTGCAGCAAGCCTGTTACATCAGCAGAGCCCAGCATGCCCCTGCCCTTCCCAATGCTGCCTTCAGCTGCATGGCAGATATCCTGCAGGGAGAGGGACTCCCCCTCTCTACTGAGAGGGGAAGGGTGAGAGCTGCTGCCCTTTAAAAGGTTTGTTATGGGCATGCAGGAGGACGTGCAATGGGGGCAGACAGCACGAAAGGAAATCGAGCACGTGTCCTACGTGGCTGAATACCCAGGCCTGGGTAGCCAACAATTAAACTTTCCCCCTGCTTGGTGCCCAGGGAGGCCAGGATCTGCCTCCCCGTCACCACGTGCATTTGTGTTTTGTGAGGGCAGAGACACAGCTCAGGTCTGTGCTTGCAGGATAGTCATTGCACCGGGCTAAGCAGTTTCCAGAGCACAGATACTGTTCAGGGAACAGACTGATACCAAATCATCCTTTTAAAGGCTGGGCAACAAAGAAAGGATCCCTCTGTAAGGGGCTCAGTACCATTGTTCATGTCCTGACCCCTAAGAAAAACTCTGTGCTGAATCCCCCAAGGCCCCCACTAACTGTCAAAGGTACCTTGAGAGTTCTGCTTTTTGGTGCATACCTCCTGTATCTGTTGCTGCTCTGGTGATCATTTAAAGCAAGAGAAAAAAGAAGGAATAGCTGATATTAGACTAACTGATTTAGCTGAAAAAGAATAGCACTACACAAGCTCTACCCACAGCTTATCTACATGCTTACTTGCTAAATTCACTCCAGTGTCTGCTGTGACCCACATACACTAAAGCAAATGAAGAGACTTAAAACTCAGTCCACATTGCAGGCACAGACATCTATAAATACTTGGATTTTGGGAGAGATGATGCAGGTACAAGCTAAGACATTTTTGTCCTAAAAATATTTTTAAAATAATCACCAAAGAGGAAAACAAAGAACAGCTATAAATGAAGATAATTCTACTTTGAAATTTAGAGACAGAGGAGGAAAAAGATGTAAAGCTAAGAGCTTGTCTTTAAGCTCATTTTCTTGCTTTAGAAACTAGGCTAAATATGCATTTGCCATTTAGAGAACTTGTCCTTTAGACAGTAAATGTCACATAGACATTAAGACCTGGAATCACTCCATCTAACTCAAAACATGGAACTATGAGAGCTCCATCATGAGTATAGTTGCTCTAGGTTGCCTATATATTCATAGAAAGAAGCTGTTCCCCAAGGTCACTTAGTCTCATCAACACTGAATGAATCTTGGAAGGATCTTCTTTCTACCTCGTTATTATATGGGGGTATATATTATATTAGGAGACTTACTGTGACTCCAAATGGAAGGAGATCAGTCGCAATAGAAATGCTCCAACAGTAATTTAAACTCTTTAACACTAATCTAAACTGTTTACAAAGCTTAGTTTGCTTTGAGCTGTGTTGAAGTGTCTCGTAGACAAGTCTGGCTATTTCAGATCAACTGCTATGAGCCTGTTTCTAGTATCTAAGTACAATTCTGTAGCTAAATCTGTTGTCAACAGGCCTCCCAGTCTGCATGTTTAATGCTGTTTTGCCCCATAAAAGCTTTTATGAATTGCACCCAAACTTGTTACTTATGACATAAACAAGTTGTCCCTGAAGGACGACTAAACCGCATTGCTTAGGATTGTAAACCACAAAGCACTCTTTGACATGTTCTTAGATTGACAGATACAGGTGAAGTGGAATGGGTTAAAACAGTCATAACGACACCATCTAGCATGAGTAGAAAACCAAGATTCGAGTTCAACATTCAATAATTATGGGTACACTGGCTGAGACTGCAGCTGAGAGGGAAATATGGGCATTTCAGTCACCTCTTCCAGGTTTCTGGTTGTCAAAGGGGCAGTGCTGGACACTCCAAGGGTTTCTGTGACACCCCTCTAGGGACAAGAACAAAAGAACGGCAGCACAAGAAAGAATTAATGGATGTATTAAAGATGGTGGTGGTGGTATCCAAGGATTTCTCTATGTGCATTGCTATTCATAAATCCCATTTCAAATTAACACCTTTCCTTATTTTTCTCTCACACACTCTCAAAGCCTTCTTAGCAACACAGTGGAGAAGGGGGCTTTCAAATATATTTCACAGCTGGGCTACCACGTTTAATCTCCAAAACATGTAATAGTCCTATTTTCACATCATGTCCACCACCCCTGGATGCCCATTATGCTTTTTGACAACTTCTCATTTTGGATTTTTTATAGTGCTTTTGCCTACATCAGGTTGTCACTATAACCCCCTTCCGAGTACATTAGCCAGGACTCTATCCTTTTTAAAAAAGCACAAAATGACCTTTTAAAAACTAGAGACAGTATTTTATCAGGTCCCGGAGGTAGGCTGAGGGTGTTCTGGAATGTAAAGGGAGTCGCATTGCTCTTCTTCCATCTACCATAATAAATCACTTCCCTCATGGGTACTGGAGCTTTGTAATCTTGCTCCTGAAGTGTCACAGGAGGCATTTTGATTGAAAAGTTATGTCACTTCCATCTGAGAAGTTTACACGGAACACGGAGCTCCAAGATTTCTGGTCTCACAGAGTATGGGGTTTGGGAGAAACTGAGGACATAAAAGAAGAATAGGAAACTTCTAGGCAGCGAGGAGAGAGGGCTCATGCTGGGCCCTGAGCAAGGCAATGGGTGAAGTATTGTGACTTCAGAGTACACCACGAAAGGAAGGAAAAGCAGTCATCATGGGCATTTCAACTATTTAAAGGATTTTATCCAGAACAGTGGGGATTTGTAGCTGAAAGATAAATGTATGCCAGTAACCACGGGAAGCAAAATTAATGTCTGCATAGAGTTCATAGAGTCACTCTTGATTTTGCATTTTGCCTCCCTTCTCATTGCAGCTGTTTTTGCTGAACTTTTGAATCCTCGGACATTTGTGACGGGGAGCAGCAAGAGCGGGTTGCTCCCAAAGGGACAGGGACCTGTGGACTGCAGATATCATCACAGCTGGCAGCTGTGGGGGCCCAGACCTGAGCTTGCACGGAGCTCCTGGGCCCATGGGCAGGGGTGGATGGAGGCTCCAGGTAACATGGGTCAGGCCCAGCAAAGCCTGGTGGTGCATTCAGGGCCCTGAAGTCTGGACTCTTCCCATCCCCGTTTACCTAGAGCAGCACTGCCAACCTACAGTCAGTTGACAACCACAGAAACTTTCCACCCCAAAACTGGGATGAACTCATGTTCATTCTGATGCCCAGCACTAGGCAAGTAGATATGAGTATTATTACTAACACAAATTCATGGCAAATTACATATAGTAATGGCTCCAGAGCAGCCAATGCGTACAGTAGATTACACAGGAACAATAATTTGCATTGTATATTAGAGAAAATAAAGAGCTTTTGTTTCTGAGTTTTTTTTTTTCATCAGGAACATATTTGGATTATTCACTTGCATCAAGCTAGAATAATGTTTAGAAATTGTAGGCAAGAGCAAGGATCCTCATATCTACACCTTATATGAATACAGAAGAAGAGCTTGTACCTACGCAGTGAAAACTGGTAAGTTAAAGAGATGGCAGAGCTGAATAGCAAGCAAGAATATATATCAACAACTCTGCCTCGCAGAGATTTGGGGAAGCAAAGTGACCAGACCTCAGCCAAGGAGAAAATCTGCAGTTCAGTCAGGAACTGAAGAAAACACAACTGAAGTTCAACGCCAGACTTGTAAAGACACCCTTTCTCATCTCACGCAATCCCAAAGAAGAGGGTAGGAACTGACATTGTAAACTGTGATCCATAGAAGCTGGTGATAGGCACCACACAGGCAATCATGGGGCTCAGGCTGGTGCAGCGCCGAGAAGGGGGGTTTGCTCTGGTGGATGTTACCTCCCCGGGAGGTAACAAATTCCAGGGACACCACAGCCGGAGTCAGCACACACTGTGGGGTTGCTGCAGCCCCCCAGTGACCCCTGAAGGCTGAACAAACCCAGTCAGCAAGAGAGAAGTGACAGCACAGACTCGCACCGCAAGCATCTAGGTACTGTCGGATTTTGCACTGTTGATCCAAACTGTTCTCTGCTGGCACACGCACTGTCATCGACTGCAGCCATCTGTGCTTTTGTGTAACTGTGGTCTGCAGTGTTTGATCGAGGAATGGACTAAGCCTGGAAAGGATCAAAGCAGGCAAGCCACATAGCTCTGTGTGGACTTGGGCGCACCATCAGCCGGCCTGCAGACCCCAGACCCGTCCATCAGCAGGGATGCCCCTCATGCCAACTGCCAGGGAAGATCTGAAATCATCTTGGCACAGCCTGACCATGCCGAGAACAACTCCTCCCACAAACTGCCAGTAGGACGCAGAATCCAGAAGGCCAAGCTCCTTCACAAAACACACATCTGGGGCCAGCCACGTGTTTTCAACCATCACCAGCTAGTTAAGAGCATGTGATGAGGGAGCAGGAAACTTGGTCTCTTTCAGTCCTACAGATTTAATGCTCTCCCTCTGCCAAGGGGAGTATCCAGCCTTCAGGTTATGGGTTGGGGAAGGCACAAGACAGGTAGACATCCGTCTTAGTGATGCTGCCTGCTGAACAGCAAAGAACGCAGAACTGGAAATCTCCAGTCCAATGGCAATGCTTGCATTTATCACTGGGAATAATCCACAGAAAAGCAAATGGGAGCTCGGGCACCTGCTCCTAGATACGTTCCCTAGCTACCAGGTTACAGCATTTCGGAGCCCTCAGACTGGCTGTTGATAGACAGATAGAGAGTATTAGATCTCAGGTCTCAATTTATTTTTTACTCCTGGTCTGGGTGGCTGCAATATTCTGTAAATTCATAATAGCTGCAGCTCTTTCCTAAGGAATTTATCAAACCTAGTAGCACAGGGTATTAAGGAGATGCATGCAAGCATCACAAAGCGTTCACAGAGTTTAGATATTCCTTATTCTACACCTAAGCCTCTCTTTTCAGGCCCTTCATAGAACCTGAATAAAGGAAACCAAGAAATCACAAAAATTTTGAAAGTTCTTTCAAAACTAGTCCTAATTTTTCATTTTATATTTGAGATTTTTTTTTTTTTTAATTCTGTGTGTGAAACAGGGTAAAATGCAACTTAGCAAGCTAGTCTTAGAGCTCAGTAACAGTGACTGGTAACTACAAATGGAAGCATGAGCAAGTACCTTCCAACACACTCAAGACTACTATGTTGTACCGACCAGCACCACATATAGGTACCTCCACATCAGCTTCAATTGATACATTTTTCTTCTAGCTTTATCCTTGCCATTTGAAAAGTTCTGTAAGGGGAAGGAAGGAAAGGAAGGAAAGGAAGGAAAGGAAGGAAAGGAAGGAAAGGAAGGAAAGGAAGGAAAGGAAGGAAAGGAAGGAAAGGAAGGAAAGGA
>NW_020455350.1:1094460-1153815 GCF_003342845.1 Nothoprocta perdicaria | reverse complement strand
AAGGAAAGGAAGGAAAGGAAGGAAAGGAAGGAAAGGAAGGAAAGGAAGGAAAGGAAGGAAAGGAAGGAAAGGAAGGAAAGGAAGGAAAGGAAGGAGTCCCATCCACCCCATATTCCTGACAGGGTGCATTTTCTGCTTCCTGTCCATTTTTGTTTCCATCGTGAGGGTGACCCCATGTTTATTCTCCATACAGTCTTTCACAAAGGAGTTACCCGCTAACCCCTTTCAAGGCTAAGTGCATGGAGATTCTAACTAATGGCACCAAAGAAAAAAGTGCACATTTCCACTAATCTGCAGAAAACTGAAGCTTCAGATTAAATGCATTTGTTGTTCAGGAAGGCAGTATCACAGCTGCCTTGGACGCGTGCTGGACAAAAATGAATTATTTGAATTTGTTTTCGCCATCACCTGGTAACAATCCTGTGACCTAGAAGTCAGATCAAAGTCTGAAGAGCAAGCAAAAAATGTGAACCTACCTGCCCCAAGGGGAGCAAAAACCAATCCTATCCTGCATCAGTGATGGAGTAGGTTCAGCTGGGAGTTCAGATTCAGCTGTGTAGGACAGAGAGGCTGCAGGAAGCACAGAGGCTTCTTGTTAAGTCAGCGGGGCTTATGGATAAAATGACAAATTTCTTCCTCTTCACTAACCTCCCACATTCAACTTACTCATGGGAGGCTCCCTGCATCCCTGAATCCTTGCCAGTGTCTCATTCTCGTCCTGCATTCCCCTGGAGCATGGGACCCCACTAACCACCGCCCGGCTCCTTTCCCCCCTGCAATAGCTGCTCCCCACACACAAGTACTCCCTCCCTCTCCCCATCCCATGAAAAACCAGGGAAGAAGGGAGAATAGGACAGTGGCAGTCCTGGCTCCCCATGATACGTGTAGGCAGCAGAGGCTGCCCCTTCCCAGAGACAATTTCTGCCCTCTGCACCTCACCCTGGGACCTGCTCAGGGACTAAAGCCGGGCCTACGTTGCCCTTTATGCTGATGTCGGTGGTCTTGCAGAATTACATTGGCCTCCTTCACTTCCCCTATACTCCACCTCCTGAACTACGAACCGCCACGAAGTTCTGCTTGGTAGGCTGCTGACATGCCACGAAGGTGGCACTTCTGACACCACTGCTATCAATAGTCCGTGAATCACTTTCAGATGAATCAAACTGTTAAAAGATTTACCAGTCACGCACCAGCTTGGCTGCTTCCTTACCAAGCACAGACCTTATGGCTTATGAGTAATCCTTGGATTGAGCAAGATACCAGTATTATGAAGAAAAGGATCTTTATTTCTCCTCTGCTTTTCCTCGCCACTGGCTAATAGTAGGGTAATAGTTTTCAAAGCACTGATGAAAATCTCCTTTTGAGATTAAACTATTACATCTTTAAACAAAAGGGAAGAAAAACCATTACATGAATATTTTCTTAGTTATTTTTCTCTTCTAAATATTCGCACCGTACCTTTCTGTTGTCCGTTGGATAAGGAGGCTAGGTGGCACTGCAGGCTAATGAACTAAATTATTATAGGAATTAATGAAATTAATATGGTATTCGACAACCTCCAAGGCTAGTATGAATATCTTAAATCCTGCAGTCACTTAAATATTTAAGGCCACAGACCTAAGGATATGATTTTGTAAGGCTAGTTCTGGAGGGAATGGTCAAAAGGGACCCACGTTTTCTGAAATACTGATCATCAGAATGATCCTCTCAACCTTGCAAAATTGAAGTAATGGAGTAAACCTAGATGGGTTTACAATGGCAGTATTGCTTTAGACCTAGATCAGAGTTTGTCTGGTCTGCCAGTTCCCTGCTGTAGGTGTCATAAACACTACAGCACACATGTGCATACCTAACCTAACAGAGTTGGGTTAGCCATAAGCTAACCTAACAGAGTCTAACCTGCTTGCAAGGTGTTCTGCAGGTCCAGACCACCAAAAAAAAAATTAAAAAAAAAAAAAAAAATCACACATCAGCTCCTACTTCCCCCAGCAGAACAAAGCCTGTAGCAGAAGGGGATTTCCCTATTTCCCTTTTTCCAGGTTTGCTCCACCCAGGGAACTCTGTCACTTGCTCCCTCAGTGTCATTCATGACACTCTTTCAGTCTCTGAAGCCTCTATAAAAACACAACTCTCAAACCACCACCACATCTTCTGTTCTCTGCATCTACAAACAGTCCCAGACTGCTCTAGCCTTGCTCAGGCTCTTTCTTTAGTTGCACTGCCTTTGATGGTCACTCCCACTATTTCTAGTTATTTTATTCCACAAAAAGATCTCATTAATTTTTCTGCACATCCTGGAAGAATAATACATAGCATTCCCCTTGCCCTAATTGCATTTCTGCACAGCAGCAATCACAGTCACCTGCCACGACAACAATAACTCTCATGCATAAAAGAACTGCCAGAGTGGATCTCCGACCCTGAATTAGAGTGAGGATGTTAGGACAGGAGTTTCTGAACTTAAAGCTGCTAAATGGTTTTTACTTAGGATGTGAGTCCCTATTGAAAAGCAAATTTTCCCTACTAGTAGTCTAACCAAGGCTGATTAAGTACAAAACAGCATTTGGTAGGACAACAGTAGACTGAGATAGTAAAACTTTCCACTTCCCAGACCTGATGCTCCTATTTGCATCACACATTTTTCCTTCCATCCTTCATGATTTACATTCTGATTGTCATGTGCTGAGTCTAAGCTTATGACATATCATATGGGGATTGTAACTTTCAGTCTGCAGCAGATCTTGTCTAGAACACCTGGGTGCTTAAATTACACTATCTGCTCTCTCATCTGCTCAAATAGCATAATCCTGGGATACTTAAAGCACATTACATCTGCTGCCTTGAGTTAACATGCAGTTTGGTTGCAGTGACCCAAGCATTTCAGAACAAATAGCAAAGCCTCAGTATGATGGAACTCAAAAGACAAAAAGCAATTCTTAGGCTAAGCCTTCAAAATCACCAAGCTGAACACCACGCTTAAGCTCTATTTTACTGGTCTAAAAGACTCTTAATATCCGTTAGCCTTTTTTTCCATTCTCCTAGCAGAGAGCTTATGAATTCTCAGACCAGCACCTCTGCTCTTTGCTACCTCCTAATTGCACCCACCGGCCATAGGGGAAAAGCCACAGTGCTGTGGCAGGAGAAAAGGAGACGAGTGAAGTCATCCTCCTAGGCAGGATTTGCTGAGTGTGTAGCAGGCTGATCTCTCCCACCAGCTCTGTTAACAGAACCCTTAGGACAGAAGCTTGTGCTTGGGCAGGGAGGATAGCCTGTGAACACAACTGCCCACCCAGGGTCCCTTCTGCCCCTTCTTATCAACAGGACAAGACAACCTCCTTCAGCTCTTGTTTTCTGGTCTTATCCATCCCCTGTTCTCCTCGCCTCAGAAACCTTCTGTAAGTTCAATGGGAAATCCTGGACAGAGAGAGCTCACGGAGACATAGGACAGGTCTCAGCAGCTCCTCTGCTTCTTTAATCCTGGAATGGGTGAAAGTAGGAATGATTTATAGAAAAGCTGATAG
Organism: Nothoprocta perdicaria; assembly: GCF_003342845.1. Lineage (NCBI taxonomy): Eukaryota > Metazoa > Chordata > Aves > Tinamiformes > Tinamidae > Nothoprocta > Nothoprocta perdicaria. Next base: position 1,150,294 of record NW_020455350.1, on the reverse strand, counting down.
GAAAAGAGGAAGGAGGCAGCAACTAAAACTGACTTTATTTTTGATTCCAGGAGCTGTAACTTCCACATCTGCACATCCTATTACAATCCTGGCAGGCCCGTGTCTCAGATTTTAAGAGGGGAGAACACATCAGGCTTAGCTTTTGGCCTGTTCCCAGCCTCTGCTGGTTCCCATCGAGCACTACAATTTGTTCTTGTTATCCATTATTTGATGAAGAAGGACAGGGAACTGATGCAGCCCCTGCCACAACTACAGGTCTCTCTGGTTTTAGATGTGACAAAACATAATGGAAATACAAATCAACTGGGCTGCAAATCAGCTGGGCTGAATAAGCAGTCCCTCATGTTTTAAAAGCCAAAATGTGCCTAAGCAGGAGCGGAAATAGCACATACAGCTGCTGCTGGCTGTTTCTCTGCAACAGCTAAGATCTTAGTGATAGCAGCACCACCACCCATCTTCTTCACAAAAATAAAGCCCAATGGGATACAGAGCCACAGATCAGAGTGGTGCAGCCTATCTCATTTCTTGCACTCCAGTAAATATAATAGTGAAACTGGCTGGCAGACAGCGACAGAGTAGTGCAACCCCATTCCTGGCTAAAATACGCTGAAGTGACAGGTAATTGTGCAGCATTAGCACTAGTAGCAGAGAGCCTTGGCTGGCAGACATGCACCCCAGCCTGCTTGTGGCTGGGACACACCTTTTTAAGTGGGAAACAATGAAACCTGTAATTAATGTGCTTATTCCAAGGGGAAGGGTTGGGAGCTAGATGAGAAAGCAGAGACTGGCACCTACCACACAAGAGACAGGCTCCTGACATTGAATCCCAATCCTGGGATTGAGCCAGCAGTTATTACTGCTGGTCCTGAAAGAGGAACTTAGATGAAAGTGAAAACATTACTGCAGACATCTCTCCTCAAAAGAGTTCAGGTTTTCAGTAATTAAACATGTGTATGTGTGTCCATATGTATGCCTGACTTATTTATATGTACAGAAATTCATATATACATGAAAATCCTCAATTTTTGCCAAGAGTTCAGCATATTACTGTTCTCAGTTTGTTAGAATTGTGCATTCAACCCCTCAAACATACAAGGTTTCTTCAAGGAGAATGAAGAAGGGAATGTGGGTTTTTTTTTGGTCCCACTGAGATTCAGCAGGAAATCAATGTTTCCTGGAAAAACAGCCTTTCAGATGAAAAAAGCACGCTTTCACTAAACACATTGCAGCAGAATAGCTCCTGTCATTTTACAGAAAGGCATTCCCGTGACATGAAATCCCAGCAGGCACCTGGCTTTTCCATTCCCAACTTAAAAGCACTCCAGCCTCATCAAGGCCCAGACAAACCCATCCTTACAAGTTCAAGCAGCACAACTGCACCCTTAGCCTCCCAGTCATACAGGTCCACATCCTCTCTCTCCCAATCATGCTAATAAATACAAGGGGGATAGCTCTGTTCTGTATTCCAAGCATAATCCAAAGGGCTCTTGAGATCTTGCTGTGCTGACGGAATTCAGTTCAGCCTCAGCTGTTAAGTCTGCACCTGTTAACTCAGATTGAGTTAATAGAATCGGATATACATCAGGTGCTTTCTATTATTTTTGAACTATTTTGCTTTGGAAACCTCTCTGCTGACCACATCTCTTATACGTGGTACAAGAGGAAAAAGAAAAGATGGTGGGTTCTTAAAAAATGTTAAAGGAAATTTCCTAAAATCTGCTTAGGTGCATGCCCTATCCTTGCCACTCATTCAAATTCTTTTTCAAAATTGGCAATCTATCCTGATCCCAGAAGCCGAAGGATTGTTAACAATATCATTTGCTCCCATTCTGATATTGTAGGTGTACGCTGGCACAGGCTATTCAGAAGAGTTCAGAATACCAGAATTTAGCATCTATTAAACTTAGCAGTAAAGACATTTTCATAACAGGATGTCCTCAGGGTTACTGCAAGAATCTTCACAAACATCTTGAAGACCTCATTTTCTTGACATGAAACTGTTTCAAGCTACCAGCACCATGAGAAGGAGAAGACCCTTGCTCTGTGCTCCTCACTCAAATGTCAATGCAAAGGCTGAGCAGACTGTGCAGATCTCCTGGGAATAGGGCCTTTGCAGACAGCACTGAGAAGCAGAAGTAGTAAAACTCTGCAAGGAACTCTTTCAGAACCAGGTCTTAAAGGAAAGAGAAGCCTGGGAAGGTAGGGAGCCCAAACCAATGCCTTTTGCTCAGCTTGAATGTCTGGAACATCTGTTTGCTGAACAGGACCAGGCAAGAGCACTGGGTCTTGGCAGAAGAAACCCTTCCTCTCAGAAAGCCAAACTCAGCAAGAGCAGAGGACACAGACAGATATTTTTCCTTTGGTAACTCAGTTCTAATCCAGCTCATTGTGTCTCTGAACTGCACTCGTGACAGGTTTCTTCAGCTTACTGCCTATGACCAGAGGGCAAAAAATGTAAGATTCACTGGTCATGATTTTCCGCCACTCCACTACTGAAGAAAGTGATATTTACCCAAAAAAGGGGGTATTTAACTACCAGTTGCAGGATGGGTGTTCAAGAAATCAGTACAACTCAGTTGAGCAATGCAGAGTGTGCATGTATAAAACAGAAGCCAATTTTCTGAATAAGCCCTACCTGCTAAATAAAGCTTCTTGTTCTAACACATGGTGTCTTAGACATTTGCCTTCAGTCGTGAGGAGACTTACAACTCGCAAGTGCCATAAGCGTGAGTGATTCACTTGCTGTCTACACACGACTGAAAAATACATGCTGTATCATCTATTTTACAGATGCTTATTAACACTTTATTTAATGGGCCAGGTTTGCTTTGTTTTGGGTAGTTGAAGGATATTTTAGGATTATTTCTGTTTACTTTATATACTCTAATGTGTTTTCCATGAAAAATATACAACTTAAAGGTGTTTTCCTGCTCAGAACTCATGTTGCTTGCTTTGCTTTTTAAAAAGAATGACATTCTTTTATGAACAAAAGACTCATCAAATTCAGAGGAACAAGGACAGATTAAAAAAGAAATTTAAAAAAAAAAAGGACACAACAGATTAGAGCAGCAATTTCATAGGACTTTGAATTATGATGAGGGGAACAATGCAAGATGTTGGGAAAGAAGGAAGAGTCCATGTGCTAGTCTAATATGAATAATGAGTTGGAATCCAATTCCTCAAGGTTTTGAGGGTTCTCAGAGAGCAACGAGGACACTAGGACGTTGCAGAGGCAAATCTCTGATCACTTAAAGCCTTAAAACCCTTATAATACAAAACTCTTAAAAAGATATCGCAAAAGACTTCCCCTAGAGGAAACACTCTTCCAGAGAAAAGAATTAAGAATGACCCTATTCACCTTGCAACCAACCATCTTCCAGCCTTTTAGCAGGTTATCAGTTTACGATGCCCACTTTGCTGAATAACCTGGTGCAGAGCTGGGCAGTTTACACACAGAGATTATAAGATATACAGTCTGCATTCATGCCCCCCCAAATTTCCACAATATTTTGCACAGTTGATATCTTAAGAGCTTTTCTAAACCTTTTGTTCTCTTCAGACTTAAAATCACACCAATGAACTCCTTCTTGCAATCAGTAGCGAATCTATTAATAGCCACTTATAGTGCTATTACAATATGCAACACCATATAAAAGCAATTCAATTCAAGCAATTTAATATAACTTAGAATGTTGGAAACATGATTATCTGAAGCTATTATCTGAAATGGGGTCACAATCCCCCAAGTCTGTTAATTACTTTGAACATTCCTTTGGATATATAAATCCCAGTAATCTAAATGATATGGAAATCTATGGCTAAATTACAGATCCTGGTAAAATTATAGAGAAATGAATCTCTCCTTGGAGAAATACATTTCATATAGTGTGTCCCAAAAGCATACAGAGAATTCTAGACCTACTTATCATCCCCACCTAACGTTAAGGTTGTTTCCTTTAAAGTAGATGGAGGGATTGCGGTGAATTCCCCTTGGAATGACTTTCCCTGCCAGGAGGGTCGCTTGGAAAGTTTGGGGGTTTTTTTGGAGGGGTGGCTTTTTTCTGGGCTTTTGTTTGTTTGTTTTTACTTCCCCCCCATTGTTTACTGCAGAGAAAATCCCTTTACACATTCCCTCGTGTATTTAAAGTTATCCATGATTTGCAGGTTCCCAGTCCTGCAGTCACAGGAAAGAAGAAAACACAGTAAATGACAAACACGGCACAACTAACATTTAACCCGCTTGAAGAGCTGCTGGCTGCCTCTTGAAACTCGAGCCCAGGAGCCCTGCTGAAATCCACAGAAAGGGCAATTCTGAGGAAGCTTCCCCTGGCAGTCATTACATAGGAAGCGTTGGACCCAGCCTGGAGAAGGATCCCTGCAGGGACCAGGCGGTTTCTCCAGAGGGAGGTTTACCAGAAATCCATCCACTCCTTCACCGTTCTGCCAACAGGGAGATAATTAGGGCCCTCACGTCCTAAAGCCAACATGCCGTAGCATGTCTCCTATACTGTCAGTGCCACTTATTGATCCCCAAACCACACACGTGCTTCCTGTGAAGAGCTCCGAGCAGCTTCCAGTCAGAGGCTGTAAATGACCAGCACCACTGTATCCCTTTTGGATGAATCTTGGAAAGATTGCAATTAGTTCTCTGAAGCCCTGGAGCACAGTGACAGCTTGCTCCGAGCACCACAGAAACTCCACTCAGTAGAATTTCACTGGCATGTAGGTCCAGACAGCCCCAGCCACCTTGTCTACCCCTCCTGCACCAGGATGGTGTGAGGACTCTTCCTATTTCTGCTTCGAGATGGCTGGACACCAAAACCCAGGGGGGCTCAGTGCAATCTGCTGCATCAGCATCCATGGCCACTCCTATTGCATGGGAAGAAGGAGAGATCCTAGGAGCAGAAGCTAAAAGGGATCAAAATAAAACCCTTAATGCCTCAGCACAGAGTTGCAACATTATGAGATGCCCCAACACTAAAAATACTGCTACAAGTTGCGACTGCAGAAGACCCACTTTGTTGACACATACCAGAATATAATTTGACACATGCTGAGCTGGGCTTACACACTGCTGCTTGTAATAATCATGTTTATAGCTGGAATACCTGGGAGATACTCTAAGATTAAACCCAAATCCTGACGTCTCTCTTTGGATGGCTTCAAAAGAACTTGAATAGAGACAGATACTCTCCTATCTTGCACACCTAAACACTGACATTTGACTTGGTCTCAGACAAATGGGTTTTGCAGATAGTCCATGTGCAGTATAGGTATACAGAGGTCCATATATTTAAATAGGACCTTTGCAGAAGAAGCTTACAAATGCAAAGACAAATGCATGGAAATGAAGAATAATTGACAGCCACAAGTGACAGCCCTCAAGTACTATCATCCTTCTTTAACTTTCATTAAAAGTGGTAGGACAATTTTACTTGCTTTCACACAACTGTGATACGACAAGCAGCATCCTTTTTAAATGTAAGTATCTCCTAGCAGATAACAATATTCTCTAAATAGGAATTTGGATTATCAACCTCACGCAAATTTGTTCCACTTAATTAAAATATTGCTAGCAATTAGGAATTGCCCACAATTTCCCTCCTCTATCCTCTTCCCACTCCCCTCCTCCACTCCAAAATTAAAATTTGAGCTTTCCTGAAGTGTGGAGAGTATTTCAAGCTTAGATTCCTTTCAAAGCAGCAGGTAGAAAAGCCAAGCAGTGCAGTTTGGATTGAAATATCCATCAAAACTTTGTCAAAGTTCAAGAAAGAGAATAAAACACAGATCTGAAATTTAGATCCATTCACAGATGCTAAGGTCACATTCACCCCATCAATGCCACGGAAGTTACATTAAGCAAAAATTTACCCCCTGAGACCTTGTAAAACCATTCTGAAAAATCTGAATCTGGGACTGTACAAAGTAACAGTTACTAAATGTTTTCACCATTGGTTGACTAACTACAGAATATCATTTTTATATTGTGTGACTAGGAAAAAAGAACTGTAAAGTAAGTGTTCAGAAAAAGACACAAAGAACATGAGGGATCACATACAGATATACCAGCAAATTCTGGAATAATAATACCTAACAACTCTATACTTCTCATACCCACATTTTCAATATATTTTCTTTCCCTCTTTCTCTCATATTTATGGAAAAATTGGAAGGCTAAAAGAAAGGTATTGCATTAAAGCCAGATAAGAAAGGCAACTGGAATGCCTCTTTATATTAAAGCAACCCACAATCATCAGCTCTCCCAGTCCATGTTTTGCAATCCAGGCCATCTTTTAGAATCATATTCTTGCATGCACTTATTTTTGTCCTGGAAACAAAGAAATAGAGGAAAAGAAATAAATAAAAGGAAAATCTTGGACCATAATTTCATTTACATGCATCGCACTGTTCAGCTCTAGTAGAGGGTTTAGCATGAGTAATATCTCACCCCATTAAATCCAGGCACCCTGAGAGCTCTAAATGTGCTCTGTGCCACTGTTAGCAATTCCAGTGTGATTCCACCACTGTGCTGCTGAATTGGGGAGAGACTCCAGCTCGCATTTTTGCCTATTAGGAAGGTTGCCGGCTGCTTCTTTGCCTCCAGTTTTCCATAACTGTATTTGAAAGAGAGGAAGATAAAGACAAGGAAAGAAGGGAAAATTTTATGGAGAAAAGAATTTTATTTGCCAATATTCTTGGGTAATCTCCAACTCTGAAAAGTATACAAATTTGGAACTACCTGAAAATGGAAGGGAGCTATTAGAATAACCCTACATGCTTGGTTCTTCACAGAAATTACAGACAACACACAGTTGTCTATACAGTACAACAGTACTTCTAAGGAATACCCATATTACCGCCCCAACTCTATAGGGTTTTTATGGCCTTAAGTTCTCTGTGAAGAAAATGCACTAACTCCTCAGAAGTTCTTCCTCTTTCTTTGCTATGATGTTATTAGACTGATGGATCTTTGTGGGATCTGGCAAGAGTCAAAGGCTTTGACCTCCATAGCATTTCATATGTCTTGAGAATCACAAAATCCCAATCAGTGAGCTCACAATGACTGTCAGCTGCCTGGATAAATCCCTTTATAAGAAAGAAGTTGCTTTTCAGAGAAAGCAGTTGGGTTGGGGCATTCCAGACCTCTCTTCTGGTAGCTTAACAAAACACGCACCACTTCATGAAGATCAGCTCCAGCTCCAGAGGACTGAAGGGCAAAAAAAGCAACCCATACTATGTTACAAAAAGGCAATGGAAGGAATTTGGAGAACCAGAAACAGGGCAAGTCTTACTTCTCTTCCTGATAATTTTGAGTGATGAGAGAAGAGGAAAAGTGAATTTTATGGAGGAGTGAAGCAACTAACTCTCTACCCAAAGATCTCTCTCTCTCTCTCTCTCTCAGGAAAAATTTTTGCATTTGGTGATTAGCTGATCGAGTAGAAGGATAATACCTTTTCCTTATGAATCTTGCCCTTCTTGTCTCTTTACACAAAGTTACCACAGTACTACCATGACCATATTGTAGAAGGATTTTCAGAGGGATCCTGATGCTTAAAGACACAAAGATAACACATAATAACAAAGGCTTTGAAAGAAAAATGTCTTACCACCACCATCTGCAGAGCCCCACTTATCTTAAACAGTCAGGACTAGTTCCAGATATAGATTGGATCTAGCAGAAGCCCTGAACTGGAAGGCTCTAAATGGTTTCAGAGCAGTGATGACTCTCTTCCCATAACTTTCATGGTAAGCACGATATTCAGACCATCTGACTCTGCCATTGATCCTTTAATATGATTTTTTATGAAAACAAGATTTTACCTAAGAACCACTGCCACTACAGCATTTATTTGGAAAATAGAAATAGCATTGAGTTCAAAAGAGGAACCCACTCATCAGTAGAAAAATGCTATCTATGCTGACAAACTTCACCTGTGATTTGGATTTCTACAGCTCAGTAATTCAGTCTACTTCTTTATTAAGCAATCAGCTAACTTCAAATTCAGCACAGATAGATGCACAGCAAGGAGAGGACAAACGGTAATGAGGACTCCTAAGTGTATCCAGTTCATTCTGCAGGCAAGCTTCAAACATACGAGTCACTTAGCGGGTTTTCCAGTTAATGGCTTAATTTTCACTCCTGTTAAGTTTCTAGTCTAATAGAAAGTTTCGCTTAGCTCTTTTAACCACAAGGTCTCCCCGATGGCAGATTGTTGCTCAAATATCCAAGAAGTCTGACTAAGCTTCCCCGTTAACGTTCCGAATGCATAAGGCAGCTTAGTGTTGTTAACAGCAGTGAGTTGTAAGCCACGAGCCATTTGGGAAGCTGAACGCATTTCCTTCTGCAGCAGTTCAGAGATCCCCTGGTAGGAAAGCTAGTAGCTAAACTTCATTTCCTTTACAGAAAAAATTTACTCCAGGAAAGTGGTGTTTCATGAAATGGGAAACTAAGGTATTGGACTTTATCATGTCTTTCAGCTAAGAACCTGGTTCTGGATGACACTGAAAGCCTTTATCATCAATGTGTGTTTTTATAGCATGTGCTACCAATGAGCAAAAGAGTACATAAATATATTTCTTTCATGTGGATGACATTTCAGTGGATTCAACACTACTGTAGCAGCACTACTTTGTGGCCAGAGACAATATACTATGGGAAGTAGCCAAATTTCTTTGCACTTGAGAGGAGACGCTCATTCCTTGTGTGCTGCTGCGACTTTCCCAGGACCCTGTAAGCCTTAGAGACCTCTTTTGCAAAAGCTGACCAGAGGCAAGGTCGTTTCTATCAAGACCCTCTCCATTCAGAGACAGGTCAGGGCTTCAGTAGGAGCTTTGAGAAGCAGAAACCAGCAGGGACTTGCATAAAGAGTAGAGCACTAGAATACAGTTGATATCTATGAACTCTTGCTAAGAGAGCTGTGGCGCTGTCTGCTGAGATAAGCTTCTTCAAAGTCTCCGCTCTGAACAAACACTTGGTCCAACTGTATCTATTTGAACTTGTATGATATTTGGACCCAGTCTAGTTTGGACTTGGTCCTCCTATGGCAAAGTTCATTGTTATCATCCCCAAATAAGTCCAATCAATGTAGCCTCTTCTAAAAGGGGAAAATGTAATTTTGAGAAGGAGAGGAGTAAAAGGGACAAGAGGATTTTCCTCCTGGTGTGTATAACTAGACACCTCTAAAATGCCCATTACGCAGGCTTGTAAAGATGTAATGGGTAAAATATTAATCATCTCCATTCTGCTGCCCTTTTCCTGTTCTTCTAAGACATTTCAGTAATCATCATATACCACTTCAGTGTGGCCGGTCACTGACTTTGGCATACATCATCTTGCCAGAGTCCCTTTCCCTGCAGCCATCTGGGCAAGCAGCAGTGAGCAAGTGACTATGACCTTGGACAGTCTGTGTTGTTAAAGTCTGGGGATAAACACACAGACCTGATTGCCTTAAACCACGCTAACAACCGCTTGAGAAAGAGCCCCTTTGACAAAAGCAGCTATTGGCACATCCAGGTCTGACTCATCTATTTCACCATCTGTGACAACATTTCATTTGCTTCGATCCCTCATTTTCCTTTGCTCCCCATTCTTCTTAATATCTACACTTCCCAACTTGCAGGAACATTTGTCTGACCTATTGCTTAAGAAACAAGCCTTAGCACATGTATTTATACAAGCCATCATAACCAAGAAACTTGTACTGATTTGATATAATCATCTTTGGAACTAAGGAACTGGAATAATGCTGAGTGATTGCCTATTTTCAACAGACAATGATTGTATAAATGAGTAATTTCAGTGTATACACAGGATTATATAATATTTTTCAGTCCTAATTTACTACACATTTAAAAATATGTTCAGATAAAGAAAGTTTATTAAGCACCCTCATGAAAACTGTGTGGGCTAAACCAAACAAATATTATGCAGCAGAAAGAATTTATCAGGGCAACTTTTAAATAGCAGAAATACTATTACTGGTTGTTTCACATCCCATTTTCAACCCCTTAGACTAAATCCATACAGGACTTATACACAGTACCATCAAAGGCAAGCAAGAAAATTCAAATTCATATAGAGAAGGATGAATCAGAGTCTCATCAGAGCAGCTTTGGGGCATGCTAGGATTTCCCTCCTTGCTCCAAAGGTGATAATGACCTCTCAGTACTTGTCACTACCGGCAAATACAGATCTTTTCTCTACAGGGTAAAACTACTCTTCTCTCACAGGTTAACTGATTAACAAAACAAAATTTAACTCGGAGTAAATGTATCAGCCTGTGTTCAGTCTCAAGTCTGTGGTTTCCATTTCAGGCTTGAAAAAGTTTTCATGTCTTCCCACTGTGTGGAGGAGCAGGTCATAGGCATAAAACCTTCAGGTTTAAGCTGGCAAAGACAATGTGCTTTGCTGAAGGCCTAGCAAAAAGCAATTTAGGCAATTATAGTGAAGCAAGTTTTAGAGAACAGTTTCCAGTTTGGTACTCTTAAAATAGAATTGCATTTGACAAACATGAGGACAACTCTTTGCCATCATCTTCCTCTGACCTCTCTTCACTCCAAACAAAAAGATGGTGGGAACAGAGGGGCCCAACACTGTATTCTTTCCACAAAGCAAGAGAGTCACTCTCTGTATCCCCTGTTGTTTAACTCGAAGTCGGAAAGCTGCCCCTATTAAAGGGCAGCCTAGAAACTCTACGTAAAAGTGTTAAATATTATCGTTAGAACCAATTTCAGTCAGTTCAAGCAGCTGAGAGAAAATCCCTCCATCCTTAACCACTTCAAGGACACACTGACTTTATGCAAAAACATAGGCCTATGTGTAGGTTGAAAATAGAGTCTGCTCCTTGAAGAATCAGCATAGATGCTTACAAGACATTGACCAAGAATACACCAGTATAACAAGATGGACCCAAGCCTGGTCCTTTAGCAACAAGTGTTTAGTCCTAACCCTGGGATGCCTCTCTCCCTTTCCAGCAAATCGTTTATGATCAGTGACTTTCAAATCATTCCAGGTCGCATTTCCATACTTCACATGGAACAACAACATACATTTTCTGATGCCCACATTTAAACTGGCATTTAAAGATAGCAGTATCACAGCTTTCCCTGAAGGCAGCATTTTGACTATACATTTGTACCACAGTTACATAAACACAATCCAACACAAGGTCTTATCTTCCAGCTTCACGCTGGAGTACAGAACTGTACTCTCATTGAACTAATCAGTGCTCTTAAATCCTCCCTTCAGGATGCTTATAAACATTTACACACTGCAAACAAGCTCAGCAGTCAAAAGGGGACATACTGGAATTTAAAGATATCAATGCTTTCCAAGGATAGGGAACTTGAATACACAATGGAGAGGCCATTTCCCTGCCTCATTCTGGTGTATCACACAAGAACTTCCAATGTCCTGAGTGAAATGCAGTGGAATCCATAAACTGCTGTGCTATATAAATCCAGTACGGACTCAAACACTCCTTTTTTGATTACACTTAGAAGGAAGTCAAGAGTTTGATCAGATTCCTCAGAAATGTCTACGCAACACTTCCTTAGTAGTTTAAAGTTATATGGCAAACCTAGTATCACTTCGAGGGGATAAAAGTGAAAGAAATTAAGAAAGGCCAAATCACTTCTGCTCCTTTGCAGAGCTGTTATCTCTGCAAGTGTGGGGCTTGGGTACAAACACACCTTCTGTGGCATTTTTGCTGCAATTCGGCCCCATGGCACGTGACAGCTCAGCTGGGACACAAGCCCCACGCTGCTGCAGATCTGCTTTCTCTTACCTTCCTTTCTTTGTGAGTTCTGCTCCCTTCTAATGCTATCCCGATGTGGCAGAGCCAAGAATATGTGACCATTTCCTCCACATAGGCGGGCTCTACAGCCTCTGATATTGTCGTTGCCACAGCACGTGCGATCAGTGTGTCCTTCTGAGCATCAGTTGACACAGTCTGAGAAGGAGCATAAACAGAGCTGCACGAAGTCTCCTCTAAGTCTGCTAGGAACCCTTCTGAAGTACATTATTTGCTCAATAACAGGAGAAGGAAAAACACCTCCACATACTCATAAATTACTTTTAAACTAGATTTCTGAATTGTTTTCTCAAATTTTGTATTATACTTGCTACATTTAGAAAGAGAAGGAAAAAAAACCCTAATACTACAATTCTTGTATCCCCTTTCCTTCCATGTTTCCTTGTTTTAGTGATTAAGAATTCTACGATAATATAATGAGAAGCAAATATCCTTCTGGATAACTGTGAAGCTGTGACTTCATGTTGCTAAGAGCCTATATGCATAAGCAAAACACTTCAAAAATATTTCCCCAGTTAACTGACGAACTTAATTTATACAGTCTCCAGTTCCATCTGGAAATTTCCATGCTAACAACTCCTAACACCAGATTGCTAATATCACAATTATTCTAAATTAAAATGTACACACACGTATATATTTCTCTGCACTAATGAATGTTAAATAGCCTACATACCATCTAATTTAGGCTATTTCCAATATAACAGTTTCATGTCCTTCACTTATCATCAGTAATCTACCTTGAAAACTATCTATCAACTTTAAAGGCATTCAGGATGAGAAAGCTTCTAGTCTATTTGCATTAGCTTTATTATCATCCAGGGGACTTCCAGAGGTGCATTAAGAGCTTATTACCAGTAACCATTAAAGCAGCCGAAGCAAGCAGCCCTTGCTATCAAGCGTGAGTACAGACATCTTTCCAAAGATCTGTCTTTCCAAAGATGTGCCTCTGCCAGCGTGTACCTTCCAGCTCGTGTGTTTGCTGGCTCTAGGCTCTTGCAGGAGAACAGTGACACCCTTAGCACTTACCGCCCCTCTCCTGGCTACTCCGCTTTCCCGAGTGCCCATCACACAGTCACCTAGCTCCTGATCCCTGACCAAGGTCTCTCCTCCACTGAAGAAAGCAGAGCGCAGCTGTAACGGAGACCACCAGTCACTAGCAACTGGAAACCTCCTTCCCCCAGCACCACACATGGCCATAAACTTGGAGAGTTGACCAACTGACCCAGCAAATGGATGAAAGGGGCAGGCCTGGAGATGGGGGTTGTCATCATAGAGTTCTTTGGAGAGATGCCCCAAAACACAGTCCACCCATTACTGCCAGAGAGACTGGAGCATCTTGCCTGAAAGAGTTGCATGCACCAAAAACTTCCAGCGTCTCACAAGCCTAACACTGTGCTAATATAGGGCTTTTCTGGGCTCAGTTCACAGCTTTTCAGAGCTTGTTACTGCTGTAAATGTGCAGCCTCAGCTATCTCAGGGAACAGCACCCTCATGCTCATGGGTCTCCTGGTCATTCTCCAGTGCCTGACACACCAGTCAGAACAAGGACTGGCACAGAACTAAGTGCCAAGGTCCATTTCCACAGGGAAGAAAATAAGGAGTCACACCACGGTTGACAGTTGGCTCAGAGCACAGGTCAGAACCTGCCAGTACATCTGACACAACTTCCACCGACTGTAGGTGACACAGATAAACAAACAAGCATCAGCATCTGCTGACTCAAAGCAAAACGCAGCAACAATTTTTCTGCAACAATTGCATTTGTGACATGACAAAAAAGTGCAAGTCAGGCACACACATTAAAATACTGAGAGATGAGGAAGGGGGAAAGCAGAGATTTTTACTAAAGGAAAACCTGTCTGGGAGGCCCATGCATTTAGTGAGGAAGCAGAAGCAAACACAGACAGATGTTTCACTTTGCACACAAACACCAGCATGAAAGTGCAGTGAGTGATCTCCAGTCACCCACAGTGCAGTTTGAATAATTATCCTGCACACTTAGCACAGCTACACTTCTTTACTAAGAATACCTGCCTAGGAGAGTTGACTTTGGTGGTCAGGTAGGACAGATAGAGCTCTCCCTCCAACAGTTTGCCTGCAGCAACATGGATAAAAGCTATGACTGCAGCAACATGGATAAAAGTGCTCAAATTTGACAAGGAAAGTCACATTTTGAGTCCACACAGCGCCCCACACTGTTTGTTTAAACCAGAGCCCACTCTTAACTTAGGTGGCTCCTTCTTTACCCAAGCTTTGCAAGGCATGGAGCCTTGGCCACACACAGGGAGATGCTGAGCACAGCTCCAAAGAGGGAACACGCTCAGCAAAGCAGCACGGATGCAACGTGTCTGCCTGGAGCTGCTCACAAAGAAAAGGTAGAGGTAAGGCCTCCTCGACAGTCTTCTTCATGTAACCCTTCCCCTGGTTTCACAGCCTGTGGGACCCTCTCCGTAAGTAGGTTATTTGTTCTTCAATTTGAGTAGAGAAGATTTCCAGAGGCAAAACCCACACCAAAAAATAGGAAAAAGAAGGGAGCTTGTCCCATAAAACTCACCTGGACAAATTATTACTTGCTTGTATCAGCATCTCCCAGAAAGAGAACAGAAGAAGCTTAGTTTGAAAGACCTTGAACACGTTTGTAATAAACCATCCTGACAGAGGAGGAACCATGGCCCAGCTGAGGTGGCAACAATTATGAACGAGGCCAAAAGCCCTGGGAACTTTGAAAAAATGCAGGTTTCACCCATACAGTGCAGATCACATCTGGCTGCAAGGAAGATTTGAAGATCAGGATAGACAGGCACAAAGCATGAGCTCCTGGTGTCACATTGTGGCCAAAAGGGACTGCTCTTTGGATGAATAACCTAAAATGAAGTGAATTTATCTCTGTGTGTGGCAACAGTGTTTATACTGTGGTTCACCAATTCCTTAGGGCACTCAAAAAAAAAAAAATCAAAGAAGGAGGAATCTCTACACTATTACTCAGAGGTCTATAAGAGAAACACAAGGTAAGTCAGGTGTTAGGAGCTGGCTTAGAGTTGCTATGCAGGAATCTGCACATTCAACAGCAAATTTGTAAGAGTTTGCAGATAAAAAGAGTAACAAAAACATCTAGTATGTGGCACTGATGTGCTTGGTGATAAAACTCTGCACACATTTGGGATGTCTGCATTTTACAAGGAAATATTGAAAAACTAAATAACAAAAAAAGGAATCCACAAACTACCCAAAGAGAGAAGATATCTTACGCTGAGAAACTTAAAGAGCTCAGCAGCTTCATTCCTTAGAAAAAAATATCTGAGAGGTGGGGCAATTACAACACACATATGTCCTCACAGGGAGAAACTATCAGTTATTATACATCTCTTTAATCTAGAAATAAAAAAAGCAAACACAAAAACCCAAAACACAACAAACACAACAAACTAGCCGTTGAAACTTGAAGGCAAATTAAAAATAAGCCATCTTTCCATCCCACACATTTCTTTTTAGTTTACTTCTTTTAATTAACAATTGCCAGAAAAAGTACTGCATCTTCATATTTTGATATCAAGTCTGCTGCTCTTCCTCAATGCTGTGTCTGAATCAAATACACATTATTACCAGACACAGTTCAAGGAACTAAGTGAAAAACAAATACCTACAATGCAGTGAAACTCAGACTAGATAGATTTGACTTTAAATTATGGATGGGAATATCCAGCCCTCAGCAGGTCACTAAGTTCACAATAAGCTTGAGGGGATAGATGAGAATTGGAAAGAAACAAAAGGTTTTAAAAATATCAGCTGCTTTAAATATTCATGCTAAATGAGTTCTCAAAATTATATAAATGCCACTTTTTTGATGCTTTTTAAATTCATCTTCAAAGTTTCAAAGTTTGGACTTTTTTTTCAAAGCCCCAAGCATGATTTTCACTCATTTGTTGAGTAACAAAAGCTGAAATTCTCACTGGCCACTTCCAAGCTGTTCCCATTAGACATTTCTTTAATTTACTCCATATGTAGAAAACATATACATGGTGTTTAGTGTAGAGATGAAATCCAAGGCTACAGAAACCACATGGAGGAGACTGGAAATCCTGCAAAGACTGGATGATTTCAATTTTGAGCAGCTGACACTACTCTTCTGGCTTCTGGAAAAGCTACTGAGTAGCAAGATACACAGTCATCTGCCTTGGTATTAAAATTATTCAGTAGCTGTGAAAAAGAAATCTAAAGAAACAGTACGGATGGAGGGGCCTTTCCATGCTCAGGAGGCCACACCAACTACCTGGGCACAGGATGTTACCCTTCCCCCATAATTCAATAACCTGCTTGCACCACAGATGTCTATCATGCCAGAGCTGCACCAGGATCCCAAAGCTGAAAGGAATAAAGGGAGCAACTTCCTCTGGTGTCTTCAACACAAAGAGTAAAAATAACCACCCCTTGCACCCCCCTTATCCTCCTTAGCCTTTTCTATGCAATCTCCCTCTTGCAGATGAGGGATTATGTATAGACGAGGACTAACAAGTTATGGTTTGTAGCTACACAAGGACCTCCTTTATTTCCTGCCTAAATCCCTATCCCGATTCCCTAGCCATATTTGCAAGTGCTCTATGCAGACACCAAAGCTAAAGCGCTAGGGCAAGCCTCAGATGTGCAAGCTGGTTCTTGTGGCACCTGCAACAACAGCAATCC
Organism: Nothoprocta perdicaria; assembly: GCF_003342845.1. Classification (NCBI taxonomy): domain Eukaryota; kingdom Metazoa; phylum Chordata; class Aves; order Tinamiformes; family Tinamidae; genus Nothoprocta; species Nothoprocta perdicaria. Next base: position 1,133,798 of record NW_020455350.1, on the reverse strand, counting down.
AAAGAGCTGCCCATATGTGCCCTCAAGAGACTGAATTGCTTGGTCAAACAAGGCAAGTCACTGCATGCACGGGTCCACCCCATCAGACACCAATGTAGGCTACCCCAAACCCAAGGTCAAGCATCTTTTCAAAGCCCTCTAAGAACATAGGGAAAAAATCCTCTTGTTCTCTCTCCCCTGCCTACAGTGGGGCTGCTCATTGCCAAAGCAAAGCTTCATATGGTCTAAATGCCCTGAAACTCTTCCTGGTGACACAGGAATGTCAGGTACAAGCTCCACTTCTACCTCCTCTGGACACCAGAAATACAGCTCTGAGCAGACACTCTTTTGAACACATCAGAAAAATCCTGCTAAAATAATGAAGAATAAAGACAAATAAAGCATCAACAGACAGGTAGATTTCTTTCTTTGAACACACATACATTGCATATGCGATTGTTTTTGGCATCATACAGCCCAGACCACACATTTGTTTTTCCTGGAGACAAGAGATATAGGTCTTACACCACAGAGCTCAGGCCAGCAGAGGCATTTAAAACCATATGAATCACAGTGAGGAAACAAGGTCCTAGAAATCATTTCAGCAACACTCCTTCCAGACTATGGGTTTTTTTTCCCTTCTCTTTATTTACTAAGCCTTAGATTGGCAGGTGTTAGCCAGAGTATCTTCTCAACGCCACATCAGCCTTAGGACATAACCGATAGACAAGACGAATTCAAAGTGCTCTGGACTGCCCTGCTTCTACCGTCCTAAAATTTTTGTGATGGCAAAAGGCAAGGTAGTTGTTACAAAACCAACCCAAACAACAACAAAAAAATCAAACTAGATCAAGTACTTTCCATGCAAAAAAATAACCCCCAAAACAAAGCAAAGACCTTTAACCTGAAAAATTCAGACTTCCAGTAGCACGATGGATGGAGATCCTATTGCTTCAGTGCCACTTTAAGACCCTTCTGCAGCCTCAGTATGATCCAATCTCTTGCCACTGCTTACCTAGTGATTCTCTCCCTCAAATACTAGCACTCTGTGGAAAGTTTCCTCTTGCAGTTCTAACTCAAGAATGAGCAGCCATTCCGATACCCAAAGTTTCTTTCCAGCAGTAGATTGTCATCAAGACTGCATGTTAGCTTTAAGTAAGCAGCTACACTTATAATTTTACCTGTGAAACCACAGATCAGGTTGTATACATTCTTCCTAAGGCATTTATTTAGCAGGAACCAAAAAAAAAAAAAAAATTAAACGGAAAAATAAAATACCCTCCACATTGCTTCTCTTTATTCATTGCTGAGAGACAGGGGATCATTGGTTGCAAGAAAAGTTTGGTGAGAACAAGACAAAGTCTCTAGTAAAAATTTTTGCTTTAAAACCACCCTAACCCACCCTTTTTAACAGGAGTCACATCTCAAAACACAGAACGTATGAGCGTGTTTGAAAGTTCACAGTGCAGAAAAGAGGGACATTGGCAAAAACTCCCTCAGATTAGTCAAAAATACAGCCATCCCACTCTACACGTGAACAATCACCTCTCTCCCCCTTCTCCTTTTTCTGCTTCCATCCACCCCACAAGAAAATCAATATATAAAGAACATTAGCAGCAGCTTTATGATAGGCAACGATGCTTTGGGACATCAGTCTGTGATAAGATCGTTGATTCTCTCTTTCCTTAAATTACATCCTAGCTGTGTAAAACACGCAGTGGCATCCGCAGCAGGAGCTCCTCACATGCGCTGTCGATACCTCAGCACGACCCAGACGGCCGCGGCAGCAAGGGCCAGGCCTGGCACAAGGAGGGCTGCTAGAGAAAGCCCACTTGATTCTCCATCACCTCGATGACTCACCGGGCCGTTCTGTGGCTGCAGCTACAGGGCAAAGGAGAGGAGCTGTGAGAGAGTGCCCATGGCAGGAGAACCCCCAGTCAGGTGGTACCGTGCGGACATGCAAGATGTTACCTGTGCACTCCACACATTAGGGTTAGAAGGGCTTTACTGAGCTGAACTTTACTGCAGGGTACCCCTTCACTACCGGGCACCCTCATGCTTCTCTGCTGCTTTATGAACTAGTCACCAGGTGCGAGTCCAAGAGCTGCAGCAGGTTAGGGCTCATGCAGCAGAAGCAATGGAATACACATACCCAGTCATCCCTCGGTGCACTTCCCACCATACCGTTTTCTGGTGGCATTCCCAGGAAGAGGGCATCACTAATCCTCTCCGTTTTTCTTACTTGTTCTGCACACTGGTCCAGAAGATTTACTCCTTAATTAAGGGAGTAGAAAAGGGGTCCCATCCCACCTCCCCAAGCCAGGGTGCTTCAGGTTGATCAGTGTTTCCTTCATCGACTTCGATGTTGGCACTGACGACTTTAATTCAAGCACTAACAACAGCTTAAGGGTCCCATTTGTGTGTAAGCACACAAAATGGTGCCAAATGTTCTTATACTGCAGAAGCACACATTTCATCTCTGCTGGGCTGCAAATGCTTCTCAACACTAGCTGAGGTGTCGACCTCTGAAACAACAAGGGAATTTTGTCTCCAGTAAAAGATTTTGGACTCTCAGACAAAACTGGAGAACTTGAGACTTGGCCTTCACAGACAAACCCTTGCTTCTGAGAAACAAGAACTGTGAAAGAAATAGCACGTGCTTAGTGTATTGGAGACCTAGGGACTCCTCCAAACTCACCATTTCCTTCATACCGTTACAAATGAGTAAAGCAAGAGATGAATAGAGCTGACGGCCAACTAGAGGGAGCCACAGTTCAAACTAAATCTATATGTGTAATTTACACTGAGCTCCTTGACTGGGTAGTGTTCTGCCTCAAAGTACCCTTCCAGCAACCATAGAAACCAGTTTAATCTAAGCTAGGAACACCCACAAGGAAAGGCAAAACTTACCCTGCGCTGAATTTTCAGAGACACGTCATAGCCTGCATTCCTGAAGAGTTCCACAGCATCCTTGTGCCGCAAATCTTTCAAGTCTTTACCATTGACCTAGAAAAAAAAAAAAAGAAAAGAAAGAAAAAGGAGAACCAGTTGCTAAAAGTCAAAAATCAAATTTTTCATAATGCAAACACAGAAAAAGAGAAAAAGAGACAAAATTCTTCCTCTTACAAAGTTCTACCTTTAGAGCATGAAAATACAATGAGTAAGATCCAGATTAATTCACCCATATTACAGCTGTATTTAATGTATTTATGCTTAACAATAACATGAGAGCCTTCAAGCCAAGAAGCAGAGGTGCTGAGAACACGACCCAGTGGCAAAACTAGGTTTTAAGACAACAGCTGCATCAACAGCAGCTTCTTAGGTTGTCGCTTTACCAGAATCCATACATCATCCATAACTCTCACAGCTAAAGGAAAATAAAAGAGTAGCTACAGCAAAACTACTGTTAGAGCACATTAATGCCTTTTCCACATTTCACCCTCTCCTGGTCTGCCACTGAAACCTTCCTCCGCTTTGAGAGTTATCGTGAACAAATATTTTAAAGGACACTGACATTGAGAAGCACTTATCTGTACACTTGCCATCCACTGAATCGTGCTAGGATTTTCTTTCATTTTAAATAGTATCTCACAGGAGATGGTCTATATCTTCTTGACTTCATTTTCTAGCTCCTGTTCTTCACCTTGTTTTTTCTGTTTCATCACTATTACCTCTAATTGTAGCCCCTGAGGTCACACCCCGTTCCTCCCTTCTCTTGATATTTAAAACTGCTCAAACACATTATATATGAACATTAAATTGTCAAGAAAAGACACAACATTTTTCTGCAATTTAATTTAGTGTTATTCTCTGGATAAATAGTAGACACAAGTCAATTTATTTGTAGAGTCTAAAAAATTTACATATAAAACACAGCAAGCAAGTCTAAAATAAAATAAAGGGTATTAAATGACTGTGTATCAGATGCATTGCCAACCCATCACTTTTTAAAGCATGTTATCCTGCATGCTTGCGGACAGCCAGCAGAAAGGAAACAGAGAACTTGCACCTCAGGTACTTTAAAACACTTTCCACAAGGAAAACCAGCCTACATTACTCCTGATGAGTTACAATGAAGTAATTTACTGCTAAAACTTGAGAACCTCCTGAACCAAAAGATCAGCAGTCACTTGCTATCACACAAGTATACAGAAAGTTAGCAGTGGAAGAACAGTTTATTTATTCACTCACGTATTTGCAAACGTTGCCACGCTTCCCAGAACAAACCAGGACTTCGCATCCCTGCTGCTCCAAGCTCCCCCCAGAACCCAAGGCAGGTCCTCCATGGAGTTTCATGAGGGACACTCATGAATTTGCCTTCATCCCACCCTTGGTCTCTGCACTCCGTGGCAAACCCGCATCTCTCCACACGTCTCTGATCACAGCACTGATTCAAGAGCACAACAAGGCGACCGAGGCGCGCGCTTACCGCTAATATCTTATCTCCTTCTTGCAAGCGGCCGTCCAGGTAAGCTGCCCCGTCCTTCTTGATCCGGCTGACGTAGATGCTGCTGTCATTGGAAATGTACTGCTGATCTGTCCCACCAACAATGTTGAAGCCCAGCCCTAAGGTAAGCCAGAGACAAAGCTGATGAGAAAGAACGCAAAGCTTAAGGCACTCTTGCTGTTGGGGAGGGCTGTATCCACCAACCCTGACCCAGTCCTGTCTTTTATGCTCCAGACGACTCACAGCACACAAACCTGCATCAGCCTTTCCACTCATCAATGCCTAAGACATGTTTGCTTCACCAAACCGCTCCCCAAAGCACAGCAGAGACCTGGACACTGTAAGCACCCGAATTTCATCCATGAGGCTGGAATGGAGGGGATCTAAGAGCTGTTGGGGGGATACCGAGGGGCACGTGATAGTTTCTGAGAAGCTGAATCAGCTCTGAATGGAAAAGAAACAGCATGAAAGGAAAAGAAAGTACTTAGCCTCTCACGGGGGACTACTGTAAATCATTACCTTTGAGCAAGCAGGACCCATGCCTCATAAGACCTTGGTGAGCTGGGACAGAATAAGGAAAGGCAGGGAGCACCCGAGCCCTTAAGAGGCAGGAGGAGCTGTGCCTCCAGCTGCAGGTAGCAATCAAACAAACTGAACTCAAAAGTCTGGGAAAATACATGTTACAAGACCACATTCCCTACTGTGCACGCAGACAAACTTCTCTGTAAATAATACATGATAAGGGGTGGGAAAGATTCCCTAACAAGAAGCTTGTGGTGAAAAAAAAAAAGAAGAAAGAAAAGTCAAGAAAAAAAGAAGTATATCAAAGATGCAAACAGGGTAAATGGAGAAAAAAAAACTTTTTAAAACTTTTTTTTTCTTTCTGACAGGCACCCAAAGCCTATTGCCGAGTACGGCTGAAGGCAAATTCTCCCCACATTTGGCCAACCCAATTTATTTATTTTCTCCCTCTGCTTCTCTCTGGGAAGGCAAGTTGTAAATGAAGAGTAAAACCAGCTTGTGCCCGCTGGGAAGCGGCTTCCTAAATTAGTCACGGGAGACCAAAGGATGTACAAGATGAGACACGGTATTTGAAGTGTGCAGTTACTGGCTTGGAAGTAAAGAAATATTAAGAGCAATCTCCACACCTGCCTCCCATTCCACAGCTCAAGGCAGGTGAGGAAAAAGATGGAAGGGGCTAGGGGCTGAAGAAACACCGGCGTTTTAGCTGGACTAAATCTGTTTCAATGATGGACACCTGTGCAAGTTACTATATGCTTCAACAAGAAATAAAAATAAAAATAATAAAAATGTGAATAAAATAAAAAGATGCCACAAACCAAAAAATGACTTGTCATGAGGCCAAGAACTTGGGGACAGGGTGAACAATACTACGGAAAATATGAGCTTGAATCAACATTTGGCTCTTCAATAAAGAGCTGGAAAGAAGGAATCCCAGTTTCAGGGTAGACAGACGGAGTGAGAAATCAATCTAACAACAATAGGCAGAAACACATATATTTTGCAAGTTTCCACTCCAAGTGAGCAGGAAAAGAAATGAAAAGCCCCTGTTTCCATGAGTAGAGGCCCAGATCTCTGACAGAAGGGGCAGCAGCTCGTGCTGGGCCACATTCAGCATTCCCAGCCTGCGCTCCATTCGCTTCAGGGCTTCTTCCCAGAGCTGCTCGGCCAGCACTTAAGCGAATTTCCACTCTGGCTAAAAATATCTTGCCTGCCATTCCCTCAAGCCTTGTGCTGTTCTCCTCCTTGCAGCTCCCGCCGGCACAGGAAGAGCCATGGCAGAGCTGCGAATAAACAGGGCCGGGGGAGAGGGGAGCACTTGGCGTTAAATTCCTGGTTTAAAAGCAAGCAAACGTGGAATGGGGGTCCCCAATAACGGGCTCAGGGCCGCTCTCCCCTGACACAGCAGACCTGAAATCACCTGCTTTACAAAAAGGCAGCTAAAGGATCGTGGTTTGCAGGGTTAGAAAAAGAGATACAGAATAATACAAACCTGAAATTAAAGATACAGCCGTTTTGTTTCCCACAAAAAAAGGGTTTTTCAGTCTAATTTATATATGTAGGTTTTCAGGAGATACACACACACACACAAAACTGTTTTGTGTATGCAAACATATTTCCCCACTCAGCCATTTTTTTGCTAGGGATGTGTAGGATCTCACCTTATTTTAGACAGTCAGTAACAGGGTAAAAACCAGCTTAGCGGGTTACCCGACCACACTGCGCTTTACGGATCGCAACGTGCAGTTCAACAGAAATTAATAAAAATTCAACAGAAATTATTAAAAATTCATGCAGTTCAAACGAAACGTTCAAGGTCACAAGGAGCCAGCCGGCTCTTTCATCCAACTAAACAGGACACAGCAGGGAATCTAATGCTAGGAAAGAGAGGGACCATCGTAAGGACAGGAGTAACGAGTTTTGGTGCTAGGAAAGAGAGGGACCATCCTAAGGACGGGACTAACGAGGTTCGGTGCCCAGTGGCTGCAGCAGAGACCTCCCCTGGACGTGCCCGGCCCCCCTCTAAACCCGGGGCTCGGACGCGCCCAAACGCAGAGAAACGCTTCCAGCCGGCCCCAGGGGGAAGAGGGCAGCGGAAAGCGGAGCCCTTCCCAGCACGGCCTCCCTGGGGAGAGCCGGACGCCGCCAGGCGAAGGCAAGGCGGCGTTCCCTACAGATCCGCAGCATTCCCTGCGGAGCGGCGGGCGCCTCCCGGGAAGGCCGCGGGAGCGGCGCCGGGCGGGAAGGAGGCACCGGGCCTCGGCCCAGGCCGCCGCCGTGGCTGCTCTCCGCGCCGGAGCGCGCAGGCCCCGCGGGACGCGGTGCTCCCGGGCCGCCATGCGCGCTCCGAGCCGCTCCCGGTGCCGGTGCTCCAAGCCCGGCTGCTCACGGGCAGCGCGGCGCGGGGAGGCCGCGCCGGGGCGGGCGGAGGCGGCGCGTACCTGAGGGGCCCCGCGTGAGGCTGATCACCTCCTCGGCCACCGCGCCGCCGCTCATGCCGCCGCCAGCTGCCCTCGGCCCCGCCGCTTTCGCTTCCCCGCGGGCCGCCGCGGGGCGCTGGGAGTTGTAGTCCGCGCTGGGCCCGGCCCGGGCCGGCCTCCGCCCCGGCCAGGGACGGAGCGCGCAGGGCGGGAGGCGGGAGAGAGGAGAAGAGAAAGGGAAAGAAGGGTGAAAGAGGGAAGGGAAGGGAAGGGGCGGGGGGGGGGGGGAGAGTAAAAGAGAAAGTAAAAGAAGAGAAAGGGAAGGGAAAAAAGGATGAGGGGGGGAAAAGGATAAGAGTGGGGAAAAAAAAGATGGTAAAAGAAAAAAGGGGGTAAAAGAAAAGGGGAAGGGAAAAAAGGGTTAAAGGGAAAAAAAAAAGAACAAAGGGCTAAAAGAGAAAAAAGAGGTAAAAGGGGAGGGAAAGGATAAAAGCAATAAAGAAAGGGGCGAAGGGTAAAGGGGGAGGAAAAGGGAGGGAAAGCGGGAAGAAAGGAATTATGGGGGAACAAAGGCAGGAGGAAGAACAAAAATGTATCCCTAGTGATTTAATTAAACTTTGTTTCAGCACGTGCTGCAAGAGAAGGGCCAGGGTCCCGGTGCTGGTTTGCTGCTTGGCACTGCCAGGACAACCACGTCTCTGCGCCCTGGGAGTTGTAGTGAAGAACGTGAAGACCAGGTGCCCGGCTCTCCAGGGATGCCGATAATTTGTTTGTTCTGCAAACAGGCATTTGTACATAGCAGGGTGTCGTGTAATCATACACCATATCATAAAGCATTCATTCCACGTAGTACAGTAAGTATCCGTCATTTCAATCAGTTTTTTTCAAGGTTATGCACACGTTGGAATTCCTGGATTTACTAGGGAGATGCCCCCCTCTGGATGCTCTCGTTTACAAAAAGATCATGGCACTTGCCTTAATGCTATACCATTTATGCTTAATGCTATACAAAGGGTTGAAACACCTGCCCAGGAGATGAAAGGAGGACACTCGAGTCCCTATTTTACCTGCCATGTGAAGCAAAACTACAACTTCTGCATCTTATGAGGACTTGTTGAATCATTAAGCAAAAGTTATCTCAGCTGTTTTGGACCAGCTTGCACAATTATACACTGTATATATAACCCTGCAAAATTAAACTTGCAACAGTTGTGATGGGCACTAAACATGTTTTTCCCTGATGCAGTTTCTGCTAATGCGGTACTGGGCAAACTCCTTGAAGGTACATTCCATTCCTTAGCAGCAATTTGGATGTATCTTGAAGATCATCTTAGTTCACAATCAAAAAATATGCTATCTGCTGATCTAAAGGTGGCCGTAGTGTTAGGAGGTTCAGTGAAAGTCTTGTTTAGTCAGGAAGAGATTTCAAACAAAAAAAAAAAATGAATAAATCACTGTTTTAACATACCCCTAGCCAGCTCCCGACTTCTCCTGCCTCTGCAATTGTCCACATCTTAGTGGCTGCTTAGAGTGCATGCCCTGCTGTCCTGGTGCATGCACCATCACCATCAGACAACTTTTCCAGAATTGTTTTGTATAATAGTCTATACGGAGAGTGGTTAATCTATAATAGACTTTTATAGACTGACCTCCCCTTCCAGGAAGGGAGGCAGCAGTGTTTTTAGGTGGCCTCTTCCGTGCCCAAGCAGCTGAGACGTTGACCCAGTTCTAGGAGGAGGGACTCCTTCCCTAGTATGTGGGGCAGAATGACTTCTAGTCAAAGTTTGATTGAATCTCAGCATGATAAGGCTGGGTAAGGGCAGAGGCCTTATAAGGGGAAGGGACATGGCATCTGGTCAAGGTATACGTTGGTGCATAATTTCTAGAATTAATCAGCAAGCACTGCTGAAGCAAGAGGATCCTTCTGGGTAAAATTGCCATATCTGTGCCTTTTCTTGTGAGATGATAATGGGTAATGGTTTACTTCAGGCTGAATTTAGTCCTCCAGATCTCTAAATAAGCACCTAAACAAGGGAGCAGATCTTTAAAAGTGTCCAACACTCACCAGCCTTCATTATCTCTTAACACTTGCCAATTCAGAAAAAAAAGAGAGCTCCTATTTAAATAAAGAAGTTATGGTTCTAGCCCCTCACATCCATTTAAAATATTAAAAAAAAAAAAAAAACATTTAAAATTGGAGGGAAAGGTGAAAACTGCAAAGACTGGAACTGAACTTAGACTTGCACCCCCATATTTCAATAGAGTAGGATATGTAGGATATGTCTGGTAAGCCATCAGAAATACCAAGATGCTTCTTTATGTTCATCTGGTCAAGGAATCTTGACACTACTGTAATAATACTTAGTGAATGTTATTTCTAGATCTTCTGTATAATTTAGGTAGATTTTATCTCTTGTTTAAAAAAAAAATGTTCCTTATCATTCTGTTCTAGTAGACACTCCTTGTCTTCAAGGACACATTCAGTGATAGCTTGCAAGGAAATTGCACCATAAGGCAAGATGGGCTTTATCAAACCCAAGATGGTTTTGTAAGATGGTAAGCCCAGTGGAAAGGTTTATGCTATAGGTACCTGTCTCTCACTGGAATATCCTTTTCTTGCTTGAGTGTGTATTACTGATGTGAATTTGAATAAAGACTGCAAGAGCAAGATTTTTCTCCTTTTGGTTATTCCTGAATGACAGAAGCAAGATGCTCACAAACATCTCACAGTAAAATGGAGGGACGCTTGGATGAACTGTATGAAATTGCTGAAGTTCTTCATATATGTTTTAGAAAGTTGCTTGTGTAAACTGTCAAGGTACATGGAGCATAAAGCCACACCTTCTGTTTGCCCAACTACCTCCGTTTAAGAGCTCAAGGTGAAAAGAACAGCATACCTTGTTGCCTGCATTTATTATCTTAGCACAAAGATAACAGATATTCTGAGTTTGATAACATTTCATGAGATGACAGCAATCAGAATGTGTTCGATTGTTCTGGTGGAACAGCAGCCCTTGGCTCAAGTGCTGCTGGCAACTCCTTCTTGGGCGTCCCAAGCTGCAGCTCGCTGACCTGTCAGTAGGTGCTCTGTGTGGACTTGGGCTCGTGTCAGGTGTTCTCTGTCAGGAACTGGGATTTCCAGCATCTGGAGCAACTGCCGGTCCTTTCCTGTGGAATCGAGCTAACCTCCTAAACAACGCTGCTATTTGCCGTTTATAACATATGATAAGAGTAGCTAGGAGGATACAGAGAACAACAACCCCAAGGACTGCTATTCCAATTTTCGCTCTGAGGAAAACCTGCCTGGCCGGAGGGGGTCCGCTGTCGATGCTCCCCCCGAGCCCCTCCAGCTCGCAGAACGGAGGGGCCCAGCCGTACTCGCAGTGACAGTTCTTACGGTTGTTGCACACGCCTCTGTTGTGGCACTTGGTCACATTACAGTCGTAGTTCAGCACGGTCACGTTGGTGCACGTCCTGTTGATACAGAGCCTGTCTTTCCCGCACGGCGTGCCATCATCCACGGCCCCCATGTCACCCATAGGCATCCCTACGTGATAGTCGATACCCCAGCACTTCTTATCTCCAACAGGGGTTTGGATTATGGTTATGTGGTTGCGCAAATATGGCAATTTGTATATGTTTTCACACTGGACCCTACCACATAGGATATTCTCAGTTTTGCATTTTGTGTATCGAATATTGTCTTGAATGCCACAATTTCCAAAACGGTCACCTTGAGTATTTAGCATTCTGAAGCAAGCCGTAGGAGCAGCCTTGGCTCTTCTGCCAAAGAGATTCTTGCATTGTTTGCTGTGGGAGGAACATTTCCCTCGATAGCAATGGGAACCGTCCTTGCACGGGGCTCCATCTTGCACGTACACATCTGGCTGGCACCGGGGGGAGCTCCCGTTGCAGTACTCGGGCAGGTCGCAGACGTCGGTCTTCGTTCTGCAGAGAGTTCCTGCTGGAAGGAGCTGGCAGCTCTTGCAGCATTCTCCAGAGGCACAAACTGAACCTTGAGTCAGCGTGCAGTTTGGGTGGCAACATGGGTCTCTTCTGCAGTTTAATTCTGAGCCACAGTCACACTGCTCTCCGTCTTCTACTATCTCATTCCCACAATATTTATGCTGCAGGGTGTAGAAAGTGCCAGGCGCTGGTGGTTGACGCAAGCAGCCTCCAGTAGTCCCAAGCAAGTCAAAGTAGTTTCTGTAACTGCAGTCACTGAATGAATCGGTGTTAGCTTCACTTTCATACATAATACATTTCTTACGTCTACATTTGCAGCTTCGATCATCATGCTGCATCCCAAGAAGATGTCCCAGCTCATGGGCAAATGTGACAATAACTGTAGACAGTTTCCTCTTAGTGAAGGACTCAACGGCTGATGACCAGTGCTCGTCACATATGGCCCCCAGATATGCCAATCCCAAGGTCTTTCCAAAGCTCTGATATGCAAACAAGTGAGCACTATCATGGTGTATCCGTTGGGTCAGATTGGTCCTTCTCCATTTGTTGAAGTCTGCAAGCACCTTGCCTACAGAATTAGTAATATTTATGAAATTACCTTTGGTCCAGATCTCTAGCCCCAGAAGATAAAGCTGGACAGAAAGCTGATCATAGAGAGAGTCCCCGATGTTGATGACGTTCATGACTAGCTTGAAGACTTCAGATTCATTCGCACCCGACCTCAGAAAACGCACGTGGTCTACGATCACCACAAGCTTCGCGTACCTGATGTGTGTCCACCAGCCCTTCAGCGTGTCCTCCTCCTCCTGCACCCGTGCAGCCCGCAGCCAAGGCAGCAAGGTCTTCTGGTGCTGCAGCTCCTGCTCAGTGAGGCCGCAGGTGGGGCCCGCGGCATCAGTGGCCTCCTCCATGCGGTAGAGGACATGCCGGAAGGCTGGATCGTCAGGGACGGGCTCGATCTCGTAGGTTCTGCCCTCCACCCACAGCACCCCTTGGAGGCCTCCCCAGCAGGTGCTGAGGGCCACCAGGGAGCCGGGGCTGCCCTGCACCTCGCCCTGGAAGAAGCAGTCCTGCGGCACAAAGGGCTGGTCGTCCCAGCGCGTCCCGTCCTCCCCATAGGTGACCAAGGTGAAGGAGGGCGACACCAGCCCCCTGCGCGGCCGCAGCTGCAGCACTCGCACCCTGCCCTCCACCTCCAGGCGGTAGGAGAGGGCCAGGGGGTCGTGGCCGGCGCGGGGGCTCAGGCGCCGCGGCACCGTCACCTCCGCGGCGGCCACGCGCAGCGAGCCGGGCGCCTCGTCCTGCGCCGCGGGGCGCCCCGCCAGGCCCAGCAGCACGGGCAGCACCAGCAGCGCCGCCATGGCGTCCGCAGCGCTGCCCGGCGCCCCGGCACCCGCCGCTCCCGCCTTTGTGACCAGCGGCACCGGAACCGGCTCTGCCCGCCCCGCGGCACCCAGGCTCCATGCTGCCGGCGGCACCGGGGCTCCATCCGCCCCATAGCACCACCTGTGCCTGGAGCAGGCCAGCTCTCCTGGGCACCTGCTTAAAGCAAGGCGCACGCAGAGCCTTTAGTATTCCTCGTTGTGAAAATAATGGGTATTTCCCCTACCAAGCACTGGAGTGTCCAGGAAGGGGGAGTCCCTCGCCAAGTTTCACACTTGTAGGCCCCATATCCCCTTGTAGACCCTAGGAGGAAAGAAAGGCCTGTGCTCATCGCCCAAGGTTGGCTTTTGTTTGGATCACTTTCCCCCCACCACCCCTTTCTTTATTAAAAGGTTATTTGTGAGAACTAGAGATCAGGAATAGAGAATTTCAGCTCAAAAGGATATTTAGAAGAATCCAAATATCCAAACTGGGTCCTAACTGAAAAAATATGGAAATGCTGGGTATGGGAACACAGTGCTTCCCATTGCCTTTCTAAATGGTTTGTTATGGCTAGAGGCACAACTTCAAAATAAAAAATAGAACAGAAATAAGGATGAATTGGTCCATGTTCCATACAACAGTGCAGACACAGGATAATATAATAAGGATAAGAGCATAAAGCCTATCTACGCCATGGTTGCTGGGTATCTCTATCAAGGTACCCAGCACCTTACCTACCTCCTACCAAAGCCCTTCCTGGCTGGAATCCAACCTGCCACAGCCCTTACCTTTCCCAGTTGCAAGGTGCTCCTCTCTGTCACAGAGCTCCTCTCCTGCCCCTCCTTGCGCAGCAGCTTCCACATGGTGACCCTCATGCCGGCACAAGCAGCGACAAGGTGTTTGGGATGGGCTCAAAGGGGCCCCGTCCCTCAGGAGGACGAGCAGCAAGTGCCAAGTTATTGAAGGCGCCCATCACCACCTGAGCACCCCTACCCGCCGTGCAGCCTTTACACAGCTGCAGGGAAGGTTTAGATCAGGAACAGTAAACGTGGCACAATGACCACAGCCTCCAACATATACATGGATTATAATTGATGCTCTGGCACTTTTCTACATATCTCCAACTGTTTGAAGTTGTCTTAGTGTTTTGGCTAGGAGTGACCAAAGTCACAGGCTGTATTTGGCTTTACTTTTTTTTGCTACTAATTTTAAAGCTTTAAACCTCCCCACATTTTTTCTTTCCCCTGTAAATTCTCTCATTTGTGCTTTTAAGTTTTTGAATAATTTTCTACTTTTCAAGTATTCAAGACCTTGAACTATGCCAGATTGCCTTTGAAATAATGTAACTTGGGACATTATAGCTGTAAGAGAAAAATCCTATTATATCATCTTTTTTTGGGTGAGCAGTGGCTGTAGTGCTATTTTTAAATTCATGCTTCTGCTCTGTGACCATTCCTGACTTGGGCTATAAAAAACTCCTACTAAATCACTCTGCCAACTTGCTCAAGGCATCATATGCCCAGACTCCAGAAACTGTGTACTACCTTTCTTCCCCTCCTTGGTTCATTTACGTACAACTATATAGTTTGGACTAGAAGAAAGAATTTGGGTTTTGCCACTGCGTTAATGGCTGGGCTTTTTTTTTTTTTTTTTTTTTTTGTCTCATCATGAAGCTCTTAACACATTGCTGAGCACCTACGGCAAGTTCTTCAGTATATAAGGTCACAGCAACAAGACATTTGTGCTCAGATCAGCAGAGCCTTCCACTTCTGAACTCAGATCAGGTAAGAAGTACACAGGATTTTTTGGGGGTGGGGAAGAGCAAGAAATGATTTCCATTATACGGCAATGAAAACACTGGAAGAAAACAGTTTGATCTGGCAATTAAAAAGCTATCATAAAACAAACACATGTAAAGAGGGATTACCAGAAGGAAAACTCCACACCTCTTAAAGGTTATTACGGCACGTTTGACTTGGTAGCCCTGCTATGGCTGCCTATGACTGCAAACTAGCTTCCTCAAACAAAGAGCACACGAGTGGTGCGAGTGGCACAGCCCTGACTCAGCACTGTGCCACAGGCAGGGACCATCTCAGCGCTCTGGGTAACCCCTCCCCTGCCTTGCTGAGCTGCTGCCCTCATCCACCAGTGTCAAAGTTTACGGTGCTCCTCGGGACCTTTGCTCTCATGGGAAGTCCCCCGACACACATTGGAAGCCATAACCTTTTGTTCCAAATGTATTCATATTGAATTTTAATTATTCTTGTTTCGAGCATTCCTGAATAACTGCTCTCTCGATCTTCACTTGATTTAGGGCATCACCCGAGTATATTACCCACTTCCATCAATATCTGGAGCATGAGCTTCTCCAACTGCTTTATTTTTTGCCTCTTCCTTCTCCCCTCCCTAACTCCTCTCATTTTTATTTTTTTTTTCATTTGCTTATCTACATATTTGTCACAGCCTGGCATTGCAGGACAAGAGTTGCACAGGTCTTCCCATCATTCAGCAGCAACCTTGTCACAACTCTTCATCTGTTACTGAACAGGTGAAATAGTGAAGAACAAGGTGAAAATGCCTCCTATAACCTCACAATAAATGTGACACAGCTGCCTGAATATATTTTTTCTGTTTCCTTATTTATATTTGTCTACTATTTAGAATGCTTTTTCCTCACTCTACTATTTACTAGAGCATATTACAAAGTAAGCAGCAAAACAAGCAAAAGTTTGGGGACCTAGAGGAGTAGCAGACAGCTTTTTCAAGGATGGCTCTACTCCTTCTGCATAAAAAGAAACAAAGCATTTCTTAGGAATGGATGAAAATTTTCCGCAAGCCAAAGAGTACCTTGTATAAGCATCATAGCAAGGAGGCAAAGAATACAGCTGCCAGGGATGTTTCTCTTCTCCTACCTCCTCAAGTTTAAAAGGTCATTAGATGGCACAAGAAGGTGCTAGCAGCACAGAGGATGCATTCAATGAATTTGAGACAGCATGCCTTTGGGTTACTAACAGAAAACTGTAGCCATGGCAAGCATGTAACAGCAAGATACTTCAGTCTGTTTTATGTCATCATGCATCTCTTGGACAAAAACTAGCTTTATTCTAAGAGAAAAGCTTAGTTGTCATTAATCTTTAAATAAAAAAAGTGTCATTTAGAAACTTGCAGCAGTTTGACATCTAATTACATTGATTTGAGCCTCTGATTACCTAATCTTTAATCTGCATTCCAAACATACTAAAGACACGGCAATTTATATTAGCCTAAATTCTTTAGCTAAATTTGGCTTCCTCAAAACAGACATATTCTGATCTCCAGGGAAATTTTTCTGCCAGTACATACGCCATATTCACTAACAAAGTAAGGATTTAAGGAAGGCAACCTAGCACCCAGGATTTGATTTATAAGAAAAGACTTGTTCTTGATCAAAGCATGTGGTTTTTTTTTAAGCATAGAAAACCAAAACACAGGGGATTGTAACGATTTCGGGAGGCTGAAAAATATACCTCAATGTAAAAACCCTTCTCAGAAGTCAGCTTGCAAACCAGAGTGAAAACTGAGAACACGTTCTTTGAAGCAGCTCACATCCTGCCATTGACAGTTCTGTAATAGGTTTCTACAGAAAGAGTTGTTACAGGGACTCCACTCCTCAAACTTTCATAGTCTTGGTGAAGAGCTTAAATATTAAGGAAAGGAGCAAGAATCTCCTGTAGACTTCCAGGTACTGATTTAATGCAGATGTGCAATGACTTCCTTCACTGGAGTCTCATTCGTTTTTCAGGAGGTCCTTTAGTGCCAGCACTCTGCTGAGTATTCTTTACAGTCTCTTTCTCCTCTGGCTTGACAGCTTCAGGGGCTGGTTCTGGTTCCTTCTTGATTTGATCCACTTAATAAGTAAGAACAAAAAGAAATTAAGAGTGGAATACACTGGAAAGGTAGCTTAGCCTTTTACTGCTTCAAGGTTGCTTATAATCAGTTCACATACTCTCCCAAGCTCGTTGCACTAGGCAAAGTCATTAGGATACAGGACTGACCTAGATATTCCCTCTAGCACCCCTTCCCCTTTTCTACTTTCAAGAGCATTCCCTGCATTTGAACATTCAGGCAATGCAGTTTTAACAGATGAAAAGGGCAAGGCCTTTCATCCTTGATATTCATCAAGAATATAATACACATTTTTCAACTTCATGCTGGTCACCACACCAAGCTCTGATCCTATCTAACACTCTGCAGAAATACACAGTACCAGGCTAACCACCTCAGCAGTAGCAAAAAGGAATTCATGGGGAAAATGGAAAACACAGCGATATATAACTTGTTTTTTAGAATCTTGATATAAGAGAGTTTTACCTGGGATGGGCTTTTCTCCAGGCTTTTGCTGTGGAAAACAAGCAAACAAAAAAAAATCAGAAGAGCCAAAGTCAATATTCTTAACTCCCTTGTATTTACTTAGGTACACAATACAGGCAGTGTGTTATTTAACAAGAGTTGAGGTAAAACTGAGGGCTCTTGGTTACTAAATGCATTTTAAAGAAAATACAAATAACTTCTCTAAACATGCAGTTTTCCCCTTAAAATGGACACTAATGGAAAAAAGGTAGCCAGTCTTTCCTAATCTCCCAATTCTTCCTCTCAGCAGGCTAAAAAGGTTCTGAGAGCCGCTGTGAGCATTGGCCCTTGCTCCCCAGCAGAGGGCCTGGCAGAGCAGAAAGCTGCTGGGCGGATGCAGAGGCGGCCACAAGCAGTGCTGAGGATCTGCACGCTAACCAGCAAGCCCGCATATCAAAGCAGTAACCAGCACACACTCCCTGGGCTTTCATTCGGCTCTTGGTTCCATTTGGCTCACAAAACTGAAAACTTGCAATAGCTACAAAATCCAAGAGCTGACAAGTTTGTCTTCTACACATAAATGAGGAACTTCTCTAATAAAATTTGCTATTGTAGTTTTGCCAAGGTCTTAAACTCACAATTGCAGAGGGCAATTCCATCTTCTACTCAAAGCCTTCAACTTTCAAGATCCATTATATAACCAATGTCACCATTCTAGCAAGCATGCCAAACTCCCACGCACTCTCAGTTGTTCAAGTATTTTTGACCTTCTTAAGCTCCAAGTTACATAATTCTGTGGCTTATAAATATCATACCTGAACAAATTTAGGTGGAAACTTTTGTCTCAGGTCTAGAAGTAAAGCATCTACTCGTTGCCTTTGGAAAATAGAACTTGGTTCTTCTTTCTTTTTGGCTTTTGGTTTAGCCTTCTCTGTAAAAGACAGAAAATGTGACAGAAACCTATTTAAGAATTTCTGTTTTCTTACCAGCTCTTTGTTGTGTGACAAGTTGGCATCAATTTCCCCCCTAAACTCCCATCTCTAATTCCCACTTGACATCAGGACCTCCTTCTTTGAAGCAGACAGATTAGAATTACTTTTACTTCATGAAAAACTTGGTTTCTGAAAATGTTCATTGAGTCCCCAATGGGTTGAAATGTCCTGCTCTTCTTTAACACAGGGCTCACCATTTCTTACCTCCCATCTACACCTTAGTGTCAACTCCACCAGCTCCAAAAGAGCGAGTTTCCTTCCAAGCTCGTGGGAAGCACTAACTTATCCTTCAAACAGACCTACCCCCTTCCTACCCTACCCTTCAACAGACACTACTCCCCAGACTTCCTCTGCACACTCCCAGGGTATCACCTGCAAGCTTTTCCTTTATGTGCATGTTACCCTCCTGCCCAAAAGCAGAGCGGGGCCTGGGACTCCTACCTCGTTCCTCCTGGTCTTTGAAATGCCACCAATAGCCTTTGGAGGGGTGATAGCGGCAGTAGGACATAGCTTCTTCAAAAGCAGATTGAATTCCATGCACTGCAGTGAGCTTTCAGAACAAGTCAACATAAGAAAATATGCAGAATTTTAAGCAAAAGTACAGTATAAATTACTGTAGGCAAAGATTAAAAAAAAATCTGTTCTATATTCATTTTTTGTTCTGGGAAGGGAACTCAAGGCAGCTAGCTTTGGACCAAGAATGTAATATTTTAAACAGGATCAAGTGCTAAACTGAGAAAGAAAAATAAAAAAAAATAAAAAAATACACAGAGCATTTCACTAGGATACAAGAAGAAATTAAAATCTAATCTGAATTTTGAATCTAAAGAAAATTACCAAGTTAACAAAAAAAAATCCAAAGCAAATGTAATTAAGTCATTGTCATTTCATATATATTTATGTAATTTAAAAGTTTTCTTCTTATTATTTGAACTTCGTATTAGACGGCTAGAAGAACAATTTCAGCTGTTCATATCCGTTCATCCTCACACAACCAGTGCCCTGCCCTTTAGACCACACTGCACCACACTTCCATATGGGATACTCATCATGTTAACTAGCAGTGGAAGTTATTCTATCCAAGACCTTTTCTCGAAACAGTACAAGAACGATTGAAACAAGGTGCAGAGCCACCAAAAGCAGGTACAGACTGACACACGTCTAAATGAACACAAAAGAACACTTACAACTCTGGAGTTAATGACGGACCCCAAGTCAGGTGCCTGATAAATCACACCAGCAATAATATAGTAGTCAGCCAATGGAATAACTGTAGAAGGGGGAGGGAAAAAAAAGTGTATAGGATTTAAATGTTGAAGAGCACATATTTTTATTTCCAGTAGCTACAGTAAAAATTACAATATTCATCTCATAGTGAAAGTCCTTCAGTCACACTTTACCCACAAAGAGATAAAGATTGGGTGCAGATTAGAACACCAACTCCCTTTTCCTGAAAGGAGAAAGTTCCTTTTCAGTATCGCTTTGTGGGGGAGGAAAAAAAGGTAAAGAACAGCAACTTTACTGCCTCACAGAACACTCACCTAGACAGACAGGTGTCCTTTGTCTTTGCACATACAGATTTTAACCACTTCAAACTGTTGACTTAAGATTTGCAGGGAAGAAAAAATAATAAAAATAATAAAAATAATAAAAGTAATAAAAATAATAAAAGTAATAAATAAAAGTAATAAAAATAATAAAGAGTTCCCCTCCCAAACGCCCAGAAATCAAAAGACAGACCTGTACCAAGGCTTTGAGCTTCCTGAGTTTTCAAGTTTTATACCCAATACTTAGTATGTCTCAGGGTAATATTTCAAGATAAAGCCGAACATATGGGTAAAATTAGCCAAGGAACAAAGAGAAACTAAGTGATACAAGTAAGATCTAGCCTAAGCTGTGGGACCACAGCGAAAAATGTTATTAAACACGTTCCAGTTAAGTTCCACCAAATGACCATACTGTGTCAAAACCACAAATATCTGTGTTGTAGAAATCAGAACTCTGCTCTGAGTAGTCAAAAAGGTGCTAAAAGCAGAAACTAGGAGATGTACAGTATTTCTATACTTACTTTTAAAAATCTAGATTCTAAAGATTTGAGTCTTACAAACAACTGGAAAATCTAATCAAAGAAGCAGCAGTATATGCTCTTTTTCCGTATGGAGCTAAAATGGAAAGAGGTCATTATCTGACACGAGGAAACAAGCTGCATTGCTACGCAAGCCCAAGTGCTATACAAGAGGAAGGACTTGGGCTTCATACGCAGAGCTAAGTTACTAAGCAAAAAGTTAAAAAATTACTAGCAATAACCCTGCTTTTGATTTCTGCAAGGTTTACTCCAAAATAACCTAGTGTTTTACATGTATGGGCAGTAAATACAGAATACAGTCCAATTACAATAGAAATTTGCTAGCTCTCCTTAATCACACATGCACAGGTAAATTAAAGGTTAAGAAAGGAACATTGAATCCAGTTGAATGCAAAGGGAAGAAAAAATGAAGTGATTTCATTCAGAACTTGGGAAGGCCATCACTGACCCCAGTGTTACTCTTTAATAGTATCATAGGATTCCCTAATGTCTCCAAAACACCTAGATCTCAGATTTATAACCAAAACACAAGCATCTTGTAGTACTATGTCATCTTTTCCTGCAAGAATCTCCTCCTTTATTCAAAAGATCCTACTTAGCCATCTAATCAAACTGCAGCTAAAGGAAGAAATAAGACATAATAATTTTAAAAAGTTATAATGCAACCAGATGAATAAATATATCTTTCTCTGTAACCAATGGAAATCATGACTTTCCAAAATAAAGAAATAAAATCACATCCTAGTCACTTCAGATGATTAGCACAAATTAATTTAATCTCATCAGCCCCAGGCAATCAATCACAAAATTTCCTTTACTTAAATAATTACATTGGAAACTCTAACATGACAATATGACATGACAGGAATGTTATTACCAATTTTTGCTATTACCATAGCAAAATACATGGCAGCACTTTTTCACTCCTCACATTTCACCACAAGAGTGCAATTCCTGTCCAATCCAATAGCAGGATGCACATTACTCCATAAAGCAGAATATCTCCACCTACCTCCTGTATAAAACCTTATATCTGTGTAGTGAGATTTGAGATAAAGACAGACCAGAGGAGAACCACAAGTGCTTACACATAAGTTAGAAACAGATAAAATAGAATAAGCATCCAGCCTTCCAACAGTGACAAAACCTGAGACACCTTACCTTGTGTTGGAGATTGCCTTTGCTGCTTGCGGATAATGAAGAGAATGGGCTCTTGAGCATGAAGAAGGATATACTCCACTCCAATCATCTGGCTGGAAAAGAAGCAACCAGAATAAACATCTTCCTCTCAAAGCAAAAGTCGTGGGATGTGAAGATCTACAAAAATCTTGACAGGGATGGGTTAAAATTCTGATTCTTTGGAAGCTACTTTATAATGTGCAGTAAATAGAGACATATAGCTATTTGCATATACAAGGCAAGTTAAAATAACCTGACAAAAACTTTTAGGTAGGACAAATAAATAAAAGAATAAACAGTGAGAAAGATGACATTTCTGTCTCTGCCATGGTAGATTGTCATTCAAATAAAGAAACAAAGGACAATAGTGCTTGCATGTGACGTGAAAGCCTTTCTGCAACCACATCCAAGTAAGAGGAATTTTGCCATGGAGCATGTAGCTTAACTTGCACACTGCCTGGTGTATTGTCACATTTTTAAATAGCTCCCAATACATTTGAGCTGTACTCCATGTCGCAGATGGGAAACTGCAAAGAAAGTTAACCTGCACACACAGCAATCTCACTAGACAACATCTGTGATGTGTACTTAAAACACTTAATACTTGTATTATTCATACTAAAAAGCTAGCTATTTGGAGGAATATCCATACCAATTATGGCACACAGCCAGTAGGATATGGAATCATTAATCAGTTGTTTGTGAACATAAAGTACTCTCCAACATAAACCTCACTCATCATAGGAAAAGGATTTGAATACATTATTAATATCAATATTCAATTTCTGTTGAGAAAAAAGACAGCTTCAGAGAGTATCTAAAAGGTGATCTACTGGAATCTCAATTTCATGGCTATGATTTCTTTGAAATGGTACTAGAGGAAGTAAAAGATATCTAACTAGTTGGACACTCTGCAAGGCTAAAAAACAAAGAATAGAAGCAGCTTCCCAGTACGTTTCCATCTGACCATCAAAGCCTCTGAGGGAATGGAAAAACACAATGTTAGAAATGGTTTCAAATTAACAACTTACTTCAAATGGTCCAGGGTCATCCGCTGCATTTTGACAACTTCATTGTTACATGTTCGGTCATAGAAAGGGTTACTTCGCTCTGAGAAATAGTCCAACACGCTCCCATTGTTCAATATTGGGATCCAGGAGCTGTCAACCCAGGAAATTCCCAAGAGGTTATCTGGCAAGAGAAACATCCTTTGAGTAACAAATGGCTTGAAAATCTCCAGAAGTAAATAGTTAATTCTTATGGCACGGGAGCAAAGCAGAACATTGCAGCACAAAACCCAGTTCTACTCAAAAATGCATTTCACAGAGGTCAAACAATAATCAAATCTTTTGACTTACTATAGCTCTGTTGTAGATGAACAATGTAATCTGTTATTATTCCACTTTGCTGGTACACGATTATGTCCCAAGAATGCCAGCAGGGTGGTGGAGGGGGAAAGAAGGGAACCAACAAGCTCCAATAACTGTATAATATTATCATAATATTATATTAAGAGTTCTATTAATTAAAGCAAGGTATTATCTTCTGTTAAAGAC
The DNA here is from genome assembly GCF_003342845.1 of Nothoprocta perdicaria. NCBI lineage: Eukaryota > Metazoa > Chordata > Aves > Tinamiformes > Tinamidae > Nothoprocta > Nothoprocta perdicaria. The sequence continues at coordinate 1,110,957 of NW_020455350.1, read as the reverse complement.
AAACAGCAAATTACTGAGTGAAACAAAATAAGGGAGTTGTTAATAACATTGCATCTTAGAAACATGTATATTGGATGTAACAGCAACCAATATTGTTATTTCTGAAGACGGTTATGTCTGCTGCAGATGAAATCCATAGCAAGCAAGTCCCCCACAGACAAAGAGGCCACCTCTGGGTGAATGTTTCCCCAAAGCTATGAATAAGAGATTCTATTCCCAGCTCTACAGTTAATTTCTTAAGTTGCCAATGGCAAAATGCTTATTTTGCACGGCGATGAATATTACAGAAACCAAACCATGTAAGTATTTTAATTTGAAATACACTCTATAAATACAAATTGCTACATGTCAGCTGAGTTCCTACACATCTAGCAACATTTGGATTAAACTCCTTAGATTTAATTATGACACACAGCAAAATCAGGTTCCTCACACACATAAGCAGCCAAAGTCAAATGCAGACCAAAGAAACGAGTGTCAAGACTGGTTCTAGGGTTGACAAAACAGCTAACACCAAAGACACCAGATGGATTAATTTCTAGATACATTTCAAGCAATTTAAATTACAAAAACAACAACGAGAATCCTAATAACTGAGAAAGCAGAAAACATTGGCATATGTTGTTCAGGTTTTCTAAGCAAATGTGATGCAAAGTCTTTGAAGAATGAATGGAAAAAAAAATGAATCACTTTCCTACAGGAACCACTCCCTTATGTTCATGCATTATATGCATATCCAGAACTTCCACTCATCATTCCTCTGTGAATATTTTGTTTTGTGGCAGTTCTGCATGTTCAAAGATCAGTCGCAAAATGTCAGCTCCTACGTTAAGAGCAGCTTGCTTTATGAACACTAATAAAGTGATACCATGTGCTCAGCAAACCAGGAATAATGCAGAAAAACTAAGAATGAATCACTCTGCCCTGTCAATCTCAGAACTGCCAATCGAGCTCTTCCTTAAAATGCAAGAAAAAAAATGTCTTGAAGCATTCATGTTATTTCATACAGACTATTTTCTCTCTAAAATGAGAATCTCAGTAACAAAAAAGTAAAATCTATTAGACATTTAAACTAGGGTGGTACTGATGATATCCTAAATGCTTTTCAAAACTAAAAGACAAGCTTCCTTCCCAGCAAAGGCAAAATCAGCCCAAAGTTGCATGCTTGCTCTGATCCCTTTCCATATTTCAAACACAGAAACATTTTATTGGTATGACTAATAATCACAAGACTGCACTCTCAGTTAAGCTCACAGTACTAAAAAGACACAGATAAATAGATCAAAAAATTGAAGAATAAAGTTGGGGTAACCCAACTTTAAAAACCCAACCTTAACTATTGTTTTCTAAGTGCAAGTAACTACAAGATCTACAAGATTTTTATTCTCTTACAAAGAGTTGAAGCAGACAGAACCCAAACATGCTTCTTGTTCCTAGGGAGAAGGGAGTATTTCCATTTATTAGTGTGAGAACATTCTATTTATGTGGAATATGTGTCACATATACACTTAAGTGCTTGTAACTGCACTGTCCACCTGCTATGAATGTCCCACGCAAGACAATTCAAACACAAAGAAGACGAAAACTACGGCAAAAGAAGACATGAGGAAAGCAATGCACACAACTTGCTGTACCTGGACATTTTGCCCAGACAGTCCAGCAGATGGCTTTTATACTCAAAAATCTAAGTGTATTGAACTACCTTAGATGTTTTAAAGGGCCTTAAATGAATGTGATTGAGAAGATTCTCACACCAGCTAATAATTGCTTACAGCACTCCTGTCATTAATTACCAATATTGCAAACAGCTGTTTCAGAAAAGCTGCTAGAAGCAGCAAAGAGGACTGCAGGAATTATTAAAAAAAAAAAAAAAAAAGTAGAGGCAGAAGAGTTTTGTGGTCTTATCAAAATGCATAGGATATCAGTAGCTGTGTGGGGGTTGTTTGTTTGGTGGGTTTTTTTTTTTTTTTTTTTTTTTTTTTTTTTTTGGGGGGGGGGGGGGGGGGGGGGGGGGAAGGGACAAGTGGTAAATGCCACAATGCTCCAACACCAGAACAGCAAAGTCCCAAAGAGTAATGTGAAAGGTTCAGCAGGGAATGACTGCTGAGCATCAGTTAATTCAAGTTTAAAGAGAAAAAAGCAGAATCTTTATATACGATAGCAACTTTGGTACAGAAGAAGCAAAACCAAACATGAAATCATGAGCAGCCACAGAGACCCAATGACGGCTTCCCTTCCAGGAAACCCCTTAAGCGCAGATTTCTGAAAGGCTGGAACTCCGTGGCAAAGAAGGGTTCAGCCTCTGCTTAAACTGGGGACGGGCAGCCAGGGCGCCCGTGGCCTCGGCCCACGCGGGGCCTGGGGGGAGCCGGGGCACGGCGGCGAAGCGCTGCCCGCGCCGCTCGACCGGGAGGCCCCAAGGGCCCGGGCCCGGGCCGGTCCCGCCGCGGCGGGCGAGCGCTCCTACCTCGGATGTCCACGGCCGCCATGGCTCCGCGCGCACTTCCGCCGCCCGCACCGGAAGTGCCGGAGCGGCGCCCGCAATGGCGGCCGCCGTGGGGGAGGCCCGTGATGGCGGCGCTGAGTCAGTAACGTCAGCAGCGCAGTGACACGGGGGCCATGAGGGCGCGAGGAAATCACTGATTCCCTCTCCGGAACAGCATTTGCACAGTGAACACAAATTAGTTAGTGAGGCTGAACAGCAGAAGGAAACAATCGCCCATCCTGATCACCAAATGCAAAAGAAGCCATAAAAACACCAATCGATACAGTCCTTAATGGCGCAACCACATTAAAAAACACATAACTATCCTTAATATTTCAGCTTCCTCATGTCTGAGTGCGTGATGTTACTGCCCAGGTAATATTCTCTAGCCACACTTTTCCACTATTCAGTTCTCATGTGCCCCGCGCTGCCGGTTCCCATTTGTTAGCGCTGATTTTTAGCAGCTTCTGTCCTTGCCAAACAGACCCCTCCGAATCTTACCCAGCGCGGGGAGTTTCCAAATAACAGCACTAACCATCTGAAAACTATCCAGCTCTCCATCTAAAACCAGTATTTAGCTATGTGTGTCGTGAGCAAACCTCCTGGAGCAGAAATGCCAAAAGCCACAGTAGCTCCCTCTCAGAGCTTCTCCAGCCTCCTGCCTCACTCTGTTTCCACACAAACCATTTCTCTTCTGTAACAAACATGAATTCAAAATCGATTTTAAGTATTTACATTATCCATCTTTCCTGCTGACTCTGCACCTCTCCTGAGCATGTATGTTTTTGGATGAGTGAGGGACTGAAAAGCAGAGTCACCCCTATGGGTGTTTGATGGCTTATAATACTGCGGTCCTGTCGGGAAGAGTTTCTCATCCACTAATGTGTTCACCTCCCATGACAACATAAAAGGGTGCTTTCTGTTTTCACTGAGCTTTCTCTAAAGGGAGAGTGTTGATAAGTATTCATGTTCTGCTTTTTGGGAAGGAGCTTTGAGCTACAGGTGGAGATCTAATAAATACTGCAGGTAAAATGAGGAATTTACATACTTTTAATGTCCAAGAAAGGCACCTTAAACAATATCTAAACATTCTTATAAGGAGTTCATTTGTGTTTTAAACCTACAGAAAGTACTTGGATAAAAATTGGCTTTTTTTTTTTTTTTTTTTTTTTTTTTTTTTTTTTTGGTGGGACCAGTGTTTGAATGTCATCTAGTGTCCCCATTCCACTGATATATATCAGTTATCAGAGCTAGTGAGAAATCTAGCCCTACCACACTCCTCTTTTCTAGTCCCTACAAATACATATAATAGAAGAGAATGCCCAGAATGCCCCTAATCTAAAATGCTTTTTATGTCCAGTGGATGCAGGATTAGTAGCACTGAACACTCCAATGAGTATAAGCAGAGCAGGACAGTAGTAAGCCAGGACTCCCTTTATAGTTTCAAATAAAACCAGCTCCACTGAAAGGACTACCTCTATAAACAGGAGGAAAGCTCTGTCAGCTGAGATACAACAAATAAGCTAGTTATAAGCCATAAGGTAAAAAAGTATTTTCATTATATTCTGAGTTGTTTCCAATACATATCAGAGGTTGCTGAACAACATTCAGATTTTCACAACTTTTCAAATTCTGCCACTCTGTTTTAACTCACAGTTTAAAAGTAATGATCTCCATATCCCATTAACCGTTCTGTGCAAATGCACTTCTGAAGTGAATTGCAGAGGGAGATTGAAGTTCCTGTGCTAATGCAAAAGCATAGAGCTTGAATTACTTATGAAATGAGTGATTTGCTACTGGCTTTACAGTAAGTAGAAGAACATTCTTTGAAATGCTTTGCCTTTGAAAAAAAACACATCAAAAACGAATGAAGTAGTGATAGGAAATTATTGGCAATGGAATGAAAAGACTGAAATAACATTTTAGTGCAAAAAAATAAGTTGCCTATTATGAGATTGTCCTCCATACTTTGCATTAATATTTTTGCTGAATGAAATTCCCTTTTTATGCTGAAAACAATTACATTGCTAAGAGTATCTTCAGATGACACTACGCACGTAGCTATTTACAGAATAGCTTCCAGCAGGCCTCAAATTCCACCGCTGAACAGTGCTTCAGAAACCCTAACGTGGCCAAACGCTGTTTTCTAATCAGGCATTTTTGCTGACTTCAGTCTGATCATTCTTTCCTTCAGTGCATCTGCCTGTATTTTTCCTTTTCCTGGAATAATATTTTATGCAGTCTTCAGAAATACCGCTGATCAGATGCATTGACTATAGGAAAAAATGGCAGGCTTGTGTGCTCTTTTACTGTTGGAAAGCCACTAGAGAAGATTGCAATCTAGAAAAATGCTGAAGTGATTTCAATGTTCTTTAAAATAGGGTTCGCCTCGTTGCTATCAGCATTGGGCTGCAAACAGTTATTAACCCTTTCTAACTAAGAGTTGCCTACGAGTGAAGAAAAGCAAAACAGTCACAATCTCCAGACTTTGCGTTTCCAGTATGCTTTGAGTACCAATATTTTATACTGCTTTATAAACCCCAGCATGGCCAAATTGCAAAATGCTTGATTTTTACACAGTTACTCAAGTCCCTTGGTCATCTGAAGACAGGCTTTAATAAAATAAGGGTGTCTCTAGCTTGATGAACAAAATGAGGATTTGTTTTCCTGGTTTATTGCTGTATTTGATTAAAAACTGGGCTTTAGCTTGGCAACGAGCCTTGTTTTACAAAACACAGTGCTGCCAACTTACTGCAGCCTAAGGGAAAGATGCAAAACCTGCACAGGCCAACTAGCTGCCAGAAGTGAACAAGGAAATTTAATTGTTTCCAGGTAGGAAAGAGCTGCAAAATCAACAGGTAGCGCCAGTGGTAGGACATCAATGAAACCTTTAATGAAACCTACTCTGCCTGCTTGAATAACCTCCATTCTTACAATGGTTAAAAACAAAGATTTTATTCCAGAGAATTACAGTGTCTGCTGTATCCATTTAGTCACAAACATGTTCTTTCTTTTTCGGCACCTGTCTCCCTGCTCTGAAATGTTAATATACTCACTTCCTCACTGTTTCAAACACTTAATTGGCCAGGCAGCTCTTTCATTGGATGGCTTCTTCCCTGCTCTCCTATCATTTTATTCTTTACTAGTGTTGGTTGCCTGGTAACTCTAACACCTCTTTCATTCCCAGTAATTTTACATCTTTCCCCCCCACACTATTTAGTCATAAACTCCATCATTTTTCTCCTGACTGGTATATTCCCTCTCCATCTGTGCCTTAACATTACAAAATGTTGAAGACAGTCAAGTGACCAAAATGTCAATCACAGGCTGGGCTTTGTGTTTGACTTGGATTAGAATCATTTTTAGTAATCTCTTTTGTTAACATGGGTGAAGGCTGGCACTGTGGGTGGAGCAGATGACTTCATTTCCTTCCTAAATCCCAAGCAAAGTCAGCTCTGATTCTCAAGCTCAGTTTTCTCTACTAATCCAAAAGGGAAGGCACTTTCAAAAAGCTATGCAACTGGGAAAGTGAAGGATGAAGCAAAAGGCACTTCACATACTGCCTCTAAGACTGGAAGAAAACCCATAAAAAGCTGCCTTCCCTCATGTTCCTCCTTAGCATTCCCTTCTCTCACCCCTTACTCCAGGCCTCTCCTCGCATCTCTACTCCTGAGCTCTCCAGCCTGCACCCACCTATTTGGAGTTGTGCACAGCACCCTGGGCCACCAGCACATCCAAAGTGGCCCTATTCTGTGAAGTCAAATAAATGTTGAAGAGGCTTTTCTCCCAACCTCCTGCCTCTGGTTCTAGAGACAGAGGTCACTTTAGTCCCGCATCTGCACATAGCGAGGGCTGCTCACCCCAGGACCCAGAGGGAGAATGAATTAACTGTAAGGACTGAACTAACCTAAGGTGAGGAAATCAGGCATTTGCTGGGACTGTGAAAAAAACCCTAACTGCTATAGCGAAATGTTCCCCCTCTATCAGGTAGTGTCATCAAAGATTTACTTGCCAGCTAGTTGGATACGGCCTAGGGCTAAGAAAAGACCCAGTTTGACACACAGGTGCCATGATAATACAGGAGCTTAAAGGGCTTTTCAGCTTGCCAGCTAAATGAGGCCTTTGGCTGCTTAGTCTGTACAAGGACTATTTTCAGGGAGCAGATATACCTTTTCTCTATAAATGATACTGGGAAGAGTACGGGTCACTGGGAAGAGAGAGGGTCACTGCAGGCTTCATCTGACTGCCTCATTGCCTCTAAGCTGCTGTAAGATCCTCTGTATGGGTAGGAAACTGCTACTAAATGCTGAGCATGGGCTCTTGGGACTAATACAGAGGCATAAGGAGTCTGTTCAGATAATTCTGCACTTCAGTTTGCAAAGGAATCCCATTTTGAGAAGGCTTCATTCTACGGTTTTTCTTTCTCAGATACAGATGATCTTGGATTCCCCATCATCCCAAAGTGGCTGTAGTTGCGACCCTGCCCTCCCAATGTACAATGCAGGAAATAATTAACTTGGCAAGAGGATACTTTCCAGTGCCTTTTGCACAAGTGAAATCTCCATTTGGGGATATGCTCTCCACTATCAGCCCAGAATGGGCCAGCTGTGGTTTAAAGCAAGAATTTGAAAGTATTTCCTTTCAAGTATATTAATTAAACTCACATTACAGAGATTCACAATTTGAAATAAATGACTGACCTGCTCTTTAACAAAGGTCCTTTGTCTGTGTAATCAAAGTGCCACCTCTCTGCTTCGCACATGAGATTAGTGTCAGTAGGTATGCAGTAGTTTACAGAATATGCTGTGATAGCTGCACATCCAGTAACAATTGGACATATTATTCCATAAACCAGTGCAATGGGGAATGGAAAAGAGAGGCTTACAGACAAACAACCAAAAGTTCTTATGTGATCTTTTTTTTTCCTGTTTCTGTGTTTTGAATAAACTCCTCCCTAATGGAGGAAAAAGTCAGGATAGCAAGGCAGAGGATACACAAATATAGCTGATCTATGGAGCAAAGCCAAAACTCACAAAGCCTGGCATGTGTTTCTACAGTACTTAGCACAGCAGAGCTCCACTGGGACTCAGGAGCTATCATGATCCAGCGATAAATAATAATAATAGGAACATCAGGAGATGAATACAGACAAGCTATACATTCTACAAATCTGTCCCAAATGAACATTCCCCATCAAAAACAAAGCATGTGACTGACCTTCATAGCATGATTCAGTGCCAAGCAGTGTGGACTGTTGTCTGAGGGAACAGGAGGTGGTACAGCAATGCAGTGAGCCTTCTCCATCAGCAGGGCTGTTTCTCCAGGACAGGCTTCCCTAGTATGGGACATACCAGGAGCAAAGCTCCAGGAGCAAAATATGTTTATTCACATATTGAACATTTCATCTAATGGTCCAGCCAAACATGTCTTTACCTAATCAGCGTGGGCTCTTTACTGAAAAGGAATATGATGAGCCTTCCCAAGCTATGTGGTTTAAGACCCAAAATGCATTATTAGCACTTGTTTATTTTCAGCCTCTTTACTAAATTTCTCCGTCAAGTTAATATTTTTTTTTCTGATTTCAAGTTATAACAAGATTTTGATTTAAGGAAGGTTGAGCTGAGTTTCCTTGCCTTTAAGTCAACTGTCAGAGCTGTAGTGGAAGCAGTATCCTTCAGGATTCCCATGTGAGGCCCACATCACGAGAATGCTCTCCATCCACTTTGTCCACATGCACAGCTCAGTCTTGGTGTTCTTTTCTAAAAGTGAAAGGTCAGTGGAGAGAAACATTTTATGCTTATGACGGAGTAGCCTTGAGAATGGTCTACACGCTGGACAGAAAAAAAAGCCATCATTTCAAAACAATATGGCTGGGGAGTATCAATGAAACAGAAGCCTGAGGACCGAAGCTGATGTTTTGTATTGCTCACGGATCTTCTTATCATTCCTAGAGGCCGTTATGGCAGATCAAATGTCTTTGCTCTCTGATCGATTATAGAGGAGGACGTAGTATTCATCACACATTTATCTTCCAGTATGAGTCTCATTTGTTAAAATTCATGCATCCGTATTTTTATAGCCATTGCTTATAAGGATTATCAGTGTATTTTTAAATCTTTTTCAGTCTGTCTATGGGAAAAATAGGGATATTGTACATCTGTACCTGCTCATTTTTCCTCTCAAAGATCTCAAGCCCCTGAAGTCAGGAGACACTGACCTTTTCATTTGAGAGTACTACTTCTCTGAAGTTTGACTAGGTTTCACTGTCCAAGTGGATGGAGTGGAAGTGACTACACATGGCTTTTGTTCCACATGCTAACTATACCATCTCCCATAAAACAACTTATCTCAGTGACATCCAGAATATAGTTATTTTTAGGAGCTCTAGCCCTAGGACCTCAGTCAGTTGGATAGATAAACACTGTGATAAACATACCAATGAGTCCACGGGGATGTCAAAATAACATCGTCAAGTAGGAGGAAAATTCATCTATGAAGCTACAAAAATGTTGCAGATCATCCAGTCGAAGAGTCAGCATAAATCACCTATTTCATGTGTTGTCTGACAAGAAAGTGATCTGCTTGCTTTAAATCTATTTCTAATTTGTAATGTGAGAAAGATGCTAAAGGATTACATCAATTCCTATATTCCTAATAAAGCTCAAATATTTAATTCCAGCTTCCATCATAATTTTTACAGCACTCTTAATCCATATAGCAAATATATAGAAGAAAGTTTCTAAATGCTTAGTCCAGACCTGTCATCCCTTCATTCTCTCATCAGTAAGATGCCAAAGCCACAGTGTACAGTTATAAGGTACTTTCACATGTACATAGAAATTGAACTTAATCCCCAACCTCCTGTACAAGATTCAGGTAAGAATCCTTACCCAATAGGTGGTGCTGGGTGATGTATAGAAGGGGTTGGGTCTGGTTAGAGGAGCTGGGAAAGAGGCTGAGAACAAATTTAGTTGAGATACACAGAAGCGTTGGGAAGAAGGTGGACTTTAATCTTGGACCCTGCCACCTCACCTGGACCCCATTTTCAAAGGTTAATATCCTGCCATGCAACATAGGTCAGTCTCTGAAACCATCAATCCCAAATGCTCCTTGCCCCTCATGAATGTGAGTTCATCCATTCGTTGGCAATGGATTTTGTGTTATCAAGTGGCAGATTTGTTACAATGCCTCCTGTTCTCGTGGCTCCTTGTGCACAGAAGATATCACCTAAGAATAATTTCAGAAAATTCTGTGGCTTATGCAGAACCCTTCACATTTCGTAAATTAAGATACGTATGAGTTACTCCAGGAGAAAACCTTAAAAGCAGAGAAGAATAATCAAGAAACTATACAAAATATTAAACAGATTAGCAAACAAGCAACAAGAGAGCAATTGTGAACTATCCCATTATTCCCAGGAAGCTGGCCCAATTCCCACCAACGCTATGGCCTTAAAGTACTCTGTGAGTGATCTTGCTAATAAGGTCAAGCACAGCTTATTATTCTAACACCTCTACCTTTTCCAGCACTGCTCTTTCTCAGCTTAGCAATGTGACTTAAATAATTGTGGGACTCCATACAGGAAGCAACAGCACTGAGAGAGATTTTTCTAGACTGATACTCCTTCCTTCCGACTTCATTACTGCTCAAAGAATCAAGAGACACAGAAGTATTTCTGTTCTTCACGTGGAAGGAAGAAGAATCAGATATTCAAACTGTTAAGTTCACGCACTGAAGAAATAATTTCTGCTTCATCAGTAAGCATCAGAATCAAAACAACTATTAAAAAAAGCCATAAAAATAGAAACAGGACTGCACAGGTTACACTGAAAACTATTTATAGGAGTTGCAGGGCCAATAATAGTGATTTTCCCCTAGATTTTCTGGTATTTCCATAATAGGTGGATACTGGAAAATAATCTTTTTTTTTTTTTCTTCTCCTATACTTAGAAAGGGTGAATATAACTACCACAACAACCCTACACTAGACTGACGCTGACCTCACGAGAGTCAGGGTGTACCTGACAGGAGAGACGCTCAGTGAAGCAAACAGAGGCAAGGCCAATACCAATCAACTTGGTTTGATGAGAAAGAAATCTCAGCAGACAAATCAGTGCTGTCTAGAATCAGTGAAATAAAAAAGGTTTCATTTATTAAATGATGATAGATGAGAAAGAGTCTTCATGCACAGGGCCATCTAATATGGTTCTCCAAAGACCTGTTCTTGGATCAGTGAAATTCACCATCTCTGCCAGTCACTGGAAAGGAAATATGTGTTTCCATGACAAACTTCAGAGATGCACTCACTGAAAATTTTAGAATAATTATGAGGAAACAAGGGACAAGTTAGTTATGTTTAAGAATATGAGTGTAATAACTGGTCCACAAATGAGGATTATTAGGCAGGATTAGGGAATAATGAGATCCCAGCTGAAAAGTGATTCCAGTTCTGGTATTCACACTTAAAAGGAATTTTTGAAAAGAGTTCAGCAAACAATTACAGGATTGATTAGCAGCTTAGAAAACATCCCTTTTAGCAAGAGATTAGTGTAACTTAGTCTACTTAGTTTACCCTAAAGAAACCACAAGTAAACCTTCATGAAGTCAACAAATAGCTGCTAAGAGAAAAAAAAGCCTTGTTAAAATAGTTATCTATGCAATCTAGCAGTGAAAAAAATGCCAAGAGTTTGATTAGAAGCTTGAATAAGACAAACTGGATAGACAAATAAATAAATTGTGAGGGTATCAGCAACTGGATTAAGCCACCAAAAACCCTTTAAGATTTTTCATTCCTTGAAGTCTTTAAATCAGAATCCTTAGATACATGTAGTAGCCCGAATGAAAACAATGAGCTGTAATCACAGGTCACTAGCTAGGATTATATTATCCGTGTTATAAAAACCAGATTACATGATCACAGTAGCATGTGTTCTCTATTAAACCCAAGGATATGAAATGCAGAACTTCAATATTCAACCACGTTGTATTGCCATTTGTAAACAAAGTAATAAGGATGTCAAGTGTTGAGAATAATCAATCGAAATCACACCTTGCTTATTCTTTGGTTTTGTTTGAGTGACATCTTTTGCTGTTTCATTACCAAGATTTGACAACTGTCAAAACAGCCCTAAGACACTATGACTGCATATTACAAATTTGAAGGATGCCATACAAATTATTTGAGAAATGCATATTAAAATCTATTAAAATAGTTATTTTCTTCTTCAAAAAGTATACATTTTCGTTCAATGAATGAAGATTTGGTTAATGTGAATTACAAGAACAAGGAGGAAAATAATATAACATATTTTAATGCCAAGCCTGTTCCCGGTTTACTGTCTGGTTTCAGATGAATTCTTCACACACTGTACCCTACCCCAGCATGACAAAATTCCAGAAGGCAGTGAAGTTTGTTATTTACTGCAGACTCACAGGTAGCTCCCAGAAAGTCTGTCCCACCTGCCCATATACCTCACTGGTATATGCACAGATCCCTGAATTTGTGCAATAAGGATTCTGCAAGTCCACCTTTTGTAGAAAAAGCATCTCACTGACTTCAGCTGGAGCAGATAAAGCCTTGTTAACAAACAGCCTGGTTCTACACACTTCCATTCTCTACGTGTGTTCAGGATCGGATATGGTAGAACTAGAAGATCAAATACGTGTGGGCTGATGGTAGATAAAGAGGGGTTTGCACATTTTGCCTGTTTATGCCTCAGCATGGATTTCACTGCCTTACCCATCCATCTTTGTTTCTTCCCACCTGGATTTCTACGGCCTCTCTTTGTCCCTGCTCTACAAGTCATGACATCCACAAGTGTTCCAGACATCAGCTCACCTTCAGAGAAATTGCACCAGCTCCACCTTCAAACAGATCCACAGCTTCCTCATTGAAGTTCAATGCGACTCTTTTATTGCAGTATGTCCTACTTTCCTCCTCATCCAAGACATCCTTTCACGCTATCTCTTCCCCATTCCACTCCACCTTTGTTCTCTCACGTGTTCTCACTACCTCTGGTTTCAGAGCTTTCAGCTCGGTTCAGATCTTTCTCTGAAGCACCCAACTGATGCCCTCAAGACTGCTGATTCTTTGCTTTTCAAATCCCTGATGGAAAGATGTTTTCTCCTTCCCCTAGCCAATATTTAATTATCTATCTGCCTCCATAATATGTAGTATGAAAAAAAAAACAAAAATCACTGAAAGAGAATAAAAATTATTTCAAGCCTCCAAATCCAACATATATAGGACTAAATCTATGTTTTCACTAGATGTTGTATATTTTAATGTTCTTAAATATGACATTATGAAGCAGGAAATACATTATTGATACACAAAGACAGGAAGCTCCCACCTGCAGTCCAAGACAAAAGAATTTCCCGCTTGAGATGCTCATAATAGCAACTTCCCATAGTTCTCTTATAGCATCAGCTATATTTTTACACAATTTTCACATTCCAATCCTCAGGGCAAGCATAGAGTAGGGAAAGAGGAATCGTGAATATAGCTTACCATAGGCTTGTTTTTCCAGGAATTTGGAAACCCTGCTTTGAAACACCTTGTCTAGCTGGTATATTCTGGTCAAATGTATTTTAGATTGTCCAACAATAATAAAGTATTTCAAACTTCGTGTCATTTCACTTTCTATTCTGAGAGGTACAACTTCTACAAGATACTTTCTGCAGAGTAAAACTGACCGCATTACAGTTTGCCTACATATTAGATAACCTTTACACACTCCCTAATTTAAAAATTGCTGAAACAGAGCTGCATGGGAGTAAAGCTGAAAATAATACTTTGTAATGGCTACTGTTTAACAGTCAAAGTCTTTGAATTCTATTCCCATTGCTAAGGATTCAACTAAGGTCTCTCATTGTTTCGTGTGTATGTATATGTATATGCATGCATAAACATACACGACTTGCATTTTTGAATTGATCAAGGACATTTCTATCGGACGTTTGAGAACTTTATTCACAAGACACCTGGTCAACGATCATTTCAATGTTATGCCAAATGCAGAAGTGATGATCAGGGAGTCACTGGCAAGGACTGAAAGAAGAAGAGCTAGTAAGACTTTGGGCAACAAATTAACAAATTCAGTAATTGATGGGGAATCTTGAGCCAGGTCAGAAGAAAATCAAGAAGCTTGGGAAGCACAAAATAGCTGAGGAAATGATAGAGAATAGGCAGCAAAAGGGAAAAATCTCCAAACACTAGAGAATAGGCAAATGCTAAGAGAACAGCCAAAATCTTCCTATCAGTGGGAAACCTTATTTTTTTTTTTTTTTTTTCTCTTGAGCTGCCAGAACATTCCTGCTCAGGGCTCAGGAATTATTGTGGCAGCTGTGCTCCGACAAGTAAGGCCATAATGGCTGCTCTTCAGATTCTCCTTAAGGCGATCCTGCTAATATTAGCCGTTCCCAATAGCCAGAGAGAAAGAAATGCCTTTTCAAACAATGTAAGTTCAATGTATTGCAGAAATCACTAAATTAAATCTAATTTTCTGCAGTGAAATCTCAGTGACCCTTGATTAGTTATAATTTCCACATGTCCACATTGTGCATCTTACATCTGCACTGTATCTCTGCCACATGGCCCCCTCTAAACAAATCTGAAAGGCTTTCACAGATCAAGGCCCAGGGGAGCCAGTTAGAATTTCTCTCCTCTTTGCAGGATGAAACAATGTTGTTTCCTCACTTAAGGTTCACTTAAGCTCCTGGTATACACAAAATTATACTCGCACCAGGCTGTACTGGCCAATATCCACTGCTGCAGTGTCCTGGGAGATGAGGTCTGGCCTAGAAAGCTGTCTGCGTGGGGAATAGAAGCACTTCTGCAACCAAAGAACAAAGCTCAGACTCTCACGTGTGAGCTGCAGGGCTGATGCTACGAGGCTAATGCACAGATGGTGAGCCTGTGACCACACTGTCTGGGGCTTTGTGCTCACCAGACCTCACAAATTTGTGTCTGGCAAATCTGGGATTGGATGTCCTCAGGAAAAAACCTCATGCTAGAGGATGATGAATGTTGGTGATGCAGCAAATAGCATTCTTCTTTCAGGCACTTTCCCTCTTTACCCTTTCTATGAGCAGAGCACCTATACGTAAAGTATACTGAGCTGTCACTCCAGTGGTTTCACTCGAGCACTTCTGTAGGTGCAGGAATCCCCATGCTCAGAAATGGATCCATCTCCAGGATGATGTATGCCATCTGTTTAGTTTTGTACTGCAGAACCCTCCGCATGTTAGCTTGGAAAGAGAAGTGGAATAACTACATCCCACTGGAAAAACAGAGAGGAATGAATTTACACTGAAATTTGCCAAGGCCTTATGGCGTAAAACTCAAACTCGGCAACAGCACAGAAGTGTTAAAGGTCAGAACAATAAACAGCATTAATAGCACTTCTTTTCCAAAGACAGCTTTGCTAACTAAACTGCAGGGCCTACATTCTGCTGATAGTCTAAGTAATCACTTTTGGGAGAATACCATTTACTGCATCATCAACCACACTTCCTGAAATAGCCTGTGCTTCCTTGGAGGCTTTGCATCTGATCATATACATCTTGCACTGACTTCCGAGAATAGACTGTGGAAAAAATGTGGAGTCTTTCCCTTTCACATCGCTCTGGTCAGAAATATTTAGCACACTAATAACCTTCCTAGAGAACACTATTTTGCTATCAGTCAATTATAACAAAGTTGCTAGCTAGCTGATCTTCACCTTTGTGAAGACTGTCCCATAGCGTTAGCCTGCAAAGACAGATGCTGTGAGGGCAACAATTCGCATAAGCCTCGGCTTTCAAAGATTTGCCAAACCAGGAACATGATGGAAACTCTGCTTGTTGTCAAAGACCTTAACTGAACTCCTTCACACATTGCTGGGACAAATATTAAAAAAGGCAACTGCTTTTCTAGCCGGTCTGTTTTGCTCTATAAAATTAGCACTCACAGTTTTCCTCTTGCAGTTCAGCTGTAAGATCAGTTCTGAATAGCTGTGCCTCGTGCTATCTGGCTGCCACACTAAGCAGGCAATTAGAGGCACAAATTTCCCCATTTGCTCCCATACTTCATTTTTCAAGCCCATAAGCATACATAGGGTGGATCAACAGTGCGGAGATACAGACTTCTTTTTCAGCCTCAGGGGTAGTTAGATGCACACGTTTGATTTGTGCCTGTAGCAAACACCATGGAAGAATTCAGTTGAAGGACAGCTATGGCCATTTCTGTGGGTTAAATGCAGTGGCTCTAGTATTAGCTATATATGTAAGGGGCAAGAAAAGGTAGCTATGCACATATCCTGGAATACAGATGGAATGGCCAGTTGATCTGGATGGTGTATAGCTGTGTGAGCAGAACGTAAGGACGAGACAACAGTCCTAATGTGGACACATAAATTGAGCATGTTTTGCTGCTTATGGTCATTGGATGGCATTTCTTTTCTGAATGCTAGCAACCCAAGATCTGAGAGTAGTCCGTGAAGTTTAGGATTCTTTTTATATTGTTCAGTAATTCATGCTCCAGTTCTGCTCATATATTGTCTGATTTGACTCAAACTCAAGCAACTTCCTACTCACACAAATTTCAACTACAAGCATCATCTGGTCCACCTGTTTGGGTTGTGACCTTCACTAGTCTTTCACTATCTACCATTACATGGCAGCAAGAGGATGTCAGACACCAGCAGCTCTGCAGTAAGAGCTTCTGTCCAGTCTCTTATCCTCAGGAATGGTGCCCTTGCGCATCAACCAGATCTAGGTCACTGCTTGTTCAAAATCTTCACATCATATTCTTTTGTCTGGCCATCAGCATTAGGACACATTGGGATTCTGGTAGAAAAAGTAAAGGACAAATTAAGAGTGAAAGATGCCGGACTGCCTACTTTTCAATTCTTAATATCTGCCTGAAAAGAAAGGATGCTTCTCTTCTCTTCTCTTCTCTTCTCTTCTCTTCTCTTCTCTTCTCTTCTCTTCTCTTCTCTTCTCTTCTCTTCTCTTCTCTTCTCTTCTCTTCT
>NW_020455350.1:1090025-1094455 GCF_003342845.1 Nothoprocta perdicaria | reverse complement strand
CTCTTCTCTTCTCTTCTCTTCTCTTCTCTTCTCTTCTCTTCTCTTCTCTTCTCTTCTCTTCTCTTCTCTTTTCTCCCCCCCCTTTTTTTTTTCCTTCCTTTTTCTTTTATTCCAACCTACTCTTTTCAATAGAGGAATCATCCTTGCTGTTTTCAGGCCAGTGTGAGAAAATGCAAGAGCCTACCCGGAACACTAGGCTTGCTTGACAAATTTTAACTACTATACAGGCTGCAGATGGGCTGTCAACAATTGATTTTGAAGATAGAAAAAGTGTTTAACAAACTTTATCTTTCGGCAGCATTCCCTTTCTGTCCAGGGCAACTGCAGCGTTCTGCAAATCAGAACAACTATTTTTAATTAACATACAAAATGAAAACACTGAGAATGATGATAAATAGTTTTGATTTCCCCTATCCTGTCTCCTTTAGCCTCCATAGCTAAAGCTTATAATTAGCACTTCAGTATCATCTTTACAAATAAGAAAGAAACCAATATGTTATAAACAGAACACTCATTTGAACAGCTGTTCTGTTTAACCGTTTACTTCTTAAAATTCTTTATCAGCAAACATTTATGTGAAAAAGATGTTGTTCATAGACATGTAAGGAATGCTTGTCATAGAAACACAGTCATTTGCCTTCAAACATTCATATTCACCATTCTTTCCTGATTGTATGCTATTCCTGGGAAATTCACCGTATCCCTCACTAACCATTCCCACCTAAGCAGTTGGTAAGCATCGAATAGCCCAATAGGACCAGATGATCAATCACTCAATCCATACACAATAAAGTGGGTCGTATCTCATGAGCACTTGTAAGTGAAGGAGCTCTCATGCTAAAAAATGTATTGACTGCAACAAATGAAGAGATCACAAGAATATGCATGAAAGTAGCCACTTCTTCTTGCATATGATTTTGTTCCCCTTTTCTCCCTTCTTAGGATATAACTATAAATGAGAAACTCCCAAGCAAAGGATTTCAGAAGCTCTCTGCTTTTCTTTTCCAGTCTTTCGGAAGCTCTGCCTCTTCTTTTCCCTGTACATGGACAAAGGGCTGTGGCACAGAGCTTTACATATGATTTGGAAATAAATAATGGATGATTGACTAAGCTGGTGACAGACTGTAGCAGCAGCAGCTGTGTATGCTGGAAGCTCTTGCAGCTTGGGAATGCTCATTCCAGCTGAATGAGAGCAGTTAGGGATCTCTTCTCCCATTCACAAGGGCTTTATACCATTTTCATTACAACCTATTTTGGGCCCATTTGGAAAGAGGTGCAGCTTCTGCTTTCCGTCTGTAACTATTTGTAATGGACTCAATCACACATTTCTTGCACAACCAGCAGTCACATTAAAGTCAAGCACAAGGAGAGCTGGATTGAGGCCTTAGGGCATTTACTATATTCAAAATTGATTTCTATTTTTGAACTTGTATAAGCCTGAGCCCTTAAAGTTGCAGTGGGTAAAAATCTCTCACTAAATCTCACAGTCTGTGCTACAGCAAATTCACATTCAGCTGATTCCTTAGCTCTCCTCAGTAGTTTCCAGATTCTTTAGTGTTGTCCTGAAATCTGAGGAATCTGTGATGAATATTAATATATCTGCCCGTACATTAATTGCCCAATTGGGCAGAGACAAACTCTGAGAGCTAAAGGACGGTCTGACTATCTCACAAATATTTGTCCAATATCTTTCTCAATATTAACAATTTCACTGCAAAACACACCTTCCCATTGTCAACAGGACTCTACAAACACAAATTTCTTCAGGTAAGCTGTAAGCAGGAGGTTATGGTTTCATGAGTTACAGATCTCAAAATAACACTACAAAACATGTGACCCCTGCATAGCAATAATAATTGAGCAACATGAACATATGCTCTTGGAACGTGCTAAGGAAATCTCAATGTGGAGGAGGAAAGATAGGCACACCCAGGCATTTTAGACACTCATGGCATCCAGGGGCATCCAGACACACACAGCCCAGCTAATACACAACAAGGTAAGCACAGGAACTTTGTGGATAAAAACTCACCTTTGCACAAAAGGCAGACACAACTAATACTGACCAGCAGTGGTCCTGGCAGATAATGAATTGCCTTCATTTCATCTGAATGTGTCACATTTCACAGTCCAGCACATTTATATGATACATAACCCTCCTCTTTCTGATGCTCTGCATTTCCTGTCAGGTTCTCAAGCAGAGTATCAACCATTAGAGGTGCAGACCATCCCAAGGCTGGATGTGGTGTCAAATGGGCCTCAGGTAGCAGATATTGCATCTGGACACTGCGTCATGTATAACTAAATAAAATGTTAAAGACATCTCTCAATTATAAATCTTGTCTCACTTGGGAAGGAAATTGTTTCTCATGTTTTCCCTCAAAAAACATTCTCTTTGAAAAAGAGACAAACACACTCCCTTTCAAGAACGGTCTGAGTGGTGTCTCTCTGCCTGACATTGTGCTGCTGCTTAAATATTTTAGTGCTGCCAACAAAGCATTGAGCTTCTCCCTAGGTGGAAAGAGTTGATGGGCTTAACTGACCTTTGCCAGTCACCCTATACAAATCTGACAGCAGCTTTAAATTCTCTAGCTGAGGATCCAGGTCTCAGCTGAGGGGTATTGCTTGACACCAACATGGCACCTAGAAATCACCCACACATTTCTGCTACCCCTGTGCTGGGATTCCCATGGTCATGGCATTCCTCTTCATACTCACCACAAATCTATCCCATGCATGTTCACGGGCTCAGGCAAGCTCTGAAAGAGGGAATCAACATGAGCTCCCAATCTCGCTTTGCTGGAGATCACTCCATTCTTTCGCTGCTTCTACAACTGATCTGAAGAACTAAAAATCTGTGACAATCTCTTCTTCTGGCAAAGTCAGAGTTCTAGCATAAGGGACACACTGTACTTGTGAATTCTCCTGAATAGGATTCAGTACCTCTGAAGTTTCTTCTGAAAGAAACCTCTGAAGTTACTTGAACTTGGGTTTTGTGATGTAACTGATAGATATAAAAGACACAGCAGGAAATTTCCTTCCTTAATTTTTAGGTTCTACACATTCCATGACCGATATACACATACACCCCCCTCACTGGTTTTGTAATTTTTAGATCACTCATATGTTGAGCAAGATCTGTAAGTGAGCTATATTATAGAGGTAAATAAAAATGCAAAGCACCCATCCTTGCGAAAGCAAGGCCTTGCAAGGGTGTGCTTGGTAGGGCACCTGGAAATCAAAACACCTGAAATCACTCCATTTCTGAAATTTTGCAAGTATTTTCAAAATTATCCACACTGCCAACACTTTTATGATGAGTGTGATGCCATTTGCTTTTCCTTAAGGAAAGGTGGGTGCTCAGGTATGTCTGTACCGCAGAGAGCGCAGCGCGTGCCAAGTCTGTTAGCCTAGAACCAGCCAAATCCCATCAGCACGGCACAGAGCCCCAGCTCACCAGTCCTGCTAACAAGGAATCACCCAAATACCACTTGCAGGCCTGCCGACATGCCTCCATGTGGAGCTGTGCTGCACAAGATAGCCCAGTTCATCCAACGCAGCTCCACGTGCCAGCACACCGGGCTAAGCACGGCTCAAAGAGCCTCTCTGATCTCCATTTTAAAACATCTCTGTGGCTGCACAGGATAGTTTGAATAAACCATGCCACAACTGCAGGTAAACATGCCCAAGCAACATGGGTTCTGGAAAGCCACTGCACAAAATACTATTAAGAGAACAACAACAACAACAAAAAAAAACTGGCAATATTTTCAGCCATCTTCTAATTTTTAGGTATGCTATTGGATGCTTTTGGGAAAACCCACTATTCGTTCTATGACACAGTGCAGACAACTGTGTGTGGCTTAACAAAGCTAAGCCCAGCACTGGTGGCACTTCTCCTTCTTCCCATCTACAAGAGAAGCGCCACTCACTGCCGCTTTCCGCAAATCGGCCCGGGTTCAGCATCTGCTGGTTTGTCAGGAGCAAACAGGGAACTCTGATCTAGGAAAATCCAAGTCTCCGGAATGGCCAGTGCTGGGAATGGAGGAGCTGCTGAGCGCTCCCCACTTCTGCTGCCCTCGTGCAGGGGCCGCAGCAGCCCTGCTTGTGGGGCATGCATGGTACACAAGGAAAAACACACGAGAGGCCATGGAAAGGCAAAAGCGCCAGGCACTGGTGGGACTCCAGATCAAGGACACAGAATAGGAGACCTGAGGGAGAGGGGGGATGAAGTGGGAATGGGAGACATGGCATGGGGTATGCAGAGCACAGAAGATCCATGGCTGCCCCGGCTGAGGGAGAGCGCGAGGGAGCCTGGGCTTCTCCTGCCTCCGCGCGGGCGCGGCCGTTAACGGCCGGCAGGTGACCGTTATGCGCGGCGGGAGCGAGATGACGCGTCTCGCCAACGGCCGGCAGGTGACCGTTGGGGG
>NW_020455350.1:988093-1089690 GCF_003342845.1 Nothoprocta perdicaria | reverse complement strand
GCCCAGGCGCGGGCGGCGGCGGGCGGCGCGGAGCCGGGCGCCGCGGAGGCGGGCGAGCTCATCGGGCGGGCGCTGGATTTCAAGAGCCAAGGGGCGCAGTGCTACAAGGACAAGAAATTCAGGGAGGCCATCGGCAAGTACCACCGCGCCCTGCTCGAGCTCAAGGCGCTGCTGCTGAGCCAGGAGGCGGGCGGGCAGCGCGCGGGGGCCGCGCTCAGCGAGGAGCACAGGCAGGCGGTGGAGGCCATCGAGGTGGACTGCTACAACAGCCTGGCAGGTCAGCGGCGCCCCCCCGGCCACCTCCATCCCTCCGCGGCGCGGGCCCCTTCCCCTCCCTGCTTGTCACGCCGTGGCGTTTTGTCGCAGTTCGGGGCTTTGTTGCCATCCCCAAGGTTGGCGCTCCAGGTGTGCCAGCCTCGGCTCGCGCTGGGGCATCGCACGCTGCGAGGCCGCCGGCTGCTGCGCGGCCTCCCCATGCACTCTCTGCCCGGGAGGCGAGTGGGGTAGCATGGGGACGTGGGATCCTCGGGCTTACCCGAGGATGGCCAGGGATGGAGCTGAGAGGCTGGGAGCAGGGTGCAGCTCGAGGGTGTAGCACCCACTCCCTCAAGCTCAGAGTGTCCTTCAGTGCCTGTGCACAGCCCCAGCCACGGTGCTCCTAACTGGCGGCAGCGCACAGGGACATGCTTTCTGTCACATTCGATCCGAGGAAAGGGAAGGCTGGGGAGCCATTGTAATAGCTACAAATAGTACTAGATGCAAAAAGCTTTTTTTTTTTTTTTTTTTTTTTTTTTTTTTTTCCCTCCTAGCTGCAAAGGCAGTTATCAAATATTAGCAAATGTAGTACTGGTTTGTTGCTAGACAGTGGTCATGGCTGTGGTCAAGGGACATTTGATCACTGCTCTCATGGCTCCCTGCCATCTGTTTTGACCAAGTGCTATAGGAAGGTGCTAAGGAGGGGTGAGCATTAAACTACTTTATATCCTGACCCTGAAGTCCAAGACAAAACTCCTGTTGACTTAAGTGAGCTTTTCTGAAACAAGAACTGCAAGATTGGAGGCTACAAGAACTGCAAGATTGTTTTTGTTCCCTGCAATCACACACACTTTTTCTTTCCAAGCTGAAAGAATCTCTAGAACAAAACCTTGTCCCTAGGTGCATGCAGGATACAGGGTGCTCATAAACTGCAAGAGATGCACAAACTGACAAAATTAATAAGAGCTGTGTAGCCCAGAAGGATGAAGGGTGGCTTGTCATCCTTTACATCTTTGGGGAAAAAGATGGCAAAATTTGGGATGTTAGCGTGTCATCTGTCACTCACACTTGGCTTTTGGCTTTCTGGACAGATTTGAGCAGCAATGTTTCCTGATGTCCAGTTCACTTATATATAAGAAAAAAAGGTGATTAAAGTAAACAGGGTTTAAAATACCAGTCCAGAATCTTATTTCAATCCATGTTGATCTGTTATCTCCATGTGGTTATTGGGATGTAATAGAGAATACAGTTTAAGCCCCTTTTATGGTCTTTTCAAATATGCTTCCTTCAAAATACTGTTTAAAAGGCATAGAGAGCAAGGTGAGATTACACAATAGTACTACTACTACACAGCTCTTAATTTTGTCTCTGAAAAATTCTATCTGCAGGTTTATCAAAATCCACTGTATGAGACAAGGCTCTTTCAGACTGGCAAGCTTATACAAAGAACCCGTAATGCTGTGAACAATATAGCTTAGATTGTTCCTCAGTTTGAAAAAATACAGGTAATATCTTTTCTGGCTGTCAGTACTGAGATACAAATGAGATGTAGTATCTAGAAGGCAAATGAATTGGGAGGGAGGAATTGGGATTAGCTTTTGTAGCACCTTCTGCTGAGTACACAAATTCCCTTGCTGGAAATATTTACACTTGTGCTGACAGGATTGTCCTGCATTATGGTGGTTGTCCAGCATATGTGTTTACTGTTTCTAGTTTGTGCAGGCATTTTTTTTCCACTGCTGATTGTATTTGATCTTGTAAGCAGTAGCAGCGGGAGACAGTGAGAGAATGTGTGCTCCATCTTTAACCTACATTTGAGCAAATATTACCTAAATTTACCAGTGTGAACACCAAGCAGGTATAAGAACTCTAGAGTTGTAACTGGTGCTTTTTCTGAGATGAGATAACCTCACAGCAGGTCAAGGTGTTATTTTGGACAGACAATTGTAATATTTTTCTGTAGGAACAGAAAAAAGATCTCAAGAAGGAGAGGTTTCACATTTGTTTGTTGCAGTGTCTGAATATAAGCATTTAAAAAAAATACTGCACATTGAAGAGGGGAGTATGCAGTCAAACTGAAATTGCAGTATTGCTACTACTAGCCCCCTTCCACTGTCCCCATTCTACCAGGAAGCTCTGTGAATTAGTGTGTGAAGGAAGATTTTTCTCAGAGCTGTCATAATAGTTATTAAACCTACCCAAAAGACATTTTGTGAGGTGCGCAGTGGATCTCTCTCGGGTTGTGGTGTGTTCCAGCAGAAGCCACTGGTTTTCTTACACATTGAGCTCTAGCAGTGGGCTAGGCGCATCCTGTTTGAGTAGAAGTCAGTGTTACTCTATGTGGGGAAGAGAGGAGGTGCAAGTAGTTCTACTTCTGAGCACTGGATGTGTGCCTAGAGCTGGTTTTAAAATAAATAGCTGCACTGAGCAGAGAGCATAGCAGCAGTACATGTTCGTTCTACAGAAGGCAGTTTTTGATTTAGCTGTGAATTGTACCCAGTAGAATTAGCAACTGTCATCAGAGTGTCCTTGTTATCACATTTTGTTAGCACTTCTACGTACTCTCTAAGCTTAGCATCCAAGAAGCCCACCTTGCTTCTGAACTGCCACTTTTCAAGTGGCTACCATACTTTTGCCTTTTGGAGATGTTCTGCACCATAAATATAGATGTAAGTGCACACACATGCACACACTTGTATATTTAAAGACATTATAGCAGTCAGAGGGTATCATGTGTAGTTAATTACATTCTTAGACAAATAGGCAGGTAAGAAATGCATACCCAAAGGGAATTTGGTAATCTTATGGGTGAAGGTTGTGCACATGAACAACTGGGGTTGATTTTAAGTGCAGCAGTTACCTGAGTAAGAACATGTGGGCAAACACTAAATTGTTGCTGGTCCATTTGTTGCCTCGTAGAATGTAAATTTAGGCACAGACATGCCCATACAGTCCTGTTCAGTTCTGCTGCTTTTGTAGAGCACCTCCAACAAGGGATCTTTGTACCATGAGGCAGAGCATCCAACATGTATCGAATCAATGACTCAGAATAGTTGATGTTTCCTTAAATTTTCAGCTTTTTGCACTCTGTAGCACTCTCACAACCTTAACTATTTATCTCAATTCAAAGAATTCAAATCTGTTTATTTATTTATTGACCTAGGATTTTTCACTGCCTGCCATTGCTAGTTGTCTTCACATTTCTTTTACTAGGCTTCCAATTAGGTCTTAGTTTAAACTCCAAGACTTTGGCCATAGAAGGACTCACCTTCACATCTGCAAAATGCAGTGCTGCTGTATTACAGAGGCCTGCCAAACTCCCTTCACTTTAAGTCTTTTTGATAAATGTTACCAGTTGCAAGAGCAGTAGTGATAGCCGTAGGAAAATCCTACCAACAGCAGAGTCTGGCAGAACAGATGCAGGACTATAAGGCAAACGTAGCCGTTGCTTTATGAATCACTGTCTCTGACCTTGAAGGAGAAGGAAATCACTTGACCTCTTTTTGCCTCTCTCAGCCCAAATATAAACAGAACAGGAACCACAATCCAGTCCCAATGGTGCAATGAGTTGAGTTTCCACAAGCCAGTGGGATTTTTTAAATTATCTTTTAGGATGATTATATGAAGAATGCATGCAGAAAACCAAACTGACCAAATATCACTCTTGTCTCTTCCTCACTCATAGAGGGGGGGGAAGATATTTTAGAAGGGCATAGATCTTTTATCCAAAAGTCTTAAATGCCTTATGAACTGCATGCAGGTAGGGATCACTTACCAACTATAAATGCAACCACTGCTCATATTAAATGCAATGATTGCTTTATTCAGCATTACCACCTAACAGTTTACAGGATCAAAAGGACTATTTTTGTTCTGCAGAGACAAACAAGCCCTAGTCCTTCCAAACCACCAAAATGCTAAGGGTAAGCATAGTTTTCAGCTTTTTCTTATGAAGGAAAGTTAGTACAATGAGCAAATGTTTGTGAGCTTGCCTAAGCATGCAAAAATTCTAGAGCTAGTCATGGCTAGAGGAGCCCTAGAAAAAAGCAGAAAGAGAACCAGAGATAACAAGCTATGGATTAGGAAATGTAGCAGATACTAGAGATCTGGACTTTTTATCCTGCCTCTATGCTAACTGATTATCATCTGGTTACTTCATTTCTTAAAGTCTCAGTTTACCTATCTGCATTTAATGTCCTGCTTCAAGTGTTTTTAGCACAGTATAGGAGACCTGGTAGGAAGGCACATGTACCTGCAGAGTATTACAAAATGTAGCAGTCTAAGATACCTCTCAGCCTGGATGACGAGGTTCACCCTTCAGAAGTGTTCACTGGTGTTCACCTGGTCACATCAAGTTTGCCTGCTGTCAATTTGGCAAAAGTCAGCGTCTCAAAACACACCACTTCGAGTAGTATAGGAACCTCCAGCACTCACCCTCAGATTCCAAATCAGGGTGTAGCTACCGCTCCCAGCAGTCAGCAGTCATGCAGACTTTGGTGACTGGTTCCACCGAGTTCACCCAAGCAAGAACATGACTGAACATGAGAAAAGCTGATCCCCACTGACCATCCACCAAGAGTCCTCAGAGGGCGTTCTTCTAAAATTCCACTTACAGGATATAGCCATTTACAAGTACAGACTCTACAAGGGCGCGTGGTTCTGTGGGTGTTAGAACAGTACTGGATTGCTGCTTGCTGTGAAGCTTTTTAATCTCCTACATCAACAAAAAACACTCTAAGAGTGTCATGAAATGTGAAAAGGAGACAGTCAGCAGCAAGAGCAGGATGTGGTCCACACTCTCGCTGGTAGAGATGAGAGTTTTCTTATACTCTTATTTTAGATCATCTACCCAGCCAGAGTACTTGAGAATATCTGACCTACAGGCCCAATGCAGACACTACTCTAGGTAGGTGCAATTTGCAGGCACAGAAAAACACACATGTGACTATGCATAGTATTTTAATGAGCCCTCAAATCTGCCACATGATTAAAGTGGGATTAGAAGTCATTGCTATGAATTGCTCTGTAGAAATACTCTGTATTTACCTATTTCTTTTTAGTATGGAGAACAAAGATCTCCTTTTTCAGGCAGTAGTTTCTTTGGCATTGATAGGATGAAATTGAAATGCTTCAGACTTTGGGAGGAAAAGAGTTACAGGAGAGTTAGCTACAACTTACCTGCAGATGTCAAAAACCACAAAACCCCTTCAAGAACACAGGGCAAAGGTTAATTTGTTTACCTAGAGGTTTGTGATTGCCTCTGTGAAATGCACATTGATATGTTTTGAGAATTTTTTAGTAACTTCCTGTCAGCTTTTCTCTGTCCTGAGATTCTGTGCTTGAGCTTCCTCCAACAAGAGTCTCACAGTGAGTCACAGTCCTTACATCTCCCCAGGTCTCCATTGGTACTGTGCTGGAGATGGTTCAGCTGGTTTGATAAAACCTTGACTTTCACACTTGAAAGTCACAGCTGGTTCCCCATCTATTACTGAAACCACCAGTGAGCTCCATGGTTACCTTCTTTTCTGGGAGCTGGGCCACCTCTGCATGATTGGCAGGTGGAACATACCTCTCTTCCTCCTGTTCACTTGGGCTCAGACCCAGAAATATCTAAACCAGCTCCAGACCCTTTTCTCCAGCCTTTCCCATAAAACTGCTAATCAATTCAGCAGGAAAACCCCTCATACCTCAGTGTCCTGTAAGCATTGTGGCTGGTACAGCAAGGGTAAGTGGTCACCTGAGGATGTCACATGTGGATTTTAGATGTGAGATTTAATACGCAGCTGATGGAGACTGTTGTAAGGAAATGAACAGTGAATGAAAAGAAAGCTCTAAGTATTGCCTGGTCCCAGCTTCTTCTTGACATTGTGCCATCTCACAGAAAACAACATACAGAAGAGTATGGAACTGAGGAAACAAAATGGAGAAACTTGATACTGAAGTTTGTAGGAAATTTACTGGCTACTTGTTTCCTTCTGTGCTCTCATGAAGGAAGAACAGTGATATAAACAGACAACCATTTCTTAATCTTGATTTAACTTACAGAGTTACTACACCAGTGACTAATCCTGTGTGTTAAAAATGCTTTGAAAAAAGAGAAAAGAGTCACTGTTAGCTATCAGTGTCTAGCAAGTTGCTACTAATGGTTGTCTAGGATCCTGTCTCCTTTTGTTCGTTCCTGCACTGCATCTTGGATGGGAAGCAGTATATTTAGGACATTGATAGATGAATGCAGGTAAATTCTGTGGTGGCCTGGAGTGTTACCTAATTCCTTTTTAACAAAGGTTGTTGAATCAATGCAGTTTGTGGGATCTACTGGTATTGTTGAAAGTAGCTTCAGCTAAGGAACATTCAGTTGTGCCTTTGAGGTTGAGGGATGGCAGTAAAGCAGTATAGCTTGCCCTGTACTTGGACTCTTCCCCAGGCAGCTCTGATTAGCAATCATTGAACTAGAGCTGGACTACACAGTCCTGCCTCACTACAGCCATTCTTAGTTTAGGACACTGCAGAAGGTGGTGCTAAAATAACTCATGAAAGTAAATTAGCCACAGTCACGTTACAGTCTGCTGTAACCCCTGGCAAAAGGGACAGCTGGGAGTAATGATTTTTATCTGTCACAGCCAGACTTGCCAGAACTCATCTGTCACTCTCCAGTAGCTAATGTCATGGTCTTTAAAATATATTCCAATCTCCCCACTCTGAGGTTCTTGACATGTCATCACCCTGAGGCTAATAGGCTGGATAGCACCATCTGCTTCTCCTTGGCTTTGTCCTGTGTACCCAGTGCTCCCATCATGTTTCTCATCTGTGGAGTCAGGTCTGCATGCGCAGTGAGTGCCTGTCCCCCTCCACTTCTGCAGCAGACATGCCTACCAGAGCAGCCTTCCTAGCAGTCCTCTGAAATCCCAGCACGGCTCCAGTCCGTTCCCAGTGTCCTTCTCTCACTCATCACACGCCTTTCCCCTTCTGAAATCTTCTGCTGACTCTTCCAGTTGCAATGTTCCATGTCAGACTTCTCAGCCTCCCAGGCAAAGACCTCTCCCCTTTCTATCCCTTCAGCAGGGCCAACTCATCTACCGTGCTTTCAGGCTTTGCCCCATGGTGTCTCGTTGCACCTGAATTCCTTCAAGCTGCTGGCAATTTATTTGCTGGCAGCAAATCCTATGTCCCAAACTCCTGACTACTCATAGCATTTCAGTGCTGTTCACTCCTGTATGCTATCAGCAAGGCAAGACTTGCAACTCTACCTGTTCCTAGGCGGAGCGCTACTATAAAACAGACCTTTTTCCATTGCCACGTAAGCCCTGCAGAACATTGGATGCTGAGTGTTGGTGGCAAGACTACAGCCTTTCTCCTTCTCCAGCACATCTATGTTTGACATCAAGTGTGTTCCGCTAGACCACGAGCTTCTCCAGCCACTGCTCAGTATTCCCTTCCCATTCTTTCCTCAGTAGGAGCACTGTTTCTTGCATTTCCTTGCTGCCAGTTTAGAGGTCTGTCATGTAGATTGTTCTGCATCAATGACAGCAGCAACTCCTTTCATATCAGAGTGGCAGGCAGCAAAACTCTACTAATCTAGCTGTCCATCTAGTTCCTTGGGAGCTGCTGGAAGAGAGCAGTTGGGTCAGCCAGCAGAGAACCGCTAAGCTAGTTTTCCCTCAAATTTTGATTCCAAAGGTCCTGTGATGGACTGATTACAACTGTAGTTTTTCACCCCACTGCTGTTATTCGGCCTTGGCCACATCAGAAACATCTAAATGGCTCATTCGTGCACAAACTCAAATGCAGTAACTACCATTTTGCAAGTCTCCTTGTTCTCTAACACAAGAGGGTTCACACTCCCCATGGCAGAACTTAATCCAGCAGCAGTAGAAATGTGCTTCCTATCTGATGTCTCTCTAAGGCTTAGCCTAACAATGCATTGACAGTGAGTTCAGATCTGCTCAGAGAGACCCTGTTTATCTTAGTTTACTCCCAAATTCAAATAAGCTGTTGACTGCAGGCAGCAGAGCTGTTTACTGCTGCCTGAAGCAGATTAGGTAGAACAAAAAACAAGCACAATTTTGCCCTGTACATTCTGCAGCAGAGGGAGAAGAAACTTACACCCAGAAACAAATTAAGAGCAAAAGTATTTGGAACTTGAAGATTTATGTCAGCCTCATAGTACTTCCTTGGGCTGATAATGACCAGCAAATTCCTGGCTGGGCTGTCCCTACAGTGATCATCACTCACAAATTCATCCTGATGGAAAGAGTCTTATAAAGAGTGATCTTTCAGTCAACCATGGGAAAGAAGCTGTGAGGAATCAAATTTCTCCACCCAACTCATGCTCTCAGAGATGAAGAGGACAAAAAGATCTAACTATCTTCCACTCTTTCAGGTTATAATGGAACAGTGTAGCCATTCTCTGTCAGGATCTATTTGGAGAGCTCATTACCTCACCAAGATTTGCAGAAGCAGAAACATGAGGGAAGGAATCTATTCCTGGAAGACCCATTGCTACAAATCAGCACTAAGCCTTCATCTGCAAAAGCACTTTTTTTTTCTTGGCTAGTTCTGCAGAAAGAACCAAATTAGAGCCTCTGCCCTATGCTTGTAGCGGTCATTCTCTCATCAGGCAGTAGGGTGCAAAATTAAGCCTCAACTACTTCTTTAGTCACTATATTTTTAATACTAACATAATTCAAATCCTAGATTACTATCCTCTTAAATGATTTGCAGTGATTAACAGGTCAAGAGACACTAGTGCATGTGCACTGCAAGGAAATGAGAGGCACAAAACATCCTCACCTGTACTGGAAGTACAAAGAAAATGGACTCATTTTCCTTCATGCATTCTCTTAAGTACTGTCATGGAATTCAAACTGAAACAGCCCAGGAGCTTTCATTAGTAATTCAGGGGGTTAAGCAGGGAAAGGGAATAAATTAAATAAAAAAAGAGTAGAAAATAATTTTTAAAACCTAGAGCTGATTAACTTGGAACGCTCTGCCAGAAGGTATCGTTAAGTTAAAGAGCCTAATAAGGTCGGAAAAGAAGGCTTAGACATGTAACTAAGGAGTACATTCACTGCTATATTAATAGGATAAAACTGTAAAGCAAATACTACATTTTCATGCTTGAGAACAGCTGTTAACTATTTGGAATTTATGAATAAACTTCTGCGAGGTTTTCATTTTCTTGTGCAAGGCCGTGTCACATAAATGACTCAGTCCTGCTATGATCAGCTAGCATATTCACATCCTTTTCTTTTGTGGATGTTTCCAGCTCATGAGCTCAAAAATTCTAGCAAAAAAAATCTGCTACTAGTTACAGAGAGCATAATCTCACATTTTTATTACTGATTTCTATCACAAATAATTTACTGTTATCCCCCAGATGATGCACTTATTTATATATGTCACCATCATCCTCATTCTTTATGACAGTACAACCCACCTGCATGTCCATTAGTAGAATACACCTACTTCTGCATGAAGGGCCTTAATGAAAACACTAAACACAATTCCAAAATGAATTCCAGAGGAATTCTATTAACAATCTTTATTTAACACTTATTTCGCATGTCAGCAGAAGCCATTTCTGTTTTCATTAGCCCATTGACTATACTTCATCTTCCCTACTTTAACTGAAGAGGCACAGTCAAGACAGGATATTGTGTTATCAGCATGAATCAGTACAGTGATTTGAAAACAGGTTTTCTGCTTGGGATAGAAACTACCTTGCACATGTCCCAGAGTGGACATACAAGCCTACCTTGTCCTTCAAGCACTGGCAACACATTGCACAGACAGGCTTTAGTAGGATTTGAGAATGCTCTGAGATCTTTACCTGAAGCGCTTTGCTACAACTCACACTGACGAGAAGACACCTAATTAGACAGAGAACTAACTTATGCTCCAGCACAGTTCAAGGCCAGACTTTATCAAGTAAATATTGCATTGAGTCACTCTCATCTTCAGTTTATTAATTTTAGCCTGTTTTCCAAAGGAAGTCAAGGAAGTATGTTTTGTATGATGCACCTGTCAGTTCCCTCTTAACTAACCATATTTGATAGAAAGATAGATGTTTCAATGATGCTAAGTTTATATATTATGCAAGTAGAGTGCAGGAAAGAAGCAAGGACCTAGATACACAAAGAAGTGAAATTTAAGCTCACTCTGCACAAGATATCACAGCATGGTGACAGCCAGGGTCACTTGCTCTGTTGCTAACAAAGCAATCTTTGTAAGTTTAGGTAGTGCATTTTTAAAGAAAATAGAGTTTTGAGAGTTTTTATACCTCTTTCTTTCTCCAAGTTTATATGACCCTCTCCAAGAAGAGAGTCAGCCCTGGCCTCTTTTGTCTCCAGTTTGGTGAGTTCCTGTCTTTCCATCTCTCCTACAAAGATGCAAAGGATTCTTTCTGTTTCAAACCTTAATTAAAGCAGAAGTGCTGTGCTGGATATGGATAAAACATGTGAATGGATTATTTTTAGGAAATAAATGTGCCTCCTCATTTGATGTCTGTCCTGCCAATGTGACACTTTTCAACTAGGGAGAGCTCAAGGAAGAACAAGTGCATTTTAGCCACTATCACTTATGCACAGGACAAATGCACAAGGAAGTGGCCTCAGAGACAGCTGTTCACCATTGCTCCACAGGCTCTGTAATTGTCAGCTCTTTCACATGTCCTGGGAGGTGACTTAAGAGCAACTGTAGGGCACAGTCCACAGATATTGTGTGGCCACATCATCCCGCCTCATAAATAGCAGAGGATAATGCAATAGCTTTCGTTCCAAATTGAACAGGCTGCAGTAAGCCAGGCTTGAGGTAATCAGGGCACGCACAACTGTCAGCGACTTCATTTGAGAGCCTTCAAGCCACTGCAACTACATCTCACATGGCTGCTGTCACTTCTCTGCTCAGTGAACCGCTATGAGCAAAGGAGGCTTCCCACCTCAGTGAAGAGGGCAGCCCGAGTCCCCATTATTTCCTCTAAAGCATCTCCCTACATAAAATCCCCTCTCTATCTCAGCTAGGCCCATTAGAGTCCACAATATTCCAGTACGTTTCACTGATAACAAGCAAAAAGTACATGATAGCACTTGTCAGAGCTGGACTTCTGTTGAACTGCAAGCACTCACCCAATGGTCGTCACCATCTGCTGTTCCTCATCTCCAATAAAATTCTAGGTACTTTTCCCTTGTGAAAACAGCTCAAGAGAACAGATTCCTCCAGTGGGTTTCAGTAGCAACAAGCGGATGGAGGAAGAAAGGATATGATGGGAAATAGGTGCAGCAGTTTAAAATGAGGAAAGCAATAGGAACTGAAAAGCTTGAGAGGCAAATAGCAAGGGAGGGGCAGAGGAATCAGCAAACGGCACAGTAGATCTAGTAGATCTGAAGGCTAAACATGGCTAAACGTACCTAAAGTTGTACTTAAGGCAAAATGCTCGTACAGGCTGCACCAGATGAGTATTGATCTTAAAGGATAAAGATGGGTCAAAAATGGTAGATAAATATGAAGTCAGAGAGGAGGAACCTTCTAGGAGGTTAATCAACAAGAACAACCTTAGTAAAACCAAAGTTATTTCCATCTACTCTAATGTGGCAACAGAACACATTAGTGTTAGTGGAGATGAGTCAACATGACTAAAAACTAACTTGCATACACATACTCTTGCTCTGACAATGAATTTCTAGGACCTTGCTCCCACCTCTCCCAGAAAAAAAAAAAAAAAATCAAAGGCACAGAGATCAGAAGATGCAATTTGAAGATCATCTCCACCTTAAGCTCTTTTATAGTACCTCATTATAATACCTTTCATTTGCACCTATTGAACTGCATCCTGTTCTTATCAGGACACTGCTCCAGTTTGTGAGGGTGCTAACACTGTCTTCCAGCATATTGCCGGCTCTTCCCATGTTGGTGTTATCCACAGATTGAAGGAGCAGTCTGTATTCTGTTATATAGGTCCTTATTGAAAATACTGAATAACACAGTAGGACACGTCAGTGTAGAATCCTACTTAATATTATGTTCCACTTTGACAGTGAAGTCAAGTCATTTAGGAGAACATTTAGGCCATTCTCCTAAAATTTGCTTAAGAAAATGTCAGCAGAAAGTGCCATTTGGCTCGAATCAAGATATGCAACTTCTACTGTTTCTTTTCCATCCTTGAGATTGATCACCCTATCAAACGAAATTAAACAGATGTGCTCTGACAGCTCACATTAGCTGTTTCTTATCTCCTTTTTATCTCCCTGTGCATTCCAAGGCTGTAGGAGAGGGCAGTAGGATAGTCCTACTCCTTTGAGAGCTGCTAGATGAGAGTTTCCATTTTTCTTCCTTACCTTAGATTTTTGCTTGGCCTTGCCTCTTACAAGATGATTGCTCAAGTATCCATATATTTCATTCACTGCTCAAATCTCCTGGGAAAGCTAACTGGTGCTACAAAGTCAAAGTCTCCCTTCTGGAGGAGATACAAAGGCCATTGGAACAGCCAAGAAAAGATGGAATCCATGCTATATATCAGAAGGAAAACATATCCAGGGAAGCAGAATGGGGAGAAGGAGTCACAATCTGTCTACAAATGGAAAGGCAGGCTGAGAAGGAGATGGTGGCTTGGAAGAGGTGGATGACTTTGGGATCTCCACAAACATTTGTGGATTCACACCTCATTTAGCATTAATCTCTCCCTACAGAGCAAGACAGTCTGTCAAACAGTCTGGATTTTAATATTTTACATATTTCCCTGTATGCAGAAACATACGAGCATATTCAGACCTCTGGTACGTGGAAAGGAGTAAATGAGAGTGCAAGTGGTTGAGAAGTTGTATCTTAATTCTGGCATTCCCTTTTGATCCCATTAAGATTGTCCAGGAAATAGGAGTCATCTGATCAGATTATTGTCAGACATTATCAAGCCATCTATAATTAGCTTCTTACTGGTGAGAAGCCAGGAAATCCTTTGTTTGCAAGCTTGGACTATAGAGAAAGAAAGGAAATATTTTGTGGGATAAATTGTTTAAAAACTGCAGATCTTAATTATTTTCTCAGCCCTGTGGTGAAATTGTATGTGGCATTTCTCCAAAGGCTTCTAAGCATCCCATTTTGAGGAATATTGGGTTACCTTTTTGAAAAGTCCAGCACATAGGATGCTTAGTGCAGGTATGGATGCTTCACCACCTCTGTTCTCTTGACCTGGTGAAGGTTTCTTGCATTCCCTTATCTTATACAGCTCCTTTCAGTGCTGCTCAGGATTGAAAATTTAACAAGTTAAAACGCACTTTTAAAGGTGGGCTCTGCCATCCACATGCAACCTGCATGGTCGCTGTGGTCTCTACACAGAAGACCAGTAACCTTGACTTCAGGAAAATCTGGATCCACTTTGATTTAGTTAATTATATATAGAATTACAAGCATCCAGATCTTTTTACACTGTACATTAAAACTATAGTAGCTCAAGTCCAAGGTGACTTTTAGTCTAAGATAACCCCTTGCATTTTCAGCATCATCTTATGCAACATTTAAACTTATTTTAAAAATTAATTACAACTTAAAGGGCTTAAAACTTAAAGGACTTAAATTTTCAGTGTCATGTAGCGATGGTATCCCTTTTAATTCCTTCAGTGGACACCCTCAGCTCCATATGCTTGTTATAAAACACCAGCTACACAGACTGCAGTGCACAGAGATTAATGATGCATCCATCAGTGGCATGGTTAGGAGATTGCTGTCTATTCCAAAAGATTTTTTTTTCTTTCTGGGATACTTTTATTGATGATCTTGTTATATCCCAATAACTTCTCTTCCCAAACACTTAAAACAAACCTTATCACTGCCATGTTTTTTCTTGCCTGGGGAAGAGCAGCACCATGAAGGACGACAACTCTCCTTAAATAACACAAGTATTACAAGACACTCCTAGTCTGCCCTGCCATTTTGAGGCTGCAAGAAATGCCAGAACAAAGCCTGCTCAACGATACATAAAGGTCTTAATCATACGTCTGAATAAAACCCTGAAGCAGTTATATCAAAGCATCAATCATGTGTTTTCCAAAATAGAACTAGAACAAGAATGTACTCCATCTTCCTGCAATTTAAACAGATTTTCAGTGAGCTGATGGTTTCTATACTTAGGTCGAGGTCATATCAGAAAGCAAAGTACTTTGCAGGGTTAAACCACGGATATTTCTGGGAATGGCACTATCAGTCTGTGAAATGCACATCAAGTTTATAGTGGACAGAACACCTAGCAGTTTCTAAAGGGCCGTAATCCACACATTTGCAGTTAACTTCAAATGGCAGAATCAAAAATAAATGCAGTGAAAAAGGACAATCCACTTCAGATGTGGGCAGTAATCAATTTAGCTACTTTTGTCTGCCTGGAAACCAAACAATGAAGATACACTTGTATTTTACCTATTAAAAAAATCACTGGATGTTGTAGATCAGTCTTAGCAGCTTTGCTCCATCACAGTAAACTCCTCAGTGAAAGCAAGTCAAATGCACCAGTAATTTTGTGGAAGGCAAATGTAATGTACTCTGGATTTTCAGTTTCTCAGGGGTGGAAGACAGAGGTCATTTGGATTCAGACCCTTTTGCATAGGTACCTGTGGGCTGTTCAAACATATGACTGTTAGTTCCTGCACAGGATGCCTGTGGCTGTCTCCAGGGAATAACTACAAAGGCTAAATTAAGGCATTGGAGAGTGGTCAGTAATAACCAGCAAAGCTCATTAAGAGCAGGAATATGATTTAGGCTAAATGATCTGCTAGGAAAGCTGTTGTGAATGGCTCCTCTTTGCCTCCAGGCTGACTGCCCCATGCCTCTTTTCTCAACAGTTTTTCTCAAACTTCAGTGCACGGCCAAGTCCTGTCCCCTCACTACAGCTCTTCTCCAGCCCTATGGCCGTGTCTGTCCCCTTACAGCTCTCAGTCCCAGTGTTCTTGCATTCCAAGTGACAGTGTCTGTCCCTGTGTTTCTGCCCAAGGTAGGCAAACCAGGTTAGTTTAGCTTCCAGTTCCTGCTCTTTTTGCTTTCGATCAGTGAAGCTGTAAAAGATGTTCTTTTACACACTCTTTCCCAACCTAGACTGAATTGTGTCCAGAGTGGACAGAATATTAAATAGATCCGAGTACCTTTTTCTAGGACATCTCTACTGAGTACTAGATGCTTTTCTTTTGGGGAAATTATCATTTGGCCAGCTATACATTACTCTGAGGATGACAGAAGGCACCTGCTTGACACAAATGAGATCTGCCAAATTGCAGTTTGCAGAGCCAAGTGATGACAGGACTCAATACAAATCCAAAGAGACAGTCACCAGAGATCTTTAACAAGGGAAGGCTAAGATATATTTCTGTAGCCTACTTTTCAAAAATACCTAGAAGTTTAGAATGACACTTTCCAAAAACATACATCAAATGCAGACATTGCACCTGAAAGATTTTAGTCCAGTACTTACAACTAACAAAGCTATCAGCTGAAGTCTCTCCTACAGAGGAAGGGCCTAGGCAATCTTAAAAATAGGCAGTGCCCCCATCTTACCTGGGTGACAGCGATCTGTAGGACAAGAGCCTTTGCACCTTCAGAAAAAGCAGTAAATGTAGTTCTTGGAATGGCCAACACAATGCACTGAACCTAAGGCCCGTGCCAAGGTCAGATAGATGTACATCCTGCTTCCAGGTTTAGTTCTTGGCTCAGCCAATATCAGAATCCAGACGTGCAGGCCAAAGTGAGCTATTATATAACCTGGAGATATTTCTCTGGTAAGATGATAACTGGCAGCATTTTTAAATAAGCTTAATTTTCAATGCTCAAAGAGCCATAAAAGTGAAGAAAGCAGAAGATTTTCCGGGGGGGGGTACTTCCTACACAGAGTATTATAAAGTGATTTGATCAGAGTCCCAAAGCTCTGATGCAGGAGTAAACACAGGCTTTTCAAGGTAGCAGACCAAGGTGTGGCAACAAGTGTCTGGCAGTTGAAGCTTAAGTAGACTTTAGGAAATAAAGTGCTGGTTTGGATCCTTTTCTCACTAGCATCTGTCAAGCCTAGATGCCTGCCTGAAAAAATAATCTGGAATTGAAACAGAATTTGAGGAACAATAAACAAGAATCACAAACCCTAAACTGCAGTGATTTTTCTCAAAACTTCCCACCACTGCTAACCAGAGCTACCTGCAAGAGTTAAAAGGTGCCTGTATTTTGATTCTACAGGGGCTTTAGCCTTTATTTTGCCTAACTTGTTCAGGGTCACACAGATTCCTCCAATAGTACCATTTGCTACAGGTACTGAGTATATACAACATCTTCCAAACTTGTAAATGATAGAGCTGGCTAGCATAGATTCAGTCCAGGAATTGAGGATTTAAGACTACTTTTATGAGGCAAAATGGCCAAATGTCTGCCTTAATTTGTTCTGACACCCTGTTCCTTTGAAGGACTCACCGGGGGGATATTATGAGCAGAAAAGCAGGGTGAGGAAGCATTTGATGTGGTAAACAAACACTCCCAGCCAGAGGTGCATGCTTCTCTTCAGGAAAACAACACATCTTCAAAACAGTTTTTTCTGATGGAATTCGGTAGGAAGCACAAGGAGTCCAGGCTCCTTCTATTTTTGACCACTGAGTTACTAACAGCTTCAATATTTTCTCTAAATCACTATCCATTAAGATCATTTTACTCCACCAAGAACAGAGCATTCACCTCTAAATATTCAAGGGAGCAGCTCCCTTCAGTTTCATTTAGAACAGACTTGGTTCAAACCCTGACTCTCCAAATGGCCAGCTCCTTCAACATAACTGCTTCTTGCATATCCATCTGCTCATTCTGTGGAGATAAAAATGCAGCTATCCTACTAGCCATGTGGTGCTGACTCCTCTCTGCCACGTGCATTAGTTACTAGGGATGTTTGCTAGCAGAATCCTTGCTGGGAATGCGAGTCTCAGAGCTGCTGGATATTCAGCAGCCCAGTAGGGTTTACGGAATTGGCAGGATTTATAGGACTCCCTTTTTTAAAGCCAATCTACGAAGCAAGTCCAGTATGAAATGATTAATATACATGAGTATCCAGACTGCCCCTCATTTTGAGAGTCATTTCTGTGATTATAATTGGAAATACCAAGTAGTAAATAAACAGAGGCCTTAAAATCCCCCTCTGGTTGCTCCAAATGGCTGCTTCACAGAACATGAAAGGCTGGATCAGACTGGCAGCGTGCTCAGAGCTGCTGCCACTGGTGTACATGCTACTGGTCAGCGGATAAAGGAAGGAACTTGGTGTCCAGGGCTGTGAAGCCAGCAATAAATTTGCAGAGTTTTTTTTTTTTCTTATTTCTCAATAGCTTTGAAAAATAAAGAAAAACAAAGCACCGTCATTTCAAGCTCCATTAGAAACAGAATGAAAAAAGTCAATGTTTGACAAATGGAAAGGGACAAATTCTGGGTAAGGAAATGCTACTGAGCTTTTAGAAATATATCTGTTTTCCAAAAGGAAGTCAAACAGCTAGCAACTGGGATGCATTGCAGTCACAATTTTGACACTTTGGAAGAACCTGTGCTTTTAATGGCAGGTACTGTTAAACTAGATTAAGAGTCCATAATTAAAGCAAATAGGACAAAGTTCTTTGTAGCAGCTACATTGCTTATAGCGAGGCTAATTCTGCAGTCCTTGCTCATCATATCTACCTCATCAAATCCCTAGTGGGTAAAAGCCTGTTGATTATTCTTTCCAGGTAGCTGTTTAAGCTTTAAATATGTATTTGAGTTAGGAATGCATTCTCTGGTAACTTACCATAAAGTCTTAGACTAATTTGGTTTGGAAGGGGTCAGCCTTTTTCTCCTGATGTATAAAGGGAGATACAGAGAGGGTCCATGACTTCAGGGATACAGTGAGAGGGATCAAGAACTGTATTGAATTTCTGACCTAGCATCATATCATATCCTGTCAGCTAAAAAAAAAAAAAAAAGAGTCTGACTGTTCATTGGTGACATCTGAACTGTGACAACTTGGATTTCCAGGAGCAGCAGATTTCCTCACCAGAGCTGCACTGAGTAACACCAGCTGCCATGGGAGGTTTTTCTCCAGGTCCCAACACTTAATAATGCGATCCTCTGAGCTGGCCTTTGCAGCATGAGACATCCTCCTCAGCCCTCAAAAATCACATCATTCCCCAAATTGTCATGGGTTAAAGCACCAGAAGGGCTTGTTGTCAGCAGCTTTCCTCATTCTTCCAAAATTGCGACTGTAACGCATCCTGCCATTGCTGGTGGTCCCCAACATCCATCTTAAGCACTAGTGTAAGATGTTGCGGTACTTCCAGCATTCTGTCTTTCCAAGTGCAGAGGCTCCTATCTCCTGTTTAAACTTGCTGCCAGCAAGGATATTTCTCCTTCTTAGTGAGAAAGAAGCTGCAAAGTCTGTCTCAGTCAACTCCCTTTCCCCCATATTGCTCCTCATTGTGGGAAACTCATTGCAGGGATTTGCTTTAGTTCCTTGATGCTTATGCAAGAACTCCCCTTTGGAAAATAAAATCCTCAGCATGCTGTTTCTTCACAGTTGTTTACCTTTTTCTTTAGGAAGTCAGCTGTACTGACCTCTTGTGATGAACTGGTTGAAATATTTGCAAAAAGCACACAGCCTAGCACGTTTTCTCACTGTGCTGTAGTTCCAGGTGTCTGTTTGCTAGCAGCACATTCCAGCAGAGCAGAGTCTTGTGTTACTTCCTTTAGCAACATTTCCCATAGGAACTCCTGCAGCAAAGGCATTTACGTATTTGTAAATCTAACAGCCTTGGATCATTAAACCCATTACAAAGTTTGATCAAATTAAGTGTCTTCTCCCCTTGTCAGATGTCTGTTCATTTGGTCACCCTTTGCTGGATCTCAAGCCCTCAGTCTGACAAGTGAGGTTTCTACAACACAGAGCCAGTCCCTGCCACTAGTTCAGATGGTGTTCCAGCTCTGTGGAGAGAATTCCTTTTACTGCTTTGCTGGCCTCCCCCAGCCCCACAGAACAAACAAACCCTTCACTTTGGATTGCCAAAAATAAAAGCATCGGTGTTTAAATTGCAAACAGTTGAATTTGAGAAACAAACTATTGACTGCAGCTCTTTTTGCTTGTTTTTGAATCACGAATGAGTCATTTCCCACACCTAATTTGTTCTCTTCCCCATGCAGATTGCAGGAGTGGAGGAATACAGCAGTAACATTTCCTGCCCCGTCTCTCCCCCTGTTCTCCTCTCTTGCAGCCTGCCTGCTCCAGGCTGAGCTGGTGAATTATGAGCGTGTCAAGGAGTATTGCCTCAAAGTGCTACAGAAAGAAGGAGAGAACTTCAAGGCACTCTATCGATCAGGAGTTGCATTTTACCACCTGGGTGACTTCAACAAGGCACTCTACTACTTGAAAGAGGCAAGAGCCCGCCAGCCAACAGGTATGGGGAGGGAGAATATGGCTCTATTGAGTGCTTTTGCATTTCTTTTCATTGGACTTTGTGGTCTGATCCCATTGATTTCCACAGGGATGAGTATGACTCACTGGGGCCTTAGTCATACTTCACTTCAAGAATCTCTAGTATTGCAGCAAGCTTGCAGTGGCAGTGCCTAAAGATGTTAGCTATTACTGCAGAGACTGCAGCAGGACTTGCAGGATAGCTGTACTGCTGAAATGCCACCCTCATGGCATTGGGGAGTCTACCTCTTCCCGTTTGTGTTCGCTTCCCTATTGTGTTTTGGAAGAAGAAAGCAGGATAGAGAAGCATGCATGTTCAACATTATATTTCCTAAATCTTCAAAAACAACTTTTTCCCCCCTTAGCAAAGCCAGAAAACTATTTGCAGCCACCACCATCATACTAAAGAGTGTTTTTTTGATCAAAGATATCTATACTTACATACAGAGCATTCATCAGGAAATCCATTTCAGCTTTTACAATGAAAAAACATTGCTTCCCTGTTCAAGTATCCCTCATCCTTGTGTCCAAAATAATTTGGACCCAGAATTTATATATTTAAACCACTTAGCCCTGCCAGCACAACTGCCTTTGTGCTGACCTACTCAAATTCAGAAGCCATCAGTGCAGAGGGAGTGCTTTTGTTATCAAAGTACAACAGAACCCCATAGTAGGGAGATAAAGCCAGGGAGATTTTTAAAAAGCAATTCTGTTAAAACAGCTAAAAAAGCTTACAATAATCAAAGAACAGTTAAAGAATAATGAGAAAGCAAATAGAAGCAATGTGCAATGAAACCCCACAGAGCAGTTTTTCTATCTGCACCTGAATGGAGCAGTGTGAACTCAATGTGAAATCAGGCAGGAGTCGGGCTCTGGCAGAGGCAGTGGAACTGGTGCCCTTTGGAACAGAGGAGGCAAAGGAGGCTGCGAGAGATGACTGTGCCTCATGTCCTACAGGGACTCGCCCTGCTGGGCTTCTAAGGTGAGTGTCCTGAGGAAACATCAGGCAGGATGCACTTGGAAGAGCAATGAAATCCTGGCCCTCCATTCCCCTCTGTCCCCCATAAGGCTGCCTGGTTCCATCTGCCATGCTTGGCCCAGGGCTGCAGGCAGTGGGACAGCACAGCTGTGTACACCACACTGGCTCAGAAAACGCGCTTAAAAGCTCAGTTTAGCCTATTTAGTTTACAGTATGCCCTTCTGCTTTCAGCCCTTGCCAGAGCAAGGAAATGGAGAAGCTTATGCAAAAGAAGAACAGTTGGAGGAAAATACAAAGTTACCCTAACCTTGAGGTTCTGACTAGGCTCAGATGTGCAAAAGTTATTTCAGTTGAACTGCCTTCTTTCCATTTTTACAATATGTATTTTTGTGCCCCTTTTCCCCCCTCCAGTTACAGTATTTGGTGTCCCTTATTGCTTCTTAAAATAAATACTTACGTATCTTCAAATACATTTTTGCAGAAAGCAGTGGTATCAGAAACTGTCCCTGAAGGCCCTTACTGTACACAAGAAAACAGTTCTGGCCTTCAACTCTGCATCACAAACCATTCCCTGTTATTGTTACAGCACAGGGAGCCATTGTTCTGCTTAGAGTCTTAAGATTATAGAAATTTTAGCAGGGGATTTGAGGGAAAGAGGTGAATACATACAGTAACAAAAAAGGAGGCTGTTAAGATACAACAGAAGGGACACAGACACTAGCAAGAATTATGATGCGACCTGGATAAACTCAGTGTTCCCAGTTTCAATGTTTTATCAAAAAAAGATTGCTTTTCTTTATATGATGTTTTGCTAGGCCCCCTAGTAAAACACTTGGTTATTATTACAGTCAGGTTCTGTGTGTTCTCTTTTTCTAATAAGGAATGTTTCTGGCACAAATCACTGGCAATTATTCTCTTTGGTGGGGGGGATTTTAAATAATAAAGAGGAATTAGTTAGCAAAGGGTTTTAGTGTGCTGAAGGTCTGTCAGCACAGCAAATCCCTGATGGCTGTTTACTGTTTGTCAAAGGCCTGATTTCTTACTTCAAAAATAAAAAGTAAAAAAACCCCACCAAAACAGATTGAAATTACACAAGATAATTATATAACACCCCTTACTAAGAAACATCTTGGAAACAAAGAGGAAAGCAAAGCGCACTTGTAACCTTCTGTGAACTCCTGGGCAGAGAGTGGTACAGCAGGTAA
Organism: Nothoprocta perdicaria; assembly: GCF_003342845.1. Classification (NCBI taxonomy): domain Eukaryota; kingdom Metazoa; phylum Chordata; class Aves; order Tinamiformes; family Tinamidae; genus Nothoprocta; species Nothoprocta perdicaria. The sequence goes on along the minus strand of NW_020455350.1, from coordinate 1,067,822 downwards.
CAAAGTGAACTTCCACAGCCAGACACGTCCCTTGCCTTCAAGCCTCCTTCAGCTTGATCCCGCTGATGCGACCACATCGTCAAGGTAGCTACTTACTGGGTTTGAAAGATGGACTATTCGTTAACCTGGTAACATCAAACACCATCAGTTAAGCTCTGAAAAACATCTTTTCTTCTCTGAAAAACTCATATTCCAAAAACACATGAACACATGAAGCAGCCAGATTTTTGTGCTGCTTAGTGGCAGGTGCACAATTAAGGCCAAGAGCTGGCTTCCTGGGCACTTGTGACTTGGATGTACTGGGAACTAAAACCAGTGCATAGTCATATCTTCATGGCACACAAACATTGCTACCAAAGGTAAAGACAGACACACAAATAGCCTTTAAAGCTGCAGGATGTCACCATGTGTGGGAGCACAAGCACAGGCCTAGGAGCCAGGGGACTTGTGGTCAGATTATAGTTTTGCCCATGTAAGTTCAACCCTGTCACCTGAGTTGTCCTTATCTATGATTGCCACCTCAGTGAAAGGCAACCATTTCTTCCTCACTGAGAGATTAGCAGCCCCTTTTCATTACAAACTTATCCACAGCTATGAAATATTCCTGCAGACAGGACTAGAATGGTGCAGCACTGTTTGGAAGAAAAGACTTGAGAAAAACAGGGCTCTTTTTTTTTTTTGTAAACAAAATTCTGCTCATTATTTTTCTTCAGCAAAAGAGTAGCCCTCAAAAAGGAAGCAAAGCATGCCAAAACTTGCAGGGGAGATTTTTAGCTAACCTGGAGTGAAAGCTGCTCCCACCTTCTATGCAGCTACGCCTTGTTTTGCTCCTGGCTCCTCAGGCATGTGGAAATCTCCCAGGTGAGTGAAGTTGTGCCATAAACAGCTACCTCCCTTCCACTCAAGCCAAAAGGAGGTGGCAGCTCCTCATCACCTAATTATATACTAAACCCCACCTCCACATACCCTTCTTGGCCAGTCATCAAGTCCCTGCAGGCCCAGGCAGGTGTGATTTCCTGACATGCCTACCCAGTTATCACTTATCACCTGTGCTGGAAAAGCACTCAAGCTGGGGAGGGATGCTGACCTCCCATCAAAGGTCCCATCTAAACCAATCAAAGCCTGGAAGGGAAGAGGACAGAGAGGTGTCAGGGGCAGGCAGCACAGCAGGACTCTGGATCTGAATACCATCTCTGCCTTTCCATTAGCCCCCTTCCAGGCACGCTCACTGCTTTTACTCCAGCTCTAAACTTCAGTCCCTTGGTTAAATTTTTTCACTCCTGAAAGTTGTTTAGTTAAAACTTGATCCCAGTTTAGAAAAGGCTCCTTTCAAATTTGTTGGTATGAAATACTGGTGCATTAACAGTCCAGAAGGCTGAAGCACTTTAGCCAGTACAAGCAGGAGCAGAACTCCTTGTCTTGCCTCATTGCCAATGTCCCAAACAGGACAAGTATCTTGGCCTCTGAATGCCACCCCCTGAACTGAAAAGGGGGATGCAGCTGAGCCTGCAGCAGAGACACCCATCTCACCGACGACAGCCTGAGAAGTCACAACGTTACCTCAGCCCACAGCCACCCCACTGCACATTTGCTGAGTGTCCTGAGATACGAGATACCGAGCAGTCTCCTGCTGTCTTCGCTCTGGCTGAGGGCACAGTGGAGGGCACACTCCTTTTTACAGGAAACTTTGCACTGATAGCAGCACCAGTGGGTGCAAAACCCACGCTTGCTAGTGCTGGCCATCTTAGCGGTTACTTCCCTTTCTTTTTGCAAGTTCAGCTGCTACTCATTTGCCCAACTGGTGTGGGAAAATGTATTGTTGGATGATGACAAGATTGCCAGTGCCCTTTAGACTGTTTTCTGAGCATCTCAGAATTTAGATAGACTAAGCTGGCCCTGGCTGGCCTTCTGAGTAAGGCTATGAACAAAGAACTATTTTTACATTATGTATCAAACAAAATGTTTTTTTGCTTGCTTGCTTCTAACATCACATAGCTTTTGCTGATGCTTGGATGCTATGCAGGTGGAAAGTCGCCCTCATGATAGTACATCAACAGGATTCAAGGAAAGACTGGCCATGAGTGCAGAGGTATGAGGTCTCTCTTGGGAAATGTAATTATCAACCTATGCTTCAGGGTGAACAGAGGCCCAAACTGCTAGGGCCTGGAGGTGCATAAAATGTGTGCATTCTTCGTGCTGTCTGAATGCACTAAAAACAGTTGGGAGGAAGAGGGCTCGACTTACCACTTCTGTAACAGTGGGATCTCAGAGCTCTCTGCTAGCTGATGAAACAGATCTCTGTCTGCAGGAATTTCACTAGACAGGATAGGCTAAGCAGTGTGCAGCATGCAGCATATGGCAAAAATGAAGCCATGGACTATCATGGTGGAAGGATTCCCAAATGTGAGCTTTAAGGAGAGCGAAGAACATGAAGGAATAAGAACAGCAGCGTTCGACTCAGATCCCCTTCTTGCTTGGTCTCTTCTTGAAGGCAGTGCTGGAGTGATGCAGCTCCCAAGGAAAAAGAGATAGGAAGGTGCCTGTGTGGCCATGTATCTGTCTTTCACAGGGAATTGTAATCACTGTATGTGTATGTGTGTGCTCTTTCCGTGCAGATACCAATGTCATACGATATATCCAGCTGACAGAGATGAAGCTCAGCAGATGTTCCCAGAGAGAGAAGGAAGCCTTGTGAAGATGAAGCTGCTTCAGCTGACATGCCCAAACGGGAACATTTCCTTCCTAGAAGCCCATTTGGTGGATTTTCCTGTTTGCTCTGCCTCATCCCCAGCTCCATCCATCCACTTCCCCTTGCTCTTCATTGAATCCCAGTTCTGAAAGAAGAAACTCAGATGCTGGCTGCTTGCCAGCCATGGTTATATCCCTTCCCCTTTCCAGGAGAGCACAGTGGCTACATCCAGCCTTGTTCCAAGACAGTGTCAAACACACAGTGTAGGCAGTGCTGGGGACCTTGCTGGTCCTGAGCGGACTGCTTATTACCTTAGGGAAGCAACCTGCAGACAACTACTTCCTGACCCGGCAAGTTGGAGACCAACAGTTTCTACTGGAGCTTGGAAGAGCTAAGACACCAAGAAAGCCACCGGTCATTTTGCAGGGGGTCACAAATGCCTTTTTACCATCAGTGCCCTCTCTGCTTCCCCACTGCTGTGTTTCCAGTCTCCAGCGAGAGCTCATAGGCTCCCAATTTAATGCCAGTGAAACTGTTTCTAAACATCCTCTTAACGAAAGCACAGAGCACCCTACAACACCCCTGAAGAGCTGTCCCAGTGCCAGAGGAGAAGGCTGGGGGGGTACCACAGAATGCTGAACAGACTGTGAAAGCGCGGTGTACAGTATGAGGGAAAACTGTGAATTAATTCATTAAAGGCAAATAAAAGTTATGAATAGGCAACAATTCCAAGCATTGCTTTTGGAAGGGTCCTCCTGGGATCCCAGTATCCAGAGAGGCAACAAGGTCTGATGGGGACAGCATGGGGTGGGAAGCAGGGAACGTCTCCATTCTTTTATTGGCCTGGCTGTGTTGCTCTTGGGCAGGTCACTTAGCCTCTCTGTGCCTCAGCTTCCCCATCTGTACACTGGGGATAATAATACCTCCCTACCTCGCAGGGGTGTTGTGAGGATTTATTAGTTAATGTTTGTAAGTAACATTATAGTGATGTACAGTGCTAAGTATTACTAGTACATTGGATTGAGGTCTCGATTCTCCCACCTTGTGTTGGTGCTTCCTGTGTCCTGTTTCTTCTTTTTGGAGAGCGTGCTGCTGAACATGGGCAGGGCAGAATCAACTTCTGGTCTGTTTGGAGACGCGTTCCAGCAGTTTGATCACTCCTAGGAGTTAAGGCCCCTTGGCTCATGGATTTCTGAAGTTGCCAGTACTGGAAACAGAAAGTGGCAGAAAGGCCTGCAGTGTGACACACACCTGCTCCTCAGTGGCTCACGTGGAACTGCTCCCAGTTGCAGGGTAAATGCGAATGGTCTCAAGTCATGGTAGTCACTTGTAAGTGAGTGCACCCAGAGATACTTTACTTGAAACGTGGAAACTGAAACACAGAAAGTTGAACGCCGAAGCGAGTGCAGTGAGGATGCCATGTAGATGTGCCTGGAGGGGACACCTTGCAGAGGCAAACCACAGTTGTTGTCGTTCCACCTCACACACAAAGTACCGGCTCCTTTGAAGTGAGGCCATTCACTCACCACGTGTGAAAACAGGAGGAAGCATGAAGCTTGGCAGATGTTTGGCAAAGCAGTAGGAAGGCTGACAGCAAGCGAGAGCTGAGAGCAAAATGGGAGCTGAATAAGGGATGCAAATTACAAGCCAAAACCCATACTCATGGACAGAATGAGAACTAAGCCAGGAAAAAAAAAAGAAAAAAAAAATGACTAAAAGCACAGTGAAACTATTTGCAGTTCATAACAAGACCTAGTTTTAATTGGCAGGATGAACAGCAGGAAGGAGGGCAGTAAGATTAGAGGTGATTTTCCAGCTAGAGAGACCAGAAGAGGGGGAGGCTTCCTTCCTTCAGCACAGTCATTTTTTGAAGTGTCAGAAGGAGAACACAAATACATGCTGGCTGCAGCGTTTTTCCAAATACGTTTTACCCATCACAGCTGGTAAAAGTGGCTCGAACAAAATGGAAGTCTTCAGTTAAGCTAAAAAGAGGGCATGAGTGGTTTAGATTTACTTGAAGGCAAAGTGAACCCATGAATGCAGAAGATCTTCAGTGCTAGGCAGGCTCCTAGCTGTGCATCTCCATTTTGCCCTCACAGCATTTCTCCATCAGTTTCATTTGTATGAATGTTCTCTACTGCACAACTGGCCCCAAAGTAGCTGTACATTAGCACTGGTTCATATGAGAACTTCAGCTGCTCTCTTGGCATTTTATTTTATTTTATTTTTTCCTGCTTAATCCCTTGATTGCTCTCTTCCCCATTTCTTTTTCTGATAGGCAGCTGGAGAAGGGAAGGGGAGGAGTATATGCTGGACAAGGGGGAAATCCACACAGGATCCCCTGACTTTTGCTCGTTTCTGCTTGTTTATTCACCTTTGCTTCTGCACCCTGAAGGACCCTGATGTTTCTCTAGAGTTTCTGCTGAGAAACTCCACTCTCTGTGCAGCACTTGGGCTCGGGCAGCAGTTGTTTACAGAAGAGGTAGGCCAAGGTACCGCCCAGATGGGATGTTTGGGACGGTGCAGTGAATTAACAAGCTCACTGAGATTATCCATGGATTTGCACAACTAATTAGTAGGACTTTGTATCCCTGCAGGTGGCGTGAGGTGGTCCCTGGAGATTGTTTTGAGTGGATCTTCTTAAGAGTTGCTGGTTTATTCAGTGCTGCAGGCTGCACTAACATGCTAAACACCTCGATGCTGCCTCAGTGAGGGTGAAGAGAAGACAGGATGCCCTCCTGACTGCCCCATTCCTCCCATAGCTACAATTTAGGACAGGTAAATTCACAGATAGTCAATAAGAACATGAGGAGAAACCTGTGGCATGTGTGACTGTGGAGCAGCCTGTGAGGTGGGAGTCTCGTGGTGCAGGGAGGGTAAAAGCTCTGACTGCCCCAGAGACAGAGGTTCCCTCTGCCAGAGCAGGGCCTAGCTGGGCCCCAGCAGGGGCTGGGCCTGCGGCCGTCCTTTCTAGTAGTGCTAAAGGTGGGGAAGCACAAACAGAGGCTACCAGCTGCCCAGGAAATTAGCCTGTTTCCTGAGCTTCACCCACGCTCTTTTGCCTATGGAAAAAAATCTGTTGTGGTACGCGGGCAGATAAGAGGACGGGAAGTGAGGAGAGGCAGAAATGAGGCAGAATGGAAAGAAACGCAGTACATGTTTTTTTTCCTCTTCCTAGCACAACTGTACAGGAGCCAGTCACTAAATGAACTCCAAATCTTTTTTTTTTTTTTTTTTTTCCCAATTACTATTATAGGAATCCATTTAATAAACTCACCCACGCACAATTAAGGGGAAAGCAGTATTTCTGAATTCCTCACATTCACTTTGGAGTGAAGAGCACGTGCAAGGGCTGTGTCTGCCCGGTGCAGCAGGGAGGTCCGTGCCTCGATCACTACCACACACGGACCAAGTGAGGAGCTGCATTTTCTCTCTGTAGCAAAATTACTCATTATGCTGTGTGGGGAGAAGAGACCAGTGTGTAGCTGTGTGTGCTCCAGTATTCAACTGTGGAGCACAGAATGAAGCTGCACTGTGAGGTTGACCTCATAGGCCCTGCCTAGAGCCTGGATTGCCAGCCGAGCTTTATAATTAGTTGCAGCTCTGCAATAACTTTTGCAACTTTCTGTTCCTTCCAGAGGGTTCCCCTTCACTCTGCTTTGCCCCAAGGGCAGTGCGAATCCGTGCCAGGCAGCAGCTGCCTCTAGCAAAGAAGTTGGTGAGGAAACAGCCTGTAACGTAGCCAGCTGGATCGGGCAGGGGGATTAGGCAATAGCTTGATGAACGTGGCACTGGCGTTGGGGAGACAACACCAGTCCTCGTACAAATGGTACCGCCAGGTCGTCACTGACTACGAGTGCACAGGCTCTTACAGAGTCCTGCAATAATGGTGCTCACAGGAGCCCACCACACCCTGGAGAAGCAGCGGGAAATGCTCTCCAATGTCTTCTCCTTGTATGCAATTTTCTCCTGGGAGCTGACTTAACAGAAGCGTTATCTTCTTTTGAACAGCACATGAAAATTCAGTAGCTGAAATAAAGATGAGGAGCAGTGCAAGGAGAGAGGAGGAGCAACAGGGAGTAAGTACATGGCACTAGGTGCTAGCAAGTGGGCTTGGTGCTGAAAAACGGCTTGTCTTGGGGTTGGGCTGTGGGGAGTTTGCTGTCGACTCCAGGCTTTATGTAACCCTGACATCAAGCATTCCTGAAAAGCCCCAATTCTGTGTTGGGGTGCCTGCCCACCTCTTCATTAGAGGTTAGGCCTGTGTCCTGCCGGAAGGACCTGAACCCACTCTGAACGGAGGATTAAGCTCAGCAACCACTTTAGTCAGCCAAAAATCACTTTTTTTTTTTTTTTTAAACAAAACCAGTTTATTTGGATGGCTGGAGAAGCAGCAGAAATCTTGAGCTGGAATGGCATCCTGGGAAAGTCTTGGAGTGCAGAGAAAGTTCTATTCTCAGTAAGTTCTATTCTCGTTTCTTAGAAGTCTTCCCTCTGGAGCTTCTCTGTTAGAATATCCAGTCACTGACACTTCTCCAGGGTTTTCAAAGAACATATTTCCCCATGGAAATTTCTTGCATAAATCCCAAAGGTCTACTGAGTTCCAAACTGGACAATTCAATGTAAATAGCTGCAGCACCATCCTCTCTCTTTCCCAGACAGCGCTTAAACTCTGCGAAGAGAATATACAGCAAGGTGAGAAGACCAGGATGTGTGCAGCAAATATATTAAAAAAAAAAATCACCAAACACTTTTGTGTTCTCCTCAGCACTGAAATCCCACTGGTTTATACTGGAAAGGCATGTGCCACCTTCACTGCCGAGTAGCAGGGGAGAAAGAAAAGAGGTGCTGGAGCAGGTGAGGCCCAGCCACCGGCAGCTGAGGTGACTCACTAGAAAAGAGAGCAGAGCAGATGTTTGGTCACCGATTACTGCTTTAACGAGTTCCCAGTGCTGCCAAATTCCATGAGGCCACGGAGCGGCATAGAATGTAACTGCCCATTGCTGCTCCCTCCACAGGGAGAGGGAATTCAAAGGGAATTGAGTGAAAACTGGTGTGAATGAAAAGGCTCACAAAAATGGACCAGAGCAGACTCAGTTCACAGCCTGAGATCCTGTTTAGGTCAGAGAGAAGAAAGGCAGAAGTAGGAGGCTGCCAGGAAGAGAAGTCTGGAGAAGATTTTTCATGAGCCCCTCTAGATAGAGATTAGGTGGGAAAAGGAGTAAGGGAGAAAGTGAGACATACCTGGTAGCCTGGCAGTTTGCAGGCTTTACCTTCAGCGCCCAGCAGGAGTGAGGGCTCTGGCTCCAGCAGGGAGGAGGTATTTTTGGAATAGGAGGCACAGCAGGGAGTAAAACATGAAAGCAAGAGGAAACAGAGATATGGAACATGCTAAAAGGATGAAAAGATGGAGCTCATTGTTACTGTTCCCTTTGAGCCACCTGCTGGCTGCCAGGCAGGACGTGGGCTTCCATCGATGGGACCCCTCTGTATGTCCTGGAGACTCGTGAGCAAGAGCAGACAGACAGATGCTTTCCTGAGGACACAGGAAGGAGACCTGGAGGCTGGGACTGCCGGACCCCTTCCCCTGCCTTTTTCTTTTCCACCTGGCAAACAAGACAACAAGGTCCCTTGCCTGGGTGTATTTTTAAACACATGGCAGCAGCACTGGGGGGACACACATACGATCACCACTTGAAAAACCAGTGATAACTCACCTTCACTATCTGCTTTGGAGACAGTTATTTTAGGACCTGAAACAAAGCAACTGAGAAGGGTTTGTTTTTTATGTTTTCGTTTTTTTTTTTCTCTCCCTAAGGCTGATAAGGGAGTTTAATTTCCTTGATCAATTTAAGTTCCCAGCCCAACAACACAGGCTGCGGTGCCAGCTCGCCAGGGAGGGAGCTGGAGCGGGGAGGTTTTGCTGCCCAGAGAGATGCCTCTGCTTCAGCTGGGATTCATGTTTGGGTGCATCCTGAGCTTTGGTTCGGCACAAAACAATGCTGCTGCCCCCGGGATGGAGCAGGTGATGCAAGGATTTAAGTGCATTTTAAGTATATATTCAGGCTACTCAGAATGGACAAAGCTCTCCTCTGATCTTACTTATCAAGGAGAGCTGGGGGATTTACGGTTAGAAACACAGGGATTTGCACTTCTTTGAGCAAGAGTGAATTATCAGCAGCTGACCTGGTGGCCAGGTCACCCATTCCCATTCAGTGCTGGCAACCCCAAACCACACAAGCCTGGAACAGGCTCAGGAGAGAGTCACGGGCTGCAAGGACCATGGGATCAGCTCGCAGAGAAAGGCCGGTCGAGCTGCAGACTTTGCAGCCTTCCTCCACTTCACGCAGCAGCACATATTAGGTTACACCAAGTCTTTTGGCAGCAGATAAAAACGCAGCTGCTTCTTATTATCTTCTACAAGTGTCTGGTTAGAAAAGTGGCCACGCGTATGTACATGATATATTCCCTGGCTCCGGGCTGCTCCCTGGCCTCTTCCTGAGGCTGAATTAGCTCCAGCCAACGCCTGCCTAACGCACTAGCTTATCTGCGGGGCTCGGCGTCCTGCTGGCAGGCTCTGTGTTGACTCAGGGAGGGCACATACGTGCGCTCCCTGAAAGCAGCTTGGCGAGCCAAGGCGCTGACCCGTTCCGTGGGGTCCCTTTGATGGCCAGCAAGGTGTGAGCGCTGGCCAGGATGCCCGTGGAAAGCATTGGCATCCTCCAGGCAGAGCAGGTGCAGGAACCGTTTGTGGTCCAGAGAACGGTCCCTTGGACAGCTCAGTGAGATGGAGGTCCTAAAATAACCCTGGCCAGGCACTGGTCCTCACTGGTGTAATCCCACTGGCAGCTTTCTCACAGCTCCCCAGGTCTTCAGTGCTTTGCTGCTGGGACAAGGCTGTCGCCCTGACACAGAGGCACGGCCCTATTTCTAAAAGCCCTTTAAAACCTCCAAGGACTCCATACATCAACAGGCAAACTGTGAAAAGCTGAGATCTTTTTTTTTTAAGCCATCAGGATTTGAGAGATTTCTTAATGCTTGCAGCATGCAATGCTCTCTGTTGACAAAATGTCAGCCAGGCCTGGGCCTTCACTTAAGCCTAGGAAAATAGTTATCCTGTCAGTGGGTTCCCATTATGTGTCTCCAGTCCAGCAAGATGGAAAGGCTGAACAAATGAGAAACCTGCCTCAGACATCACCAAACCAATGTGAAATCTGTCACAGCAGCCCCAAACTAAGGTTTCCATCCAAACCTGGCAAGCTCAAGCTGCTGCTCAAGGGGCTTCAGTAAGGCTCTCAGCCTGAGGATTTGTCTCAGCACCAGCTTGGCAGGGCGGAGGGGCTCGCAAAGCCTGACGTCCAGTGATATCCCCACGGCCAGAATCAGCAGGAGACACCATCATATCAATTTTTCAAGGAACAAAAGTGACATTTCAACTTCAGTAACTCCCTTACTAGCTGTGGTGGACCAGCACAGCAGGGGAGCCAAGATTTACTCTGCCTTGACTGGCTTCTGGAAATGGCTCTGCTCTGAGAGAAGAAAGCGAGGCGCTGTGTGCCTGGCTCTGCAGCTTACAGGGAACTGCACGGCTTGGCCCTCGGGTCAGCGCCTGGGAAGAGGGACTGCTCTCCCTTAGGAACATCAGCTACTTATAGCAAACACAGCTTCATCACACAGCGCAGCTCCTGCCCTTTTAGACCACCCTCTGGCAAGTCGGGCATATACGAGTTCTCCAAAATGTGTAGGGTTAGTAGTGGCTGAGGAAAATGTGTTCATTTAAGAATAGCTCAGTAATCTATTGCTACTGTGTTACTCATCTTACCCAGCAAGTTCCTGTAAGCTATAGATCTGAATCCCTGGCTCTCCTGGGTGTCTTGTTTTCTTAGCAGCTCATGCTCCTGACCATGAACAGAAACTCTGAAGCTGATGAACAGAAATGGAAATGAACTGGCCATGGACGCTGGTAGGTGAAATCTGGAGGCAAGCAGGGGATCCAGGAGCACCTCTGATGTGCAGGTGACAAGGCCAGTAACAAGAACCCACCTTCCTCAGACAGACCAAGTGCTGCACGTGCCAACTCTGTCCTCAGGGCCCAGCTTGGTGGCACTCAGCTTCTCCCAGAGGAGAAACGATCCAAACACTCACCACTTGTGCTGGCAGGGATGAGCTAAAGTCATCCCAAAAATGCTAAGCAGCCATCCTGAAAACAAGGACTGGATCCATACAAATTTGAGTATCTCATTCAAGGAAATGATGCTGGTTTAGCAGCTGAGATCCTGGCCCACAAGGGCACTGCTGGAGAGTAGCTTCGGAAGGTAAAAGCTGGACTTCTCACCTGGTCCTGCAGCCCCGTTTCACTTGGCCTGTGTCACCGCAATGACATTGAGTGTCACTGGGCAGCAGCGCTGAGCCTCATTTCTCAGTGCCTTGAACGAACCCAGGGATGACCTTATAACACAGGCAGAAGATTTTAGCAAATAATGTTTCCAGCAGACTCATGAAGGGTTCCTATGAGCAAGCAGCATTGTTGCTGCTGTTAAAAACAAGAACAGAATCTGCTGCTGAATAATTCATTCGTTGTTGAACAAAAATGCTATACAATGAGCCATAATTGCGGAGCGGCTTCCGAGAGCAGGGTGCAGATGGAGCTCCCAGGTTGGCTGGCGGTGGTGTCATCAGGATGCAGCCGTCTGCATACTTCATTTGGGGAATTATTACCAGGCTTTGCCTTCAGCCTTTGAGATCTCAAAGCCTCTAACTCTACCTGTGCCTTCCCAACAGCCCTGCAGCTCCCATCCTTGTGCTGCACGTGAACGAAGGGCCAAACCCTACCCGAACTGCTTGTGGTGCTGGAGCCGTTTGCAAGACAAGGACATCTTGGGTCCTGGCTTGCTGGCCCCTGCCCTAATAACAAGGGACCGTTCCCACACACTGTCCCTGAGAGCAGCTGCAGCTAATACCAATTTCCCTCATTCACGTTTTCTAACAAGGTACCAGCAGATCCCAGTCATCTCAGAGCTGCTATTCCTGGCTGCCTCAGCACTCTATTTCTATCTGTGTCTATTCCTGTTCTTAAAGTAAATTGATTATGTCTCAATTATATCTGACTGAGAGCCTTAAATTCGGATTTGGGGGGAGGTTCCATCTGTAGTGGGGAAATTCAATGTCCACAGCTTCTTTTTAAAACTCTTTTTAATGGTAACTAATGCTGACCAGGAGGTACCGTCCTTTGGGTCACATCACATGAAAATTATTTTTCTTTACTGTTAAAATGGGGAGCAGTGTTCATTGCCATCAAGCAAACAATGATATGGACATTAAAACTTTCTGTCTCTATAAAGAAAAAACATGAAGGAAATTCCCTACCTTAGGGATCTGTTTGAGAAGACACCAGCTCGTCCCGAGGCTGGTCTGCAGTGTGGGAGCAGTAGAGCCAAGTCTCTGCTCTGCATCAAATCATGCAGAAAAACTCCCTCTGCTCTAGTTTGGGAAGAAAATCCATTTCTATGGGTAAATATGTATATATACTATGCTCACACATGGTTAATCATTGGCTTGAAAATGTATGCAAGACCTCAGAAAACCCTTGCAGAACTGAACTGTAATGTATGTGTGGAGCTGCAGTGCCTTGAATCTTTCCTGGGGACTGGAAAGGTTATCAGCAAACCAGCAGAAAACAGACATTAAAGCAAAAACTGAAGCAGAAACCGAGTCCTACTTCATCCCATTTACCATAGATCAGATGGGAGATGCGGCTTCCAGATACTACCGACAGATCTGAACCTGGCTTGAAGAGATCTAAGGACAAAATCCCTCCCCCATCCTAATTCTGGCCCCTTAGGCGGGACTCAGGGGTCTGGGAGCCTAGAAGCTGCCAGTGTCTGGGAGCCAGAGAGAGCAAATGGAACACGAGAAGAGTCAGTACAGAACTTCTGCTTTATAATAGCCCAAATACCCCTCTGTTCCTTCTCATATATCACAGAGAGAGCACAATTGAAGTGTGAAGAACTGTTTAATGGATTTGGTAATAGCATTGATCTTCTGTCATTTAAAAGGGGACTTGAAGCTTAATCAGATCTGCAGAAGTATCTCATTATTTACTTTGCCAAAGCAAAGGATTAGATATCAGAGAAAGAAAAGGCTTTGCACCAGGCACAGGTTTACACTGCAGGATAAAAATCCCATCCGTTTAGTCTTACTCATATACGTGTTTAAATGGGAAAGAATCCAACCAGCTCCTCAAGAAATGCCTCCTGCAGGAATCAGCACAGCTGCAATAGGCAGAGGTAGACTCAGCATTGCAGCAAACTGGTGTTCAGCTGTTCAACAGCCTGATTTAGCTCCGTGGTCTGGTCATCTAAGCTTTAACAGCAGAAATTTTCTGGCAGGTGACGCTGGCAGAAGCAGATTGAACAGGTTGCCACCTCCGGCATTGCATTTCTTCTACTAAGATGAAAAGCAATGTTTAATTGTAAGCCAAACACACATGACTGAGAATATGATGTGGTGAAGAATAAGCAAGAAACTCTCCATTGGCATTTTTACCGCCACTTTTAAGACAACAGAAAATTGGGTCATTGCACCACTGCCCATATCCCCCTTCCCAAGAAACACAGAGAGGATTTTGCTTCCTCTTCCCCTGAAGCCGGATTTTCCCAATGTTCCTTCCAGGGCAGCTACAGCCCCGTAGCCTGTTTGCACATGAGCATTTCTGGAGCGGCGCTGGCACAACGAGGAGGCTGCAGCACTGCTGCTCAGACAAGCTGGCTCTACCCAAAGTGAACCAAACATCTCAGCATCAACGTAAACAGTGACTTTCTTGTGAGAATTTTTTTTCTGTTAACATCTCAGCAATTCTGAATATATTCCAGCATAGGCCTGCACACACATATATACTTGCAGGATAAATATCATGAATAATCTGTTCTGATTTGGCTTGCAGAGAATACTTTAAACAGATAATTTGTTTCCAGGTAAATGCTCAACTTGAAAGCACCACAACTATTTCTAGCCCTGGATCCCCAACAGCATAGAGGGAACCCAAGAACCTCCATATTTCTGAACAGTGGAAAAGTCTCCCATTGCTTCCCCTTCAGGTACTTATTCTTGGAGGCTTTCAGTTAAACCCCCTTCCTTTTTAATGCCTTTTTACTCTACAAAGCTTGCAGATAGCCTTCTTTCTTGGCTCAGTATTGATCTACTTTGGTAGATCTTCCTACCTGTCCAATCTGGCTCATATTGGCACTTTGTTATGGGTTTGCCATTGCCGTGGTGGATTTACAGAGAAGATAATGATGCTATGTGGGACTTGGGAGCTTTGGACAACCCCTGTTTCATGGACATACGTGAAGAGACAAAGGTAGACAAACCCAAATGACCTGAGGAGGAGTTAATCCTTCCCTTTTCTAACTTTAAAGAACCTCCTTCTAGCATGGAGATGGATTGGAAGGTGAAGCAGGATATCAGTTCATAGCAGGCCTTGAAGGAATCAGAACATGCCCTTCGGAGTCCAGGCTTACAGGAACATTGCTCAATAAATCAGCAACATTCGGCATGTCCAAAGAGCCACTGCCAAGTTTCACAGAGCAGCGTAGAGGAGCGCAGCCTGTGCAGAGGTGGCCGAGAGCAGCAGCGGGGTGAGCTGGTGCCCACTGCAAACGCAGGAGAGCCAGAGAACATCCCAGGCTGCTGACGTGGTCCCAGTGTGGCCGGGCAAGCCGGTAGCCACAAGGGCAGCGGGAGGTGGACAGGGCCAGGGCAGCAACAGCGGGAATGCAAATTCTCCCTCCTTGTAGAACCAGCACATTTCACCTGCAGGGATGAGACATTCAGCAGAAAAAGGAACACTATTTTTTTTTAACTGTTCCTATTAAGAAAGTGACAGTGTTGGAAAGGTGCTACTTACTACGTATCTACATGGCAATATGTTGCATACTTTAGTCTGACTTTAGAGCCTGGTATCTCAGAGGTATTTTAAGAAGCCTGTACCCTTGAAATTCTGATGTAGATCCAGAAAGTTCTCACAGACTGGACTATCCAGCTGCCACAAATACATCTTCTGATTATAGAAGTCCCAAGTGAAGAACAGCTTTATCTAAAATGGGAATTTTCCCCTTATGCTCAACCTTCTATTTCATACAATAATTGCATATCTGCTGAAAAATTGTCTTGTCATCTGTTGCAACACGAGAAATAGAGTTGATCATAACTTGATTTTCTGATAACGCTGCAGCCCCGGGGCTCAAGGGTGGGAAGTGTGACAGCTCCTTTCATGCTGTACCCCTCATTTCTGCAGAAACACTTTGGGCCCCTCAATGTTTTTTTGTACAGTGCTAGAATCCTTCCCTTCCCAAGAGATTAAACTCTTCAAAGTCTCCTTCCACAGGCAGAGCTTTTCTAGAGGGACACCCAGAGATTTCCACCACATTTACAACTTCCATCCCACATGGCGTGGTATGTTATACCCAAACTTGATTACTAAACCAGATGGCATTTTAGATTCCTAGAACTAAGCTTGAACCCCTCCACGTTAGCAGGGGTGCAGGTGGGGGACAGCGTAGCTGGTGCAGCCTAAGCACTGCACTCTTGTTGTTGTGGAACCATTTCATGGAAGCAGGTACATGCCACATGATCCAGAAAGCAGCTAAACACTTCATGGATGGGTTTGCCATCTCCTTTAATCTGAATGAAATCTTAAGCCTGAAAACAGATATCCCTGGAAGAGTCAAGGAAAAAAAAAGAGCCAAAGCAAAATGCCCCTTTGAATTATATTCCATAAGAGGCAGGTGTAACTAGGAGGGCCAGTGTCATTCTTGCTTTGTTCTTAATTTGTGCTTTCTAATCTCAGCCGAAGGATTCTTTAATGGGGAGAAATGCACAGCATCAATTCTAGGTTGTTCTCTAGTGACAAAATTCACTCTTAGCTGGTCTGCCACAGTGCTGAGGTACCAATAACTCCCTGTTGGAGATTATAAAGGATGGATGTTATGAGGGAAGCCCTGCCACTTCCCCACCAGCTGGTACTCAGCCCTTTTCCCTTCTGTGGTAGCCCTATTTTGCTCATTTGCAGATATCCCTACTTCCAGCCTCAAATCCTCTACCATGGTTCTGCTTCCCAACCAGCATTTCCCCACTCCTTTAGTGTCTATACAGCTCATTCTTTCCCTTTGAATCAATACAGCTTTAGTTAGAATGGTGTCTTCCATAGCAGCTGCATCCTCAAATGAAAAACTGCAGAGCGTGGCCCGTGGCTGGGACAAAGCACTGCAAGGAGCCTGCTGGGGGAAAACCCTCACTCTGTATTTGTTTCGCTGAATTTCTTGTTATTCATTCCTTCTCTTTGCGGCAGCTCATAGATTTCATAGACTTCCTCTCTCCTCAAGCACTGAGGTTACCCAGCTTTTTCCCTTCTGTGGGTCTGATTAACCACCTGAAATGCTAAGGAAGATAATGAAAATAAAACCTGGACGTTATTTTAATGGGTCCTTGAGATGCTGAGCTGGGTAGCTCTCCTTCTCCCACTGTATCCAATTCCATTAGTTCCACCAAATTTATCTAAGGAATTACTTATTCAGAAAAAGGGGTGCTGAACACCAGCCTCACACTATCAGTACCAAAGTGCATAATGTGCTATTATAAGTAGCACCAATATCATATTATAGAGGTCTAGTATCAGTCCCCAGAAGACCACTCTAAACCCGGATTTCTAATTTTCCCTTGTCAGGAACATCAGGCAATGGGCCAAACCACAGTGGGAAGAGGATGAAAGTTTCCTGGAGGGTGCTAAAAGGAAGAATGATGATCCCTCCCCAGGAAAAGTTCAGACCCATCTATATCTTCTCCTTACACATCCTATGGCAGCCTTCCAGCCTCTTCCCTTTTACTACCTGAAGCCCATGAAATTCACTGCGCTCTAGGCAAAAGGCAATATTTTCTTAGGAAACTACTATTAAAAAAAAAAAAAAAAAAAAGCAGCCTCTTCTTCTCCTTAATGGGCCATTAAAAGAGTGGTTCTTGCACTGCATTACTCACTGGGTACCTCACGACGACATTCATCATTTTCCTGGTAGTGCTGCTTTTACTGTATCATCATATATTTCCCTGTGGCTCTCTAGAGGTATCCAACCATTTTGTTTTAATATGATTACCCTTGCCAACAACAGGGCATAATTGTTCAAGACAGTGAGCTAATGTGTACTTCAAACAAGAAACAAGACCACTCGTAGAAAAATTTAAATGAGGGATGTGGTCAGAGAAAGGAATTAAGAAACAGGACTTCCAGGCTTGGCTTTCAGTCCTGTTTATATCTTGCACCTTGGGAAAGTTTTTCACCATTTCTGCCTCTGTTTCTGAGCTATAAAATGCTATGGGGGGAGCTGAAGACACTTGACTGGCAAGGGTGAATCTTAGACCATGATAATCACTGCCGGACAAGATCAGCTCAAGCTTAAGCCTAGAACAGACCTGACAAAAGCCTCTAAGCCTTTATGGAAATGGAGGAGAGAAAGCAATAATAATAATAATAATAAAAATAATAATAAGGAAAAGCCATTACAGAGTCATATTTGAGCAGCTGTGAGAACAGAGCCCAGTTCAGCGAGGACCATAGGCTCAGCCTGATGATTATTTTGTCCCTAGTTACCAGCCTGTGATCAGCTCCTATAAATATAAAAAGTCATCTCAGGTGGAAATAAACGTGATCTACACCAATTAACTTCCAATTCACTAGCAAATGGAGAAAACGGCACGGCTAAATAAGCTGCAAAACCACGTGATGGCAGATGAGGCCCGCGGAAACGGACAGCGGTGCTCCACGAGGGAAGGCCGGGCGGGAATCGGGGAGGAATGGCAGAGCCAGGCAGCAGCTCAGAGGGCTGTCCATGTGGCGTCCACACGGGGACCTGCCGAAGCCCCTGAGGAGTCTCGTGCTCGGCGCGAGGCTGCTTGGCGTGTGGGAGCAGGCTCCGCGGCACCTGGGGAAGCTGCCGTTTTACGGCTCTCGGAAGGCCGCACACACACAAGCTGCCAGGTGCCAGCTGTGAAGTTCAAGCCCCGAGCCCTCAGTGCAACACGGTTTCCACAGGAGCTGCGTGCTGGATAACAAGAGGGCAGCAACGGCCTGGATCTCCTTGCGTGGTGGCCACGGCTCCCATCACCCTGCCCAGGTGACACGGGCCGGAGCCGAGCCCATCTCTCCCAAAGATCCCCTTCAGCATCATCTCTTCCTCTCAGAGCTCAGCTCCACCACGGCTGGGAGAGCTGAGACCCTGCACGAGGCTCCTTTTATTTCCATACATAGAAGCCCTTTTATCTTTCAGCTGCCAGAGAGGCATGTGGGCACCGACAAGGAACAATCACTGGGCCTCTCTATCAGCACCAGACATCGGAGGCTCGATGGAGCTTCCCTGCTGTGCCCAGCCCTCATCTGCCCATGATGGGGAGCTGCATGACCCTTGGAAGAGCCCACAGCCACTTCCTTACAGAGCAGCTTCCTCACTGGGAGCGAGGGCCAAAGCTGGAGAACAGCCTGGATTTACTGTGCAGTCACTGCACAGCTCAGCACCCTGGGGACACCAGCCACTACGAGCAGGTGACAAAGGACACTGAATGGAAGGGACATCATGGCACTAGGGAGCGCCTCGTGAATTGTCTCCTTCCTCTTTACCTACACTGACCAGCACTGAATGAGCTACAGGAAAGCTGGTTGCTTAGCATCACTAATCATCAAAGAAATTCTTAATCTGTTCTTAAAATAAAGGCTGAATACTCCAAAAGATGAGGGATTGGGGCAGGGGACATAACTAAAAACAAAGCAGAAATGTCCTCTTGTTCCTCCTATACAAACTCCAGAAAGATCAAGCAAGATGGATTCTGTGGTAACTGCATCCACCTTCTAATGATGTTTGCAGCCAGGGCACACTCATGAGGACAAGGAGCCTTCAGCCCCATCCAGTTTCCTTCAGTTTGGCCCAGGAATGAGTCTATCAGCAGCAAGAAGAGCAAGCAAGCAATCTATTATAAACAAAATTCAGCATCACCACCCAACCTACCAGTGGAGAGTAGGGGCCCAAGAGAGGCTCAGCAGAAGGCTCTCCATCACCACAGATCTCCCAGGAGAGAGCAGAATCTCCCACTGTATCACAGGGAGGAGAACTGAAGCCCATGTGAGTTAACTGGCTCAACTAAGGGTTGCAAAGCAGTTGTGGGAGCAGAGCTGAGGAACAGGCCACTTGTGGTCCCTCAGGAAAACATCCTGCAGTGGTGCAAGATGTCTAAGAACGGCTCTTCAACGGGGTGCTGTCTCCTGTGACCAAGTGGGAGGTGTGTTGAAGCCGACTCTGCACAACACACAGCCACTTGATGCTTGGCACCTAAGAACGTCTTCTGGCTACCCCATGTACCCCACTAAAGCCAGTGGCTTGTCTGGAGAAGGCTTCCCTTCCCTGCTGTCTGATGCCAGTGCAATAACAACAGATTATTTCATTTTGTCACTTAACGTCCAGGAAAGTTCACCACATCTGCGTTTGAATGCTACCCTGTGTTCGTGACAGGCCAAAAATAAAACAGTCATTGCAGCAAATTTTGTCCTTCTCAAGTTCTTAAGCAGGACACAGACCGTCAGAGCCTGAGTCATCCAGCTTCACAGCAGCAACAGCAGCACAAATTCTATACCCAGGTTGCATCTTTACATAAAATCACCTATTTGCAAGCTTGCTATGGCACAAAATGTTTAGCAACTAACAGTATTTCTGCACCAGTAAGAACATCCCCTACAGTTTCTTGAGCACGAACTGCTGCTTCCTGGCAATCGGCAGCCGCGGCTGCCAGAGGCTGCCGATCTGCGCTGGAGGCTCAATGTTATTTTAAGCTCTGTTCCCAGCTGCAGTGGCATCACGTTAGCCAGAGCATTTTCCTTCTGCAAGGCGGCTATCTAGATGGTACAGTGACTTTCAGGGTGCCCCAATGCAGATCTTGTCTGACATGTCATGAGCGCGAAACTAATGCAACCTTTGACACAGGCAGGTGAAGAAGAATCCTATCCCCCCTCGCATGGTCAGATCCAAGTATTTTACCTGTCCCTTTAACTATGAAGCAGCACTTAACCCCCACACCTCAGCTCCAGCCTGACATGAGGCCAGAGCAGAACAGAGCCTCATCCATTGCTATCACAAAAATGGTAAAGTGCATCATCACCAAGCTGTATTGAAAACCAAAGGTGACGTTACTTACACCTGTAACTGGCTGATGAGGCAGATCTTAAAGCGTATGAGGTTGGTGTCAGCCTGACGCCGAGAACAATGTGCCGGGAAGGACTTGCACATTTCTGACTCACCTGCGGCTGGGCAGCCCGGGCCCCCTGCATGGGCCTTGCTGCAGACCCCAGAAATTTCCCAGTTTGCTGCCTTCCCGCTTGGAATTCAGGGCAGGCTCGGGAGCTCCAGCTGCATGGAGCAAGCACTGATGCTACACGGTCACACTGGCTCTGCTTTTCAGTTGCCAATAGTAGTTCTGCAGAACGCACAGCACACACGGTAAGCATGCTATTCAAAATACCTGCTTGCTATCACAGCTATCGGCAAGCACAAACAATATATATATATGATTGTATATATTATATATATATGTGTACCTTCAGGGGTGCTGCACGCTCTCAGGCACTGCACTGCTTGTGAGGTTGGCGATGGGCACGTGTTTCTCAGAAGAGCAGCGAGAGGAAAGGACAAACCGAGGGATCGAGGCTCTGCTTCATGCTCCCTGAGCACTCTGGACCAGCCTTGCCGCTTTTCTGTCATCTTACCTGTGCTCAGAAGCTTACACACGTCCCCTGCGTGGACCCGGGTGTATTGGTACTGGGCAGAAGGCAAATTCCCTCGAATTACAGGGAATTAGGAAGAGCCATTCCCTTCCCAAGGGCCCGCTGCTGCGGCCGGCCTCCGGGCTCCCTCTCGCGGCAGCGCGGCTGGCGCAGGGTAAACCGCGGCCTCCAGCGCCGGCGCGCAGGCCAGGCCTGACCCGCGCTCAGGCTTAGGAGGAACTTGGGCTCTCAGGGCTCCTGCCCTGGGGCCGCGAGGGGCCCCAGGAGACCACGAGGGGACCCTGGGGCCGCGAGGGGACCCAGGAGACCACGAGGGGACCTTGGGGCCGCGAGGGGCCTGGGTCGCCCGCAGCGGCAGCACTGCCAGCGCGCTCAGCCCTGCGCCTCCCCGCGCTGCCCGCTCCTCATGGCCAAGCGGGTGGTCGGCGAAGCCACACGTGCGCTGATAAGCTGGGCTGGAAAGAGGGAAATACACAAAAATATGAGAAACTGCTGGTACATCCACATCTTTTACCTTACTCCTTGTCCAGCTATTCTGGAAGGGGAGGAGTACATGGAGATATATCTGAGGAAGGACAAGAGGAATAAATATCGACAAACCCAAATTCCCTCCGCTGTTGTGCCACAGCTGGTACCATCAAAGCATCAAATGGGGGAGAGCACAAACCCAACCACAGGTCATAGGCAGTGCTTGCAAAACCTTTAGCAATGCCAACAGATAGATTTATCTCCCAAGAAACACAATGAATATGGTTACAAACCCAGTTTACCTGGATTAAGACTCAGTGATCAAGATGTGAGTTAGAGCATGTCTGCAACGATTCTTTTCCTCCTTTAGAAATCATAGCAGCTTAGAAGATCCTCTTACCTCTTCCTGACTCTACAAGACAAGATTCAGCAAGGCTGGCCCGACCATTTCCAACATACAAACCTGAGTTAGCTGCGCCAAGAGCAGGACTTCTCCTCTTGCGCCTGCTCTGCACGTGCTTGCAGGCTCCTTGCTGTGACCGAGGTTGCTCGACTGCCACAGATGTCATGCAGCTTCCGCAGCCTGGCAGGCACAGATACCCAGCCCCTTAGGAGTAACACGGCCTGACAAGCTGGGGCACACAAGCTGCTGTGACGATGGGCATGGTCTCCATCTCCTACCTGCACACAATCACCCATCTGCTCAATATCAGATCCTTCGGGACTTGCACTCTGAGCATCGCGCCTGCTGCAGAGACTTGCAGCCTCTCATCCTGCCCCTGCACCTCCCACGTTTCACAGGGAGGTTTCACAGCTCTTCCTTAGCTCTTGGACGTCAGGGGTTCAAGGATGCCATGCAGAGGGCCTTCCCCTCCTACAAACAGCCTTGCACTCGCCACGGAACTCGGACACAGACCTGTGTTTGAGCGTTGAGTGTTTCCAGGGTGTTCTTAGTCTAGGGCCGCCTTTAGAGAACGTCTATTAAGTGTTCGTGTAAAAATACACCCACAAATCTATTTGTCATGCTGTCTGATTGACTTTCTTTGCTCTCCATTCAACTGAAAGTGTCACATGTTCTACACTTCCCATCTTGTATTCCTGCTTCTTTTCTATCTCAAAAAAAAACAAGAGGCTTTTTCTTCATTTCCACTCCTCTACTCCCATGCTGCCTCCTTACTAAAGGAGGAAGTGGCAGATGAATCTAAATCCCTCCCAGATGGAGGACAAGAGCAAGAACAGGAGCACTCACCCAAGTGGCTAAGACAGTTGATGAGCATCATCCTCAAGGCTGTAAGCAGAAAGAGAGGCAGATTCGTAGCACTTGCATGGAAGAGACAGAAACTGAAGATAGGAAAGGAAACATAGTCCCAGGCCTCTCCTGAATCTTGGAGAAATGAGGCGCCTAGAAATAGCTGTAACTACAAATACATATTATACACACATGTAGCTATATATATGTATCTTTAATATACATTATATTCCATATGTATATATATATTCCATGTACATGGAATATAATGTATATTAAAGATACACATATATGGAATATATACATATGGAATATAATGTATATTAAAGATACATATATAGCTGTATATATGTATATACATATGTACATATATACATATAGAATATATATATATGATTGAATGCACTTTGCTTCCTAAATGAGGTCTTGTTCCATAATTTAAGAGTTGTATCCCGGAGTACATAGCTTAAAACAAATAAGGCTGCCTGCATAAGGTTAGTAGGATATTGATGTCCATCCTCTCTGTTATAGTCAGGGCCACTTTGGTTTTGATGTATAAAACGGGATCAAATGCCTGGAAATTACCCACTGAAGAAATTCTAAAGCACAAGAAACATTAATTTCTTCCCATGTTGCAGGTTTCTTTTTATCCTCACCACATAAACACTTGTAGCTAGAGCTCCCATGAAAACAGTCATTAACACACAGCAGCTGTGAGTATTTTTGGGATGGATGTGATGCTGCTGTGCAAGCCTGTGCAGTATCCGAGCTCCTTCCGTGCTCGTGTGACACGGCTCACTGCAGAGCCGAGCTGGGCACCAGCTCCAGCGCTTCATAAACTAACGAGACCGCGTCAAATGGCCACGGCTTTTGTCAGCTTTTTCCTGCAGTTCCCCCACTTCTTGGCATCCAAACTGCTCTGATCAGCCCCTTTCAAGCCTGTAGGTGGAGCAGCTGTAGGAAAAACTGCGGAGCCAGAGAGGCTGGAGAGCCAGAGAAAATGGGAGAAAGGACCAAACCCAAAAAACATCGGATGGCTGCAAAATCGCAGCTCGCTGCTGCTTCTTACAATGACCAGCTCTGCAACTGCTGGCTCAGGGTGCCAGGGGCTGGCAACATGATGGGCTCCGACACCTGCATCTCTCTAATAGAGCTGTCTATTTTAATATCATCTGCAGTTGTAACAGGTAATGACATTCACTCACTGCTCCTTTGAATGTTCAAACCCATTTTAGTATTTAGG
Source organism: Nothoprocta perdicaria (assembly GCF_003342845.1). Classification (NCBI taxonomy): domain Eukaryota; kingdom Metazoa; phylum Chordata; class Aves; order Tinamiformes; family Tinamidae; genus Nothoprocta; species Nothoprocta perdicaria. The sequence goes on along the minus strand of NW_020455350.1, from coordinate 1,044,358 downwards.
TTGACATGCTGGAACATGATTGCAGTAGAAAGGAATAAAATTCAGAGCAAATTCTGCAGGCGCAAAGTAAATGGGTTTTAGTTATATCTAATAATGTGATTATGATCTTGTTCTACTTTATATTTATGCCGACCATCAGTTGATCTTACCTCTTTTCATTGCAAGTTGTTCTTTGTCGAATTTATCAGGATTTAACAGAAACCAAGTCACATGCTAGTTAATAAGATTTCATATTAAGTAGTTTTGAGAGCCACAAAGCGTGTTGAAATTTATTTGAAAGGCCGACAGAATATACAGACTCCTTTCTGCAAAGTTTGTAGATAAATATAATAAGATACAAATCCTTCTTTCTTTATGCGATTACCCAGTAAAACTAAAACTTCTTTTACTGTGTGAAACTGCTCTTTTCTGCCCAGAACATGAGGTTTTCAAATTGCGAGAAACAATTGAGAGAAAAATTCTCACAGATGTGGAAAAAAATCGACTAGTTGTCCCTGAAACGTGAGATGTGGCCTGAGAAGGAGGTGGAATTTCAGGTTCTGGTTCTAGTTTCCACTTGACACAAAGCTGTAGTTCAGTTTGGACCCAACACATACAAGAGGCACCATTTTCCATGTTTCTTAGACATGGAAATGTCTTCCCGAAGAGAAGCCAGAAGGCAAACTCACAAGACAGCCAGTTTCTACAGTATCCAATACAGTTCTCATATTCCCTATAAATTCTGAGAGAGAAATTAACCCAAGTAATATGTAACTTCGCTCCTCCTACAGATCTGCAGAGTATTGCCAACCAAACTGACCACACCAACCAAACTGAAGAGCTCAAGTTTCTCAGCCTAGAAGATCTGATGGGGGGTTTACTCTGCGCCTCTTCTAACCACAGCAGCTTCCCCTTGGGATCCTCCCCCTCTGCCAGAAGCAGCTCAATTCCCCCTGGCTGGAAACCTCACGCTTTACCTTCCCCTGCTGCTGCAGTGCTTTGGGCTTCTGGGGTTTCCTGCAGAGGCTGCAGCAGTTTTACCTGCCATGATGCATCTGGATTTTTGCTCCTTACGAGGTCAGTTTGAGCATCCCTATTAGCTCACGGTTGTGACAGCAGAGCAGCTCCAGCTTGGAAATCTTTTAGAAGAGAATCCCATTCTGCCAGACACTACCGAATAAGGTAGAAATGAGATACTTAGTTTGAGGAGCTCAGGATCTGAGGGGAGAGAGACAGTTTAGGACAACCCATTAAATTATTTTTGTAAATCCATATTTGTAAAAACAAAAGTGAAAAATGGAATTCATTTTGCATGCTATCATTTTTCATTAAATTTGTCTTCCATTTTCCTTCCAGTCTATTCCCAAAGGCCTCTGTAGACCAGCTTGAGCTGAACATATGACTAATCATACTCCTATCAGAGAGAAAGGTCCCTTCTCGCAGAGCCCTGTGCAGCTCGGGAGTCTGCAGCGCACAGCCCTTCACCCGTGCAGCTCCAGGCATTGAAGGGCACAAAGCTCAATGATGTGGCAGCCAGAGGAGCAAAGCACAACCTGGCAATCAAAGGCAGACCCAGGAATCAAAGCCTCCTTGCTCTGACCCTCACACTAACTGCAGACATGAAAAGCTGCTTGGAAAGCTGCTTGCTCAAGCAGCAACGTCTTGCTGAATGGATGAAGGGGCAAGGGATAAGGAGAGAGCATCAACAGTGAAACCAGGCAACATGAGCCAAATGTCATCGGGCACAAAGGGTGTTACTTCATCAGCCACAGGTCCACGCATTCAGATTCACATTCTGGTTGGGAGGCGAAATAAAGAGTCGGGAAACCTTAAACTAAAGAACAGAAATATTAACCTTAGGAAAAAAAATATATAGACTCAAGAAACCTGTTGAGAGGAAAGGCAGAAGTGGATTGGCAGGCAGCTACAGTGTGTGAGGAGTCACGTATACGGACAAAGCTGCCCTGATAGCACAGATAGCCAAAACCCTATAGAGGATCTAGAGCTGAAACAGTCCATCAGAAAAGATATATTTGGTGTGACACTGGGTAAATCAATGAGTTCCCGCTAGCAATTATCTGAAGCGCAAAACAAAGTACTCGAGACCTAAAGCCAATTGCTTTTATAACAGTTTTATTCAAGTCTGTGTGCTCTAGTGTTGAGACAAGGCCTAGATCAGCATTACACTGTAATACAATAATTTTAGCCATTGAACCAAGCCTGCTTGGCATCCTTGGTTTACAATTTACAGTACATCCAGAAAAAAAAAAGCAAAGAGAAAAAACCCCAACACGCCAACAACTTTCATTAGCTCTTTGCTTCACTTAAATATTGTTCTATAACATAAAATAATTTAATACAAAAAAAGAACTGTAATCCAAATACACATAATACATTGACACAGAACAGAGGAAAGATACAGTAGATTATGCACAAGAGTATTCAGTTGATGTGTTACCTACAGTGAAACAAACTGGACATTAATATAATTTAACTATTTAAGCCCAGGAGGGTCAGAGGCAACAGCCGGGTCACAAATAAAGCTTTTTATTTTTTTTAAAAATAATGCAATCTTATTTTCCTCTAAGCTTACTGCTGAACAGAAGTTAAAGGAAGGCTCCAATAAATCACTTCATTTGACAACATTTCATCACACAAACAAGGTAAACTTGGTGGCCTCAGTTAATTTACTCGACTCGGGGGTACCTTACCTTTTGCCAAGGTAACTGCTTCGGTGCAGGGTCTCGGGGCAAAACCAAAGCACCGTCCAGGTGCTACTCCCATAGCAAGAGACTTTTGAACACTATTAACAGGAGAGGAGACAGAGAGGCCTCCAAAGCACAGACTGAAATACATAACAAGCCATAAGATGAATCCCAGTCCTGCACTGTTTGGAGATCCTTACAAAGTACCTAACATCCTCCATTGATTTTTTTTTTTTTTTCCTCTCAACAGGAGCAGGAACTATCCCATATCTCAAAAAATGGACATGGGGCCATGATTTAAAACTAATCTATTCGCCCAGTTTTTCAGATTTGTAACTTTGTACCAACAAAAGTCAAGTCACTGATTTTTTTTTTTTTTGCAACTGGCTTTAAATAGAAGCAGGAGCAGATCCACAATTAATAAGGCAAAAGAAAGAAACAGTTTTATAAAAAAGAGGGAGGAAATACATTCTCTGGCTGAGAAACTTTTGGACTTTCAAAGCCACAGAAGAGACACAGTTAAAAGCACTGGTAATGTCCCTGATTTTTCACCGCCGGTGCCCTGGCCACCCTAGGGTGGGGTCTCACAGCTCCACGCCAGACAGGCTCTCAGGGTGTCTCCGGCTCGGGCTGCAGGGGAGGCAGGGAGCCGCTCACAGCGCCGAGGGCTGCCCAGCTCGGCGGCTCCGCGCACCGGCCCCGAGGGCTGCTCCGCTGCTGCCGCAGCGGTTGTTCTGTCAGGAAAAGCCAAGAACAACCCCCTCTCTCTCTCTCGGGGCTTTCCCTGCTTGTGGTAAGCAGCAGCAGTGGAGCAGGCGCCGCACGGGCAGGGTGGAAAGGCGGCGCGGGTGAGGCCGGTGTTTGCCCAGGCTGGCGGAGCAGCCGCCTCCTGCAGCGCCCTCCGTGTCTCCTCCGGCAAAGCAGCCCGGAGCCTGCTCCTTCCCCGCTGCTCCCTACGGGGCAGAAATCCTGCGCTTCGGATCAAGAGCGCGGGGCTGGCTCGGGCAAAGGCCCACACATACATTCCACTGACCGCAGCAAGGTTGAAGTGTGTGGTGAAGAGCTCTTCCAAAGCGAGCGTCTTCCCTCGAGACCGCAAAAACAGCACTGGAATCTAAGAAAAGGTCCCCTAAATGTGAACTTTTACTACAAGATGTTCCTGGCTTTTTTTTTTTTTTTTTTTCTCTCTCCTCTCTCTCCCCCTTAAATCAAAACAGTCCAACCTGGGAGGCAATGGTGCCTATTAAAGTGAATCTACGTGCTCCACTTAGAGCTCACTTATGCCCCAAAGAGACCCATGCTGCAGAAGGCCTTTCACTCTCTGCAAAGAACCGAGCCAAGCTCCATGATTCAGCTCACAAGCCCTGGAATGATGGGTTTTTTTTTACTTTGCCCTCTGCTTTGTTCTTTAAAGCCTAGGATTTCTAGATATTACAGTCATCATGTCAAGATAACCTTGAAAACAGCAAAACCGATGCACTAACATCTGCTTGAACTGCGGCCTGAAAAGGCAGCTAAGGGATACTGGCCTATTCTACCCATCCTGGCATCTGAAGTGCTGCTCATTACCGCATGCAAGACAGAAGAAAACTCTGCTCTGAGGATCCGGCCAATTAATCAAGGGCAACAACTCACTGTATGACACAGAGACGGGGCCTGGGAGAAAACATCACACCACCCTGCCCCTAGGTCGAGAAGCGGCCACAGCCACAGATTCCAGAAGAAAGCAGGGAAGCAGCTCAGTTCTCCTCAGTAAAGTCCAGTGTGCCTCGGAGCTCCTCCCATCTGTGATGAGAGGCTGGGCCTGCTGTGGAACCAACGAGAAGTCATCAAACACAAGGGGTCCCAGGGAACTTAAGTAGCCACTTAAGTTTCGAAATCTGCTGCTAGCAGCACTGCTGTCAGTGACGTCTGGAAAAACACCAGCGTGTTCCTTCTCCACTGTAACCTCTGTGCTGGAGACTGAACGGGAAGACACCAGGATGCGGCTAGAACAACGCTGCTTCTCTCAGGCTTTTACCCAACCTCGGCTCTGCAGCAAAGGCTCAGCTGGAACAGGCACCGAGGACAGGGAGCGGGTGCCCGTCCCTCCCAGCCTCCAAAGTCAGAACACCCTATCCTGGTGTCACCATGGGGCCACGGCCAGGAAGTTTTGTGCATCGTGTGGGTTCTCACTAAATACGCTGGAAGATAAAATCCCAGCATGGACAAGATCCTAGAAAGAAAATATTTCTGAATAAATTGTTCAAGAATAACGGAGGGGAATTTTCACCCAACGTGATTGTTTTTTAAATTAATTCAAAGTAAAAGCAACTTTGATATTCTGCTGGCAAATTTAAGCCCCCATTTGCCATCTGTGCATCCATCTGACCCACCAGCTACACAACTAATAGTAGCCCACTTCAAGCCAGCCTTATGAATCCAGTGCATTATACACTAAAAATACATTATCGTTTCTTAGTATTTGCTACATTGGGTTATTTGTACATTATTAGCATTCAGATATGATGACTGCATTAGGATCAGATATATTAAGAAATCAGTACTGCAAATGTGGGAAAACACTCAGGGCTGTCTGTAAGGTTCACCTAAGACTTCATAAGACTGTTTAAAAATGCCTGTTTTTACAGATCTTTATCATTAAAAGCAATAATGACCAACATGAAATTACCATTGTTTGGACTGTGGACAATCAGCTCTTCCATAGATCAGAAACTCTCCGGAAATTTGCCCTGCCTTGTCATTTACCAAAGCAAATATAATATTTTCAATATATATATATTTCTTAAGTGGATTGCTGATTTTATTTTCCATCACGGATTTGAACGTCAAAGAGCCAGATACAAGTATTTACCTCTGCCCTCCCATCATGCCAACATAAGTTGAGTATCTAATGCAATTCTTACACTTTCTTCCCACTCCATCTCTACAACTGAGGTAGCTCAGGGTAAAATCAAGCCAATCGGGCAGGAACAAAGTCACGACACGACTCAAATCTTCTCCATTACCCAAAGCCTCCCTGTGTGACAAGGAGATGCGACGCCGTCCCCAGGTGGCCGGGATCCTCTGACTTTGCTTACAGCACTAAAAATGGTAGTTTCACTCTTGTATTTCTTTTCCTCCCTGATAACCTCTGCTTCTGCTTCCCCAAGTTGTCGTGTCTTACCTTCCTGGAGCACTTTAGATCTAAATCCACCTAAAACATGCACACAATCCACTGCTTTCCTGCCTTAGGCCTCAAAATACTATGATACCAAGAATAAGCAACTAATAAAGATGGGGTAGAGCCAGCCAGTAAAACCACTTGTTTTGAAGTCTAGTCAAGAGATAGGGAGAGGCACCAACAGCAGACCTGGTGCAGAGGGGTCTGCACTCCAGTGAATGGGACACAGCAGATGTTTGAGCTGGTGGTAGTTGGACTGATGCGCAACGAACAACACTCAAGTTACAACCTTGGATCTCTTCCAAACTAAAACAACCCACAGCCTTATCTGGGAAGCATGTGCAAGAGAAGGCACCTAGGAATGGAGGATGAACCTACTTCACAGCTTAAAGGAGAAAGAAAAGACTACCCCAAAACTTGCACTGTGAAGGAAAATGATGTTTCTCACCAGAACCCTCCTACTCACGTCCGGAATGGGATGAAATGTGTTCCTCTGTATAGAACAGCAATGAAATGCTGAAGATTTCTCACAGCAAAAAAAACCAAAATGAGAAAACAAAACCCATTGTTGGATGGGATACTGTAAGAAACACCCTGGGAGCTGCATCAGGCCCAATCCCCAGTCACCTGTTGTGATTTTAAGTAACAAATTATCTTAAAAATCAAGTACTGGAATGACTATTTTGGAAATACGAAAAGAAAGCATTTCAGAGCATTTCGGAACCAAGGCATTTCAGAAGCTGCACTCGTCTCTAGCGCACGGCAGAGCTGCTGCAGGGCTGACGTGCCAGGAGACAGAGGCAAATGCACACGGGGGCTGCAGCACGTGATACCCCACCCCTACCGTGCTCAGCAGAGGGAGCAGCAGAACAGGCTGCAAACGCACTTGCCCGCTGCCTTGCAAAGCCTGCCGAAAGCAGGGCTGCGGAAACCAGCTGAAGTTTCTCCTAAAAGAGTTAAAGTCTTTTGCTTATTAACCCCCAAAAGGAAAACCCACAAAAACAGGGAAAAAGGAAAAAAAAATTTCAAAACACACACACATGCAAAAACCCCAGATCACCAAAACCCACCAAGAGGATATGGAAATAGAAACAGTTTTAAAAATGGTTACAAATCCTTTCTGAGCAGCAAGATAGATACCACTGGCCATACTGCCTACTATACTTTAATCTACTCCTGACCGTATCACCATCATATTTTAGGCTTATAATAATACACTTAGCAGAATAAAGCAGGAAGGCATCTTTCTTAAAGATACCATTGCTATATAACCAAGGCTTATAAAGTCTGAAAATTCCTCTCTGTGATGCAGGAGTCTATTTTGGTTCTCTTGTGCACACCTTCTGTGCAAATGTATATGTGTCTTAACACAGGTCTTTTCCCCTGGGTATTGTTCAATGTCCAGTTTTAACCAAGTTGCTGTCTTAAGTGAGTTGTAATAGCGGAAGGAAAACAATTGTCCTAAAGCAAAAAGTTTAGGCCCAAATCTTCATTTACAAATTTTGGGTTCCTTGTTCCATGCTGAAAAAAGTAAAGCTGAAAGGAGGATCCTTATTCTTTGTGCAAGACATAAACCTCCCTATTCCCCACAGACTTGGTCATAGTTTTTAAGACTGTTTTTAAACTGCATGGAAACAGGGCAGAAAGTGATGAATATCCTTTCAGAGAAGGGTACCAAAAACACCCAAAGAAGCAAGAATCCTAATATTGCCTAAAACCACTTATAAAAGTAACAGGCAACGATTGAATTTCGGGATACAGTATTCCATTTGTTTCCATATATCCAATGGGACTCCAGCTCCCACATTAATCCCACAGGGATCAATTAGGCTTCAAATAAAAATCAAAATTTAAAAAAAATCAACATTCAAGGAAGAAAGCTGATCCAAAGGAGGAGGTTTCCTATCATCTTCCATTTAATGAAACATCCCACACAGCAAAGACCTTTCTACACTTGATGATTATTGCCTCACCTCCAACAGCACGAGGTATTCAGGTTCACGACAAGTGAAGTACATCTCTGTGCAGTACTGACCATATAAAGTCTTAAGACAACAACATGCTATGGAGAGGAAAGCAACTACCCCATTTCCTAGGGGTACGGAAAAATACTTCATCATAAAAGCATGCTACACCAGAAGAGGTCTTGCTGAGCCCATGACAAAAATTTTGACTTTGAAAATACTCACTTTGTTGGAAACCCACTGCAAAAAGAAGATTTGCACTGAGGTTCCCTGCCCCATACTGAGGATAACGCACTGAAATAATAACCGGAGAGCAAAAAAATAATACAAAAAGTTACATTAGCACTTCTAATAAGGAGCTAAAGGAAATAAAACCTACCCGATGGCAAAGCAGAGCACTGTGCAGCCCGTGAGGAACAATACTAGGAGAACAAGCCCAGAGCCATCAGCACCTGGGTTTGGACATAAATGCTTTTCTCTCTCTATCTGTTCCACACAACTTTGGTGAAACCAGTAGAAGTGTATCCAAAGTTTATCTTTTTTTTTTATTATTGGTTGCTATAATTGTGCTTTCCCTTCAATTTTACAGGAGAAAAGAGACCTAAGAACAGCATATTTTTAAGGGCTGGCAAACTTTTTCCGTTTCCTAAATTAATACATTAATGCCACAAATTACTGAATGTAAGTTTTTCCAGACGAGATTTTTTTCTCAGCAACTATCTTGTTTGCTGCTGTTAGTTATTATTGGTAATAAAAAATATCCTCTTGCTTTGCGAGTCTTGTATTTCACATATTTCACTCCATTTTTTTGCCATTTTATCTTTGCTCAGTGGTTTCATGTTCTCGTGCTATCTTTTCCTCATTTTCTTGGCAAAAAACCATGTGCACCTTATTCAGATACTGAAGAACGGGTACATTTATTATAATATTTTTATAGCACGATTTTCACCATCTCTCGCAAGATTTTCACCATCTCTCTCAAGAGCACACTGCTATGGAGGATATCAACGAACTTTATCCTAAGATGCTTCTCCAGAACCAGGAGGAGAAGGGGATTTGGGAGCTTTTCTGACTGGCTTCTATCTTCTCGGGAATCTAGTGCACTACAGCGAAGCACTTCTTTCGAGATTTGGAGCACCAGCAGTCCTGCAACAGGGAAAAAACACATCAGGGCAGGAGAGAAATCAAGCCAGGGTCGGGGTAGGTGGACACAGGGAAACGTCACGGCCTAAAGTCACGCATGCACACGGCCTCTGGCCCTGGTGACAGCATCAGGAGAGGTCTCTGAGCACGACAGGCCTTGGCACCCCTCTCCCTGCCCGAGGCTCACAGGCTGGATCCCAAGATCCAAGAAGTGCTTGGATCCCACAGCCAAGAAGTGCTTAAGAAACCTCCTGGGGCTCCCGCTCGGTTTCTCCGGCAGCTGAGGAAAAGGGAGCATCCTGGTAGGAGCTGGGACTCCAGATCCATCCTACACGGCTTCTTTTTGGCCGTTTGTGGTTAGTGGCCAATGCCCTTCGGAGCAAAACCCTCCTAACAGGATAGCTGCACACCACGAGCACCAGCTCATTATCTAAAAGGCAGACAGAGGAAAGGGATTTCCTCTCAGCTTTTCAACTTCCGAAGCAAAAAAAGGTGACATAACAGGGTTGTACAGATGTTTTGCTTACTGGGAAATGGATAAAAAAATCCAGTTCTTTTTTGCAAAAGCAGCTGGCCCACGGCAGGAAGGGCTCGTGGGCTGAGCGAAAGCAGGGCCGCCTGGAAGGTGGGGGACCTCCCTTTCCAAACAAGCTGAAGGACTTTGAACACTGCTGTCTGAACAGAGCTATGGCAGGTGATGCCTTTGCAGAGCAGATGTTGCTTTCTATGACTTTTGCAATGACTTTTTTTTTCCTTTTTTTTTTTTTTAAATTGGAGAGCGTGACATTTCAGAACAGCTAATCCAGTGTTTCAGATTTTTTAAAGGATAAAGGCAACTGCAAATTAGATGGTTTTCATCTCCACACGGTCCCTGTGACACACCCGCTGGCTGGGCTTTCCTCGAGTCTGTTTCTACAGCACAATTAAAATTAACCATCTGCTTGTGATTTTTTTCTCCCCTCTTTTTAAGTCTCTGGATCACAAATAAATCGAGGGTACAGAAATAGAAAGCAAAAGGATGAATGTGTAAGAAATTAATAATGCTAAAAGCCTACTTTTAACAAAATAAACGGCAGACACAGCAGATTTCATTTTCAAGTAAGTATTTCACCCCCGGAATTACACCAGAATATGTGGTCTATCCAGCAGCAGCTGCTGCTAGTGGAGCATCGTTAGTGCTAGCTCTGGAGCACACGATGGGGAAGGCAGCACTAAACAACTCTGCCATTAACCATCCTTCACAGAACGTGATGAGAACGTGAGAAACATGTGCCCTTTCTGCATGATAACCTACAGTATTTGCCCCAAAAGGGGGTGTACTTGGCTAATGGCAACATGCTGGTTTTAGCCCTCAAACCCCAAATTCAATCCTAGCCCCGTCCTTCCCCTCACATGCTGCCTTTTAGGTTACAAACATCTGCTCTCTCGTGTGTCCTTGCTGTACCTTGCAAGGAAGCAGCCTACCCTAAAATACTAATGGAAAGGCCACATCCCTTACCCAGAGAGCCTGGGAAAAGGGTGAAGCTCTTCCCTCAAGCCCATAAGATATTGCTGTACAGGCACAGACACAATGTCTGTACAGAAAACTGAGCTGCAGCACCCCATAGCTGTGGGACTTTCAGCCTTCAGGACAGGGGCCTGTTCCTGCTCCAGACTTGGGGGATTTCACTATTTTTAAACAAGAATAATGCATGTTTTGCATGTCTATAGTGCCTTCCACGCAAAGATCTCAAAGGACTTTATACACACCACAAATGTCCTAAACCACCCCCTGTGAGGTAGGTATTATCCCTATTATTTACAGATGGGGAAATTCAGGCACAGAGGTTACATTATTTGCCCAAAGTCACACAGTGAGTCAGTGGCAAATCTGAACAGAATCCAGTTGTTTTGATCCCTATTTGCACAATCCAACTACCAAACGACACGGTCTCCATCTGAAAAATCAGTGTGCATTAGAACAGTCTTGCATGTCAAGACCCAAGCTGATTCATAACAAAAACCATGAGAAGAGAGGTTAAACAAGAGAGAAAACATGAAGAAAAAAATCAAAAAAATGAGAGAAAAAAAAAGAAAAGGGGACACATAAGAACTTGCTTCTGCAAGTCACCACAGCTTTAAAGGAAGAATGCCAGTCAGTTCCCTTCCCAGAGCTGAAGCAGCTTGATCACGAGCCTGGGATACAGGAAAAGGTGGCGGCTGGTGGATCCAAAGCCCAAAACCAAAAAGCTAGTTAAAGAGCCACACCAACCCCCTTCATCACTTTGAAAGCATAGGGTCATAGAAAAATAGGGCTGAGAGGGACCTCAAGAGGTCATCGAAGTCCATCCACCCTGCCTCAGAGCAGACTCACGGACACCTATTCCTTCCTGACACTTGAATTTGTTCTCCAGGTTCTCCATGGACAGAGACTCTGCACCCTCCCTCGGCAAGCTGCATCTAGCACGTGAGCAATGAGGGCAAGGGAGTGTAACGTAGCTGCTGCTCCTTCACTGGGGGCACTCTGATTCCCAGGCCTATCTCATGATCTGAAAGCATTTCAGAGAGGTTAATTGCCAAATATTTATTTGTTTACATGCTGGAAGCCTTGGGAAAACACTGAACGCTAGTGTCTGCTGTAGTGTAATACTTGAGTTTGGGAAATATTGATTAATACCAGGATAGTTACCAATATACTGCAAGAACCAAATCCTACAGGTAACCAGGTTTTGATATGGTAATTTTGGTTTACTGCAGCTTGAACCTGCAGTAAGGACAGGGAAGACTACAGAAAAGCCCCACAGCAAAAGTCAGCAGCTTTGAGTTGCCAAGTTACTTCCAGCTGCAGACCACGAAAATCAAGCAGTCGGAAAACACATCTTCAGCAGAGGCAGCACCATGATATGATCTCTGTAGCATCCCTCCATTTCCTCTGTCTTCAAAGTGCATTCTCAGTGCAAGAAGTAGGATTGAATTTAAAGGGGCTTCCTGTCCCCAGCGGATTTCATACTAAGACCAGAACTCCTGCTTGAGCTCATACGCTGCAGTTTTGTGTGTGTTAAGTTCACTCCTGCACAGCGGAACGGTGCTGTCCTGGCTCTGCCCCTCAGCATCTATGTCCAACAGCGTCCGCTCCTCTACAGGAAGACCCACCTGGAAAGGAAGCAGCGCGGGAAGTCCGGCTCTCTCTTCCACAGTGCTGCTGCTACTAGCAAAACAAGAGTCCAGGTTGCTGGGAGTGTCAGTGCTCGAGCTGTTGGCAGAGGATTCCCCCTTGGCATTGCTGGGGGACACAAACCACCACGGGTCCAGGCGCTGGCGGCTGGCCGCGGGCCGCGGCCGCGGCAGGAACTCCAGCGTCTTGGGCCGCTCCAGGGCAGGGTCCTGCTGCGCGTTCCAGCGTCTCGGCGTCGGAGGGAAAACCAGGTTGGGGTCTGGCAGGCGAGGGACCTCATTCGGATCTCGGCTTGGACTAGGTGTTTTTAATACACCTGTCCGCCACACAGAACATGAAAGAGGAGGAAAGCACGTTAGGTATCACTGCTAAACAGCTCCAACAGATTTCAACAGATCTTAGCTTATTATTCGCACTGTGAAGACATTTTCAAGGTAGAAAGCCTCTTTTTCAGAAGCCACAACCTTTGCATCTTTACCAGTAACCTTCAACCAGTTTCAAGAGATTCTTTTCCATTTTTTTTCCTCTCCTGTTCTGTATACATTACTGAGGAACACCCGTTTCACTTGGCAGAGCATCCTGTGCATTGTCTCAATTGCTTTCTTCATGCTCTGACTAAATCGTCTCCGTGGACAATTCTGTGCAGTTCTTCCTTTTCTTCTCAAAAACACAACATAGCTTTAAAGTAGTCTCCATGAATACTTAAATGAGAGCTCTCAGCTCTAAATTCTACTACAGATTCATTCAGCAGATACATTTATGTTCTGTTCTGCGACTGGAAAAAGTCTACTTCAGTCAGATTTTAGTTTTGTATCTTAGTTCTCTTTTTTCCTGAATTCTTACTAGAGTGAAAAAACAGGAAAGCATTTAAGTTATCAAACCTCAAAACCGCTTAAAGACTGTAATGGTAAAAACACTAGCCTGGAAGATGCCTCTTGCTTGCAAATGACTACAGTTAACAACCCCAAACTACTTGAGACATCCAGACTTAACTGCTTCAAGTTTCTGTAACAGAAAATTATTTTACGAATTCATTTCTTATGAAAAGGTCAAGGAAGAGGGCTGAAAACCTACCTGCTCCTAGCGTTCCAGTTAAGCAGCTACTGGAAGGGCACCCGCTGGTTGGGCATCCATTGACAAGGAGTCCGGTCCCTTTGATGGCCCCGTCGGAAGGTGTGCGCCTGTGCCCACCTTGCTGCGGGTGGGAAGAGACTGTCACGTGTGTGGGAGTCAGGGACTGGTTGGGGTCTTGTTTGAACCTCTCAATCTGCACGTTGACCAGCGGGTTGTTAATGGCTGGCAAGGGAGCCTTGACTGTCACGGGGCTGACAGGCATTTCATACACCACAATCTCATCACTGTCCGAGCGCAGCAGGGAGCGGGTGGAATTACATTCAGAAATGGAAGACAGGGAAAGAAGGGTCAGGGATGTGGATGGCTCGCCCAGAAACAACGTGGGCTCCTCTTTCTTGAAGATCTTCCGGGAAGGTGGGCTCGTGCTCCTACGTGGACGTCCGGCTCGCTGGAAAATGCTGTCACGCTTCTTCTTCTCCTCCTTGGGTGGTTCTGGCTCCTCCTCAATCAACAGCTGACACTTCCCTGCTTCTAGCAGGTCAAAGCCCAGGCCTGCAGCAGCCAGCACCGCCCCACAGCCAAGCAGAGCAACCTCACACCGTTTGTGGTGGGAGCCGCTGCGTTTGAGGCTGTTTGTGGGGGTCAGCTGTGGGGTGCTGGTGGCAGAGTTCACAGGAGTGGACTCCTCATTGGCATCGCTAGAAGGCCCATCCCAGTCTTCATTCTTCTGAAACGGGATGCAGAGGTATGACTGGTTGGGGCCAGGTGAAGGGTGCACTTTGCCCTCTCCATTAAAACATTCACTGTCTTCATCGTCTGGAAAGAAAACGAAGGGACACTTGGCACGGATGTAATATTTTCACAAAAAGAATTTTATGATGCCTTAAAAAAAAATATGAGGATTAAGCTTCTCTTCAGAAGATTCAATATTGTCATCTTAAGCACCATTCACCAATTGCCAAATACTAGTTAGCTATTCTCTCCAAAGCAGACAGGTTAAGACAAGTAGCTGGGCACATTATCAGAATTAGAAGACTTTATGAATAACAGACTGATATGTTTGGAATCAATTCGCGAAATCTACTTATGTTACTTCCAGAGTAAGTTTCATATATTCAGAAATGAGGAGTGAAAACACAGGAAAATGAGGACTTCTCCAGGCAAGTGAAGGTGTAACTGGTCCTCATGCTGAACACTTGAGATGTAGCATGGAGCTAGGCAGAATCTGAGAGAAACTTGTTATCTTGACAAATAATGCCAGCAAGAATAAAGAGATAAACCCAAAGAAAATCCAAAAGCAGACATGAGAAAGTAGCTACTCTGCAAAGAATAAAACAAAGATGAGATGCAACCAAAATAAAACCATTGCTGTAAGGTACCAGGTGAAGGTCAGGAAACAAGAAGTTCATTCAAACGTGAATGGAAGTGAGGATGAGGATATGAAGTCCAGGGAATTTCTTTACCCATCTCTGCTAAGCTGGTAAATCCTGGGAAAGCAGGCACAGTTCTCTGAATCTTCCCTAGGTTTGGAGCACTGGAAGACCACTGTTTGCATCCTTCTACCAGAGCTTTCAGACTGAAATGGAAAGATGAGAAAAATAATGTGCAGTGCTGACAACAAACACGCTTTCCAACCATCTCTATTCTCTACTGGTCTGTTTAGGATATCCACATATCCATCTTAACTCATACAAGATTAAAGCCCCTGATGTAGCAAGACATTTTACATCTTTACAGCATATTAAAATATAATCTCCTCCTCCTCCCAAAGGATCTCAACAATGCCTTCTATGAGTGCAAGATGATTTCTTCCTCATGATTCTCATTTATCTCCAGAATCACTCTGCATTTCTACGGTGGCTTCTATCCCTGCATTTCCAAGGTTTATTATGTCAGACTCCTCACTTTGGTATGCAGTTTACCTCTATTCTTGAGCTACCAGCACGCCCAGCTTGTCACCAAAGAACTGTACTGCTGTGGCAAGGTCACAGGGTCTGAACTTGGTTCAGCAGATGTTCAGCTGGTTGTTGACTAAGCTTTAGACATCACCTTTCAGATGCTCTTGCTATTCCCACCATTCAAGGATAGTTTCCAATACACCAAAAGCATTCTGTACAGTTCTGCCTTGAAAGTTCAACATTTTCTCCTCTCGAGCCACTCTGGCGTGTGCAGGACGCTGCTGTGAACCTGAATCCTGGCAGCACAATGCCCGATCTTACTTGTCAACATAGAGTGCTATGCAATTTCACAACAGAAGTACAATCCAACATACAAGTCTCTGTCCCAATTCATTCACTCCAAAGTACCCTCAGGTGTGTGATGAAGCCTGTCAGACTATGTAACTCCTATCTAACTTACTCAAACGTAAAGCTTGCACAGTTGGGATAAATACCACAGAAGGGGGCAGCACATTAAGGGTGACCTATGGCTTCTCAGCATAACCTTCCCTTGAGAGGAAAGCAACACTGAACAGAAACAAAAATAAAACAAAACAATAAAGATAACAAAAAAACTATGCCTTGAATGTCTCCTGTCACTGAAAAAGCATCATTTGCTCTCAACAGAAAGACAAAAAGTTACCAGAATATTCGAAAAGCTTTCTAGATCTGCCTTAAAATGTTTTTTTTGTGTTTTACCTGTACCCTCTCTCTCCCTGTCATCCCCTTCCAGGCAGCAGTTACAGGGGATGCCCGGGAGCCTCAGGGTGCTGCACATGCCCTTGCCAGACAGCAGGGCGCGTGTGGGAGCAACTCAGCTCATCCCGGAGGTGCCGGGCCCTGTTCCCGGCCAGGCCCCACGGAAGGGCTGCGGAAGGGGCAGCAGCAGAGCAGCCTCTGTCAGGCACCGAACAGGCCGCTCAGACACCTAGGGGTTTCGGGCCTGTTATCTACTGAGGTTAAGCCCTGCAAGGGATATTTCTCCATTTGCTGCACTACACTTGACTTGTCCATTACATCCTTTTTCTCAGGAGGTCAAAAATTGACTATTTTAGGAGTGCTAATACAGCAAGATTTATTTCCTCTGGAAATAGTGAAAGACCCCTAACTAACATCAGCTGAAAGACAACATCAATGTCTTCTTAACACTCCCCTTTTAACACCACGTTAAGGCACTAATATGACACTGCAATGAATAAGTGCCTGTTCCCAGGCTTAGCCCTATTTAGCTCACAGGATCTGAAGAGATAACAACTAAAGGGCTGTGGCTACCACAAATCCAGCGTGACCTTCAGCAAAACCAGGAACACCACCAGCGTGAAAACTCCTTAAGCAGAAAAAGAAAAGCACCTGTGCCACTCACTGCAACAGGCAGAGGCTCAGCAATGCAGAGCTCAAATTAAAAAAGACATTAAAGACTTCATCATATATAAGGATATATGATATATATATATACCAAACAAAACTGCCACAGTACTAATCCAACCTAAAGCTTCAGCAGTTTGAGCAGGCAAACATACTGGCCTGTTCTGCTGTGCATAATAATCTATAATATGCTGTGCATATTACCTATGTACAAAGATAGATAGAGAGGGCTGGGTGCCTGGCTTTCATGCCTGACTTTACTTCATTTTACTTATAGGTCAATTGAGTCATGGAAGAGAATTTCACTGCAATTCCCATCATGAAATCCTTGCATAAATCTGGAACCATTTCCTGTGGAGAACACATGGAAAGTGATGAGAGGGAGAGATTCAAGTTGCCTTGGCCACGGTTGTGTGAGCAGCCAGAACAGCAGGAAAGCTGCTACCAGAACAATGTCATGGTAAAAGCTGAAAACAGATTTTTCTATCCTAAGTCTAGTTTTTCAATTAGCTCTCTTTTTCAATCTTGCTGTCTTCCTTAATAATAAATAAATCATAATCAGGCTGAGTCCTTGATATTTACTGCAATACAACCTTACTCTCTCCACATATCGTGCAGTTCAGGATGATCTCAATGAGCAGCAGTGGTTCATGACATGTTAATTAAACTGCCTTATTGCCTCTTCCTGGAGAATGTGATCAACACTGGTGGGCACCTCAGTTTTGGGGTGAGCAGGGTAATGTTAATAGCAACTATGGACAGCAAGCTGGCAGTTCCTAGCAAGGAACTACTTCCCAGCTGTCTGTGGCCAAGAGCAATTCAGTGCTTCAAACTGTTCGGTGAGGAATGAAAAACTGAAGAGTTTTACTCCCAGAATTCTGAAAGTACAGTTTCAAAGTATTTTTGTACCAGCTTCAATGATTTTCTGCCCTTTCTCTATAATTAATGATTATAAAATGTGATGGTTTTGCTTTAATTCTGAAGAATGATTAAAGTATAGAACAGATAAATGCTGCATAGGCAGTAGCCAGAGAAACTTCCTCCCTATTGCTCTGCTAATATGTGTCAAGGGCACCTTTAAGGCAAAAAATAGTTTAGCATCCTTAGACTACCCAGATTTAGGCCTTCTTGTAGGGGAATACAGCAGTACTGCATTATGTAAACAGCTATTTTCCTTGAGTTTCACATCTGAGCGCATAATATTAAAGATAAATTACAATCAGATGTCTCATTTGTCCTGTTAAAATATGGTAAATACCAAACTATCCATGTAGCAGTAAAGAGCTTCAAATTTCAGTAAAACCACAAGCGTTCAAATTTCACAGGTTCTTCTAAAATATTACTTAAATACTCCTCTGTTTTAAGCATCATTTCACTCAAGGTGCAAATGCCTCTTTTAAAAGGCTGAAGATATTTGCCTGGCTCTACCATATCCTTTCTAACAACAGCATGCAAGAGAAGAAAAAGCATATCCATAATAATTGTATAAGTTGAAGAAAAAGATTTTTGAGATACATGAAAATGTAGTTAGTTGAGCCTGAATATAAAGAAAAAATACGTGAGAAATAGTCTAGCATATTTAAGAAAAAGAAAATACACTGCTTAAAAACAGACATAACAGGATAATAGTAGACATAGTAAAAATAGAAAAACTGTGCAAGGATTTTAGGAGAGATTTAATACAATCTATCTTTGTACTGTTTTGAAACTCTAATGTCTCTGCTGCAGCCAATAAATGTCAGCAAAGAAGTGTTTGGAAGAGATCGTGCAAATATCTGGTGAACCAAGATATCATAATCAGATTAAGAACCTGAAAATCAGTCTGATCCCAGGTCCCCTCTTCTTACCCATCTTCTCCTGCACCTAGCTCCTTGTGACAAAGAGAACTTGGTCCCCAGGTGCGTCCTTTCTTCTTCTGGCCTCTCTTCTCTTCTTCTTCTCCTCCTTCCTCCTTTGGAAGGACTGAGTTTCGTCCCCATGTTTTACTGCTTTCAGCAGGAGTCACTTGACAAGCAGAGGAAAATGGGAGAAAACAGATAAACAGATTAACGAACTGGTCCCACAGAAAAGCAAAGAATAACACACAAGCCACAAGAGGAATGCTAATGAAAAATTCCTTTCTCATAACCAGCACCAGTCAACATTGATTCAACTATTACGTCCCGTCAAAATGAGACTAGTCAGGCTTTACAGCTTTAATTCATCACTGGCTTCTCCTTTAGAGCTACTGATCTGATGTCAGAAACAAGCCCCATGTTATCCAATAGGAACACTAAACACTAGTTAACATAGGCTTCTAACACAGGCTTGTCTCCGCTTTCTGTGCCATTATGAGATCTCCATCTTTACATGACAAGTGTTTTTTTTTTTTTTTTATTTCTTATTTCTTATATCAGTACCTTAAATCATTTCAACAATGTTTTGGAGACCTATTCTGTACATTTTAAAAGCTAGTCAGGGCACCCGAGGAATATTTTCTACATACTCAAGCAGCAATATTTCAAAAACCTGGGTAAGTAATGCTCAAATTCCAATAAAGAAGCTTCTCCCCTATGCACTCTTTCTACTTCTACAGGCATACATGGATGGCACAATGGCAATATTAGAAACGTTTTTATAGTCCCATAATTAACATGGATCTTGGCATCTTACCATGTTTATAGACCACACATATCCTATATTCAATACTACATTGAGTTTCTTACACTGTATAGCCCTGAGTCTGGGAATAATGGTAGGACTTGCAGGAGGACTGGAGCAGCTACTGATCAAACTTTTCCTTTTATCCATCGTTGGAGAAGCTTGCACAGTGAATTTATGCTGGAAATCTGTTTAACAAAAGACAAAATTTCAAACCAAAACAGAAAAAAAAACAGTTAAAATTCATTTTTTTTTTAAATGGAAGAAAAAAATCTTTATGGTAACTTTTGCATAGAGCAATTTACAGGAACAGTGTAGAAATTAAGTTTGCATCTAAGTTTTGCATTTTTTCCCCTTTTTCCCCTTTGTACATGCAATTACTTCAGGCCAAAGATTTCAACTTATAACCATGAAAAAGTACCTGTGAACGTGACTAACACACGCATGCCTCTCTCTCTCTCTCTCTATACATATATATATGTGCCCACACGTTAGCTCACATTTATGTCCAATATATCCCTGTATTATTTTCCTTTTCATCTTTATCTCTCCACATTTCTTGAGGTGAGCAAAACCACCAGCAATAGGTGTTTACAGATCTGAATAGTTTATAATCCTTGCTGCTCTTAACTCTTCTTCTGTCTTCCCCAGAAGACAGGGAATATTGTGCAAGCCATCATCCTTAAGATGACACTGAGCCTTAGGTGATTTATGAAACTTGTTCTCTTTTGTTCTTACACCTATTTCCATGCAAAATCCTTGGCAGAAAGGCTGAGAATATGCTACTTTTGTAGACTAGCATCTTCCCTCTTGAGAATCATTTCTCTGACACCTGAATCAAAACTTATCATCTCTTCCAGAAAGGTAGCAATAGGTGTCACACACTGCAGTGTAGTAGCGCTGCAATCCTCTAGTTGCCAGAACATTTTCAATCATTTAACTAGATTTCTCCAGCAAGAAATCCAATAGATTATTGCTTCGGTTGCACTATTATGCAAAATATTCCCACAGCAGGAATCTGTGTCAATTTAACGTACTTCATTAAATTGACGATCTGTATCATTGTGGTGCTAAACCACAACATCAACATCTCTACCCTGAATTATCTATTCATTCATTAACCTCAAATTCATTTTTGGCCTTCATACTTTCAGGAACATATCAGTCACAAGGGCATAAAAATTTAGTTTCTTCATGCCAAAGAGATATGGTTTCTTTCCCCCAACTATATCCAGTACCTGCTAATGCTTAAGTATCAGTGCAAAGAAATCACTAAAGCTACAGAATTCACCTGTTCCTCCTGTTTCACCTGATGTTGCCTAAGATGTTACCAACCTGAGGGGAGGCTGATGTGATTGCCATCCTTCAACTTGAGCCGGCTCTTCTTGAACTTCCCCATGCGTTTCTTCACCCGGGGCTTCTCCTGGCAGAGCTGGTGGATGATGATGTTGAGTTCCCTTTCCAGGATGTCAATCTCACGTTCTGCCAGCTCCTGTTCCCGCCGTCGCAGCAGCTCCTCATGATTTTTCTGTTCAACAGCAGCACGAGTCAGCTCTTCTTCCCATGTGCGTAGCTCCTGCAGGAGGATCAGGAAGGAGAAGGAAGAAAGCCCCAAGTCACAAAATAGATTTAAGACCAACTTTTCCCATTTTGAAGGTACAGCAGCAATGATTTGGGCTCACAGCAGTGCTAGCACCACTGTTTAAAGACTCATCTGAAAGACAAAGATGTAAAACAATCATAAAGGACTTCTGTGCTTGCTATTCAAAGCTTTCTTCAAAGCAGGTGCAAAGTCCACAAGGCAAGAGCCTATTTAACTTACGTCCATCCATTATCAGAACAATGATTCAAAGACATTACAAACTCCAGTAATGCATCGAAAAATCAACTCTAGGTGACACTAAAAGATCATCCCTTTTTGGATTACAAAACGGCAGAATCACAATCCGAAAAGGATGTGGATAATCATGGAATATTTTTCTCTACTTACCTTCTCTTTGGCTCTGAGTTGATCAAACATCTCTTGAATCTCTTGTTTCCAGTCTTCCTGCAGGGAATGGAAGGAATCTTTGGGCATTTCAAAGAAACCAGATTCTTCTATGGCTGTGAGATGGTCCAGGATGGTGGTGAAGGAAGGCCGTGAGTGTGGATCAGGATTCCAGCAATCTAGAACAAGAAAAAGACGAGAAACTATTAAACATCTCTATTAATAAGGAGGTTTTTAACTATTCAGTACTTCACGGATCCCCTGTGGCTAAGAACGGAATACATACTATTTGTGCTACAATGTCTTTCCCATTTCTCACTTTTTTGGCTATTGTCCAAGCAAGGGCTGAGTCTGGAATCAGTGCTTTTATGCACTTACAATATCCAGTGTGACTTAAGATCTTGAACTAGCTGACCTCTAGGTTCTACTGCTATAACATGCTAAATAAAGTAAGGGCTTAGAAAGTTATACATTCAAGTATATTTAAAAATAAATCAAATAGTTTTGTTAAATATTTTGGTCTAAATTGCAAGTTCTCATATGTGGTGCCTACTCTTATACAGATTATATATAAAACTTTTTTATACATAGTTCTTTTATCATATTTATATGGTGGAGTTAAATGGAGTATTACAGCTACTCTAAACACAAATACACAGGGTATCTAACAGTGTTCATTCTAATGCTATGCTCTATAAATTAAGTGATTATCAATCACCAAGTTGAAACTCTTTCATGAAAAAGCAAGCTAGGCACAACTTGAGTGAAAGTAACAGATGGAAGTCAGTAGTGACACCAAATGCTGGGCATTTTCCACTTGCTTTTATCTTTTTATTTTTTGGGGGATGGGAGGGGAAGAGGAAAAGAGAGAGAGATTTTATTGGGTTTGATCAGACTTTTGTTCTTAAGAGAAACAGTGATAAACAAGCCTTTTCTTTTAAAATGTAATGAAAGATGTAATCAGTTAGAGAGTTGTAGGAATACAGAATTTAAAGTACCCATTTTACTACAATAAGCAGCTCAAATTGCAATAATACAAGAAGATACCTCCTCCTAACAGTGAGAGGAAGTGATACTGCAACCATATATGGGAACAGAAAACAGCATGGAGTAACATCTCAAGCTATGAAATCATCAAGATCCTGCTTTTAAAAGCCACTAAGTTAAATTGTTTGACTTTTGAAAACAAATTCTTACTCAATCAATCCTCCCTTCTAATTTTACCCATGTCTACTTCTTCAGAAAACATGTTTCTCATTCTATATTGTCCCATACTGGCATTTATGCAGGTTCTTGCTCAACATGTATCCTTCCTCTTGTAGCATTCCCGCACACCAAATTTGGCAAGAATCAAACAGAATAAACAAATAAATAGTAACCAAAAAAAAACCCACCTTCAAGTATATTCCTAACAGCTAAGGAATACAGCTTTTGCGCAGAGGTTAAAGTAACTAGCATATAAGTATCTCTCTATGCACACAAAGCTGTTTGTCTGTATGGTTACTGGCTTCAAGACATGTCATGTCACTAGTAGAAGCAGGAGTTCTGAAAATGTTACCCAAACTTCCTAGCCTTTATATTCGGAACAAAAGCAAGCAATCTTAACGACCTTTTGTTGGGCATCACCACAAAAAAAAAAAAAAAGCTGTTAAAATACAGAATGTCACAGGTCGAACTAACTGTTGAACGTCTCCATCCACTTTTCAGTTTTGTGGACTGAAATACTAAAAACTTGACATATCTGTAGACATGGCTTTGTTTTGGGGAGCTTCGGTGCTGAAACTGTGCATCAAGACGCTGGTATTTAAGCACCTGACCAGGTTCCAGAAGGCCGAACCCAGAGCCCAGCTGTGTTCACGCCTTGCGAGCTGCTTCTCTTGGCGAGGTGGTGAATGAAGCGGGGATGTCGCGGAGCGCTCCGAGGCTCCCCTGCTGCTGGAATTAGCAGCGATTGGGGATACAGCAGCACTCCCAGCGCCACGACCCCGGGCCCTCTAGGCCAAGTTTTCAGCACAGCAAAGCAAACGTGACCCACAGCAAAACAAAATGCCAGAGCCAAATACATGAGTGAGAGAACAGGATAACTACGCAGGTGGCCCTTGGTTTTCATTTTCCCGGGCAGAGATCTGCCATTATTTGCACTAATGAGCACTGTTGTAACGTACAAATCTGTCCTGTGATGAGGAGTGTTCAGCTTTGTAGTCTCTGCGAAGACCACCGGGGCAGCAATTGAGCGGGAAAAGCAGCATTAGGGGGAAGAGTTCACGGGGAAAGGAAACGGCCTCTCGGCAGAGCGGCTTTGGGGAAGGGGCAGGCAGCAGTTGTTTGCCTGCCCTGCTCTCCTCCCGGCGCCGAGCACTGCCGAGCCACCCGGGGCCTACCCCACGGTGCCGGGTTCAGGCAGAGGCCACACGCCTCTCCCTGCCTGCCCCAGCAGAAGGCAGCATTTCTAACCCCATCAACAGGCACATCACATTTAAAAAAAATCCACGGCCTGAGTTATAGGGAGCCTTGTCCAAATAAAACACCCTGGCACAGCTCAGAGTTGTCAGATCCGTGAATGTTTCAGGCGCAGCTTCTTGCTGTACAGTGCTTCCCAGTTACTGCTGTTTATTATCCTGGAGATCGATTCTTTTTTTTTTTTTTTTTTAGCAAAAGACTTTAAGGAATTAGAGGCTTCATTTAAAATCCCAAACCTACAACAGAAGACTGCAGAAATGCAAGAACATTCCAAAGCAAAGCAACCTGAGATGTTTTCTTGCATAAAGAAAATCCTGTCTTGGGGCTAAAAACACCGCTGGGAGTCACAGAACGTCAGTCCTGTGTTGAGTCTCACAACTTGATCACTGAGACTGAGAAAATACATTTCATTTCTACTTATCTTGGTAATTTTTTCTAGCAGATGGGAGATAAAAATGTTTAATATATATGAACACTTGAAAAACCCAGGGAATAGAGCCAGCGGAAAAAAAATGTATTAAAAGTTTGACTGGAAGGGAAAGGGGGACCGATTAAGACATGGAAGTGAAATTTCATTGTCTGCGCATCTTCACTAGGGAATATAAACAGCTAGAAGGTGACAGCCACAGCTCCCACTTTGACCATAAAGCCTGCTGATAAAAACTAAAACAACAAGAAAGCACTATGTCATGTCACAGCACTATGCCATGGAGGGACCCAAAACAACTTGTGCCACCAAATGAAACCACCCAAGATACCTGCACTCTTACATATCAAACCAATGCAAGGAGGCAATGCTCCACGGGGCTACGGCCGGCTTACCTTCCATGAGTTTGGCAAAAGGCTCTGGACACGTGGAAGGGATGGGAAGGGCAAGTTTATTCATGGCAACACCATACGCAACTGCGAGACCATCAATTCCTCGGAATGGTACCTCTCCTGTTAGCAGCTCCCAGAGCAACACGCCATAGCTAGCAGGAAGGAAATGGAAAAGAGATTAGGTGCCTGACTTTAGCACATTGTTTGTTAAGCAACAACAACAGCCCCTATCAGAGCAAATCAGGTATAGTGAAAAAAGTAAAATTCCTGTTTTCTGGACAAATTTGTCATGACAGTCAAGCTAGAAAATGCTTTATTTTTACCTGCATTTTATGATAATTGAAGATCTAAAATAAGCTTATCAGTGTAAACGTCAGAATCGCTTAAATAGTGACACAGATCAGAATAGGTCCTTGGTAGGTCCTATGTACAACAGGCTAGGTGTCAGCTTCCCCTCTTTAATTGCTAGCACATCTCATCATCAAATAAGTCTGATGAAAGAGTAGCAGTCACATGGGCCCCAGCCCTTCACTCCTAATCTTGAATTTCAATGCATCAGGTAAGTATCAAGCAATATAAGTGAGATTTTTGCATACTCGGCCTCAGTGAATGCTTGGGTGAGAGGTTGTTTTGTTTTGACAAAAGTGATTATATGGCAGATTCTCCCTCTTGAATTCTACAGTCAACAATGACAAAGGTTTTATTATTAGCATTCTCTCCCAAAATAGTCATTCTTAGGCCTAAGAATGACTTAAATATATATAAAAAAAGTCCCTCTGAAAAAACTGAGTTTGTTCAGCTTTAAAAACAAAGTAATAAGATTTTGTCTTATTTCCTGTAAAGAAAAAAAACAGGTAGACATTCATCACAGCTGAATATATTTGTTCCTAAAAAAGGAAAATAAATTAATGCACTAAAATGCATGGTAGTTACTTATGTCTACTCCCAAACACACAAACTTATTTCTATGTCTAAATCAATCACCAGTCCAGCCTTCTCTATTTCTTTAGGCAACTTCTACAGGACTATAGCAAGTGTTTTCCATGGTAATCTCATTTTCCTCAACTTAAGACATGATCTAGCAAACGCCTTAAGTGGAAATATGCACTGTTAATAAAGTAGAAAACTACTATTTTAAAGTAAAACTATTTAACAGATTTCATTTTCATCAAAAAAAAGCAAAAAAAAAACCACTTCAAGAGCTTCAGTTTCTTAAAGAACCTTTCTAGAAACAGAACACTCACTACAGTCATGTCTGGATCTCTACAACTTTCAACTTTTTTCCTTGTTCTTTATTTAGCCTTCACATGCTGCTGCATAAAATATCAATATATACATTCCAACATAATCATATCATATGGATCTTCAAATATACACATTCTCCAAAAATATAAATCATGAGATTCTTATTACAGTTCCCCTGATTTGTGGTCATTTTGTATTTCAAATTCCCAGTGTGTGAAAACTGCTTTGACAATTTGTTTCCAAAGAGCTGAAACATGGCAAAATATATTTTTTTTTTTTTTTTTTTGGAGGGAGGGGATGGGTGGAAGTCACTTGTTTGTTTAATTAATTCTACAATCGCATCACACTGGGCTTTTCTTTTCAAAACAAGAGGAACTTCCCATCTTTCACTCCACGCCGCTGAACCTTGCGGGGTCAGCGCCGGCGCTTCCATCCGGGGGGCTGCACGACGCCGAGCGAGCGCCCGGCGCATCTGATAACACTTCATAGCACGAGGGGCCCTCTGGTAGGAACCGAGGCACCCACCTCCTGCCCCTTGTCTTGATTACACACCAATAAAGCTGCAGCCTCTGAAACCTCCAAGACCAAAACCTCCAAGGTATCTCCAAGATATACACTGGTAACTGGAAAGAAGGCCTCAGTTTTTGTTTTTTATTTTTCAGCATTTGTTTCTGTTTGTTTGTCCCTTTAATGGTGAGACTAGAAGAAAAAGTAGCCCCAGAGAATGAATTTCTGGTTGTAACGGTAACAGAAATAATCAGATTCTGATAGGGTAACTTCAGCCCCGGAAGCAGAGCTGATAGCAGAGGGGCATTCTGTCCCTTCCCACTCCTCTTTCCCGAGTTCTGCTTCAGGATTACAAGGCAATGCCAGCCCTAACTTCATAGGGAAATGAGCAGACCTGTTTGCTTCACAGAGTGCTGGATGTCTTACAGCAGCACCTGGCTGAGAACAACAGCTTGCGTTTTAGAGGGTGACCCCTCCAACCAGCCACACGCACACAGATGCAGCAGTCAGAACCTCTGCATTTTAGCATTATTTAGATCCAACACCCAAGGGACCTCGCGTACTGAGAACTTCATTTGCCACTGAAACACGCAGTGCACTAATGTGCTTCTTTAACAGGTTTAAGAAAATAAAGGTGAAAAGACATCCTGCAGAGGCCAATACATTAGTATTGGTAGGCTGTCAATTACTAGAACATGATCCAGTTTTACGAGCCCAAGGTTAAAGGGTGAATTCCTTCAAGCTTCAAATTCTGACAGAAGAGCCCGACTCTCCTGTCTCACTGCAAAAGCAAGTGGAGCACCAGCTCATCAGAGCACATACCCAGCTCTTTTTCCCTCGTCCTGAACCTGTGCCAACATTAACATTCACCATTTCTGCTCCTCCAGACCAAGGTCCTTTCAAGCCTCTCGCCTTTGGTGGCAAATAGCAGTACGAATATGACAGACAGAGCCCCAAAACACTCCCTTTGCTTTGAGAAACCCTGAATCAGAGATGGCTTTTGCATATTTAGTAGCCTGACAATTTTTTCTTTCACTGATTTATCTCACTCTTTGGAATCCCTTCACCCTCTGCTGCGTCCTGCAGTAACGAGTTCCACTAATTATGCAGAGGAAAAAAAATCCAAATATTTATTTTGAACCTACCTCTTGATAACTTCATTTGTTCCCTAGATTTCTTGTATTACGAGAAGGAGCGAACCTATGTTTCCTAACAGCTTCTTCCATGCCATCCACAATTTTACAGTCTCCTATGACATCCTGCCTAAGTCTTCTTCTTTCAAGCCTGAAATCTAGTTAAATCTTAATCTAGTTGCTCTTTTCTTGAACAGAAGCCATTTCATACCTTTGATTGACCTTGACATCTTTTGCACCCTTTCTCATTCCACTCGGACGTTTTTGAATTGACAGGAACAAGCCCTTCTGCAGGAAGGGGTACTGTACTTCCTGTTTTATTTCTTTATTTCTTTCCTATTAATTCCCAATTTTACACTTGCCTGACTCCTTCTAGCTGCTACCCTCAATAATTCCAGCACTATTTTTCCTGAATAATAAAAGTAAAATTTAGTACCTGTCGTTGTACACTTGAAATTTTCTCCCTTGTGCACTACGTTAATCCCATGTGCACTCCCATGTGCATTACCATTAAATTGCCACTATTTCATCATACAGAGTAAAACTTTTCCTCAGATCATCACAGTGGATTTATTTTCCGTCCTGGATCACTTCATATCACCAGGAAATGGTGTTTTCTAACCATTTCATTACAATGCTAAATCACTCATCAGTATTTTGGACACAGAATTCCCAACTTTAAAAAAAAAAATTTCTTTAGTAGATTGAAAGTTGACTAACTGATGGGAAACCATAGACTTTCTCTCTTTTCTCTCATCAATTTATTTGCTTTAAAAGCTCTCAAATTTGTGAAAAGCTTTTAGAAAATGAACTATGTTATAAGCAATAATACTATTTGTCCACATGTTCTGCAAGACTCCTTCAAAAAGTCTCATAGGTTCATCAGGCAAGACTTCCTTCTACAGAAGCTGACCATCCCTCACATATGTCCATATGTCCACCAGTTTCACTCATTACTGATGTTTCTCCCACTTTATAGAAATGCTCATCAGACTTACTGATGCCCCATGAAGCTCTTCTGAGAGCTGGCATCACATTCGTCACCTTCCCTTTCTCCGGTATTAACGCAGCTTTGGGCCACAGATTACAGACCACAATGATTAACTCGCCTATTGCTCCTTCACCTTCCTTTAGCTCTTGGATGTTACCGTAAATCTCAATGATCTGTTACTGTTCATTTAAAGATAAAAATTCAACTTCCAAGGCCTGCAGTACTCCCTTTTGGGGCACATAATGCAATGACTTACCAAAGTCTTATCTTCTTTGCACTTTTACATCTTGATAACTTCCTGGCCTTAGGTTCTTCAGCAGGTTTTTCATCTGTGCTGTATTTGGAAGCAATTTATTTGTTCTTGTGGGTTTTTTTTGCTAGACAGTTCTCACACAGCTTGCCAGCACTTAAATCTATGACTTGTTTTCCCAACTTGGGAAACAGTTGCAACTTTTTGAAGAATGTCTTCAGTTCTAATAGTCTCTTCTTTAATCTCCTTCTTTTCAAGTCTTTCCTATATGTTTATTCTAAATTCTAATGTGCTTTCTTTAAATGATATCAACATTGTCTATCACTGTCTTGTGTACCACTTTCTTTTGCTTTTAATGAAGTTCTTCAGTGGTGTCATTCCTCTCCCTGAGATTAAACACTATTGCAATGACTGTCTATTGATCTTGCAAATATATAGAAATTAAGTATACTTTGACCACTGTAACACAGCAGTAGGCTGAACATCCTACACATGGCTGCAGACTAAATGAAAAAGTACTTCTTCTAAAAGCCCCCAAATGGCTCTTCCATGAAGATGTCATTTTTGAAAGGTAAAACATTAATCTCTTCTTCGTGTTTCAAAGTAACATTTGCTCTATCCATTTTGGGCCCAGAGGTGTAATCACCATTTTTAGTAGCACATCCTGCATTTTTGAAATTTCTCTCTGCGCCCCAACAAGCCTTTAATATGTCACTGTAACTGCTGACATCCTCATTGGACAATTAAACTTAATGCTGCATTTTTTCTATTTCGATGGGGAGTTTCAGTCATTAAAGACTCCATCTTCCCTGCTGACACAGATAGCTTAAATATGACATATCATTTCTTCACCTAAGCAACCTTTTTATTTTTCCTGTATAATTAATACTTTTGACATTATGGCCCAATGATTATTTCTTTTCAACAAGTTTCAATTTTTTTACCACATTAATATCCTTATTTCTTAAAATAAAGAGAGAAAAAGAAAGATTCTTTTTGGCCTCTTAGGATTCCTACGTAAGCTACAGAGAGAACAACTGAATTGAATGTGTTTGTCCTGTTTAAATTTGATTGTTCCTATTACCCTTCAGTTTAGATGCAAATTTTGATATGAAAAGTTAGGACAAATTGCCTGTTTTAATAAAGAAAACAAATAAATAGCTTGTTTAATAAATAGATTATTTTACCAGTTGAGCATGAAGTATGCATTAGTTACTTAATGAAATGGTTGATACCCCCATAGCATTTCTTGCAAGTTAATTTTCAAGAGACAAAGTGGACAGGTCTTTATCTCTCCCACGAGGTCAGAAGTACCTATTGCAGAGAAGATCTCTTCCTTGATGACCCCAAACCTGATGCCACCTCCTCCTCATGCCCTGGCAGCGCGAGGCTGAGCACGCTGCTTCACACAACTTGTGAAGAAAGCCCTGTTTTGGGGCAGCAAGCAGCAAATAGAGAGCAGAGGAGGTGCTGAAGAGAGTGTTTTCTGTTACCTTGCAAGCAAGAGACTGGAAAGCACAAAGCAAAAAGCCAGAACTAGAAGAGATTTATACAAAAAAAGGAGTGTGAAGAAGGGGCTCTCCTCACGCACAAACAGGAAGGAAAACTGGTGAAGCTAATTTATTTTTCTACTAAATGGTATTAATCTCTGGATTTCAATTACAGCAGGAGCCATGTGATACTGACCACGTAATCAAGTCCACTGACATTTATATGTATAACTAACCATCTCCCGGTGATCCAGTAATCCTCTAAGCCATTTAACATCAGGTTCAATCCTACTCACTGGATTGTCAGGGAGAGGGAGGCTGGAGGCCTGCAGGATTTCACATGTGATTTTGCCACCTCCCCTGCAACGCTCTGAACTCACAAAAGAAAGAAAGAAAAAGGACAAGCTCATTTCCTTTCTCACTGTTATTGTTCAAAGGCATTTGTACCTTGGCTTCCTCTCAGCCATCTCCTGAGGTTTATGGCTCTGCATAAGAAAGGAACCATCTGTCCACGAAGGGGATCCCAGCAACAATAGAAACCACAAGATCATTTTGCCAAAGAAATTTTAACTTCGGAGTTAACCATTTTTACTGGCGATTAGCACTTTGCATTTGGCATATTATGGGACTGTCAGGAGCAGAAGCTGACGTCTCCTGCGTATGTCAACACAGTCAGTTACTGTGTGTGCTTCTCCCACATCAGCTTCTGTGACTACTGCTTGTCAGCACTCATCTGCCAGGAACTGAGCTCTCAACAGTCCTTCCCTTGTGTCCCTACACACAAATACCAACAAATAGCCTGCAAGTGGCCAGCTGTGGATCAAAGTGATGCACAACACTTGATTCAAATGAAATATTCTAATGCTTGAAGTTTCTACACCCACCACTAACATCCTAGACTATCTTGATCTGCTAATCAGATATTTAAGTAGTTCTGATATTTTGTTCCTAAATTAAAATCTAACTCCTTACTATTTTACTGTATTTCTCAGAGTAGATACATCTTACAAGTAGATGCATCTTATATCCTCAACTGAGGAAATAAGATGCAGGGGGTACGGTGGCCTTAACTTGTGTATGCCAAACATAACACAAAAAAAGCTTCTCTTTTAAGCACCACAAGAGAAAAATGGGGAAGTGAGAAGCCAAAATGAAACACATTGAAGCAGTTAAAATGCCAGGGGAATTTGCATTATATGCCTACTAGTGTTTGCTGGCTGTGCAATACTGGAGAAACTACAGTCTCTGTGCTTCAATTTCACTCCTGAAAATCCCAAACAAAACAAATCCCTCTCTTCTCAAACACATCATTAGACTAATAGAACCAGTATGACATTTTCAAGTGAAAAAGTATCTTCTTCCTTCTCTGTGCAATTTAAGTACCGAGTTTTAGCTGTTTACCTAAACCACCTAGGCGTACGACACCACCAACCACAGCACATTTACACCAGATAACACCACAAATTTACTCTAGACCCTAGCAGGAAGGGCTTAAGGAGTGTTACTAAGAGTGGGCTCTACACTGGCCAAGGCCCTGGCCACAGACTGGAGTGACTGGACTGTTGTTCTTTGCCTGCCACCCAACAGAGTGGGGAAAAGCAAAAAAAAAGAAAAAAAAATAAATGGAACTTGATCTATTTTTGAAAGGAATTGCATGAAGTGGCTGTTTGTGCTGAGATAAAAGACTGAATCAGGAAATAATAGCCCTGGCAAGCACTTTTTTTTTTTGCAGCAACTATCTGTTTATTTTTGCAGCAAGGACACAAGTGGAATAAGGCATCTGTTACAGGGCTGGGCAACACTTCAGCTAGGACCTCCTGCAGTGTTATTTTAATAGGCTTGTTAGAAAACATATGGGAATAAAAAGGTGTGTGAATGTCAGGGGCAGACTCAGCCAATGCTGTTGATGCTGCACAGACTAAATGGAAGATTGCTCATCAGGCAAAAAGATCCCTTAGCTCTAGTGATTAACCAAGAGCTTTAAAGTGGACAAGAGGAGGGCTATATCTAATAGGATAAAAAAAGTTCATCCTGTTAAGAACTTCAGTGGCATTCTCAGGTGGGGACAGGATTTCTTACAGTTGTCCACAACTGCTCTGTAAAATCCAGTGCTGTCAAACACTGACCACAGCAGCATCTTCCTCTGCAGGCATGCCTCAGACCGAGTGATCTACTCGGCTTATTTTAGGCACCTGTTGAGCTTGCTTTAGCTGTGGCCCAATGTACTGGGCCACTAGGGAGACAACATGATGCAGCTTTCTTGACAGCCATGAGCTCTGTGTAAGAAAGAACACTTAGAGAAATCAACCTGTTTCCAGGAGAACGTGGTAGCCATAAATAAAAAAGTGATTCCCTAACCTTAAAACAGAATTATAATAATCCAAAGAACTATCAAAGATTTTGAAGTGATTTACAGGCTTTAAAGTCAATGACCACACTGATATTTTTAAATGGTTATAAAGGTTGTTGAGCTACCTTCATACAAACCAATCAGTCCACTAGGTCACATCTCTTTCGAAATGAGGCCGACTCAGACTGGTTCAGAACATCTTTTCTGATATAATAATAATATATATATATGATAAGAAACAATACAAAACAGAACCACTAGCCGTTATACATTTCCATTTAGCTTAACTAGAGGTTTAACTTGCTTCAAATTTTATCCATTAGGACTACCACCATCTGCAAAACCCAAGATCACAGACCTACGCCAAGTAATATATTATCAATTCTTCCAGCTGGGATATTTCTTTATCTTGATCTAGTTCACAGTACGGACACTCTCTGTGGGAGCACTACTCACCAACCACTGGATCCAGCTGTTCTGGATCCACTCACCTTGACATGTCAATATCTCTCCCCACAAGAAAACTGAAATTGTGTACTTGCCTGTTCTAAATGTTTAATGCTAATTCCATATATCACCCAGAAAACTCATTTTCCAAAGGCTACCTACTGAATTTGGGATTTACCAATTTACTTAAAAGAGTCAATTTCCATAAATCTATGAGCCAATCTTTACCTCCCACCAAAACAGCTTCCTGTCTCAGAAATCCTAGTGCCTGAATGGAAATAGCAATATTTGCATGTGAATAATTACTTAACGGATTCCCAACTTAGATTCAGCTACAGGAGAGACTTCCGATTTTATGCCAGAGACTGAAAGGTTGAAAATTACTCACACAGTACAAAAGTGAAAAACATGATCAGGTACAGCTTATATAATAGATACCAGAAAATAAAATGATCCTACTGATCTTGGAAAAAACAGTAAAACAAATAGTAACTGTAGGCATTTCTCAGTCTAGTCTTTGATTACATCAGCCAACACCAAATAGTACAAAATGTACAAAACTTTTTTTTAATATAGTAAGACAAGTATTATGAATCAATATAAGTTTATGGAACAATAAAGATTCAGAGGCATACCTGAGCTGAACCCACCACTTTCTATAAAGCAAAGGTTTACAATTAGTCTCAAAGTAGACTGAGAATCTGGCAGATGTAAGGAAGTTTTATTTGCTTTAAGCCAAGCATTTTAATATTTGGTTCATCATTACTCATTTCTAAGCACAAAGTGGTAGGAAAGCTTTCCTGGCATGTGTAGTTACCCTTTGGTATGCAACAAGTTAATGCCAAACCCATACCTCCACACGTCGCTGCCTTTGGAGAACATGGAGGAGCGGATGACCTCGGGAGCCATCCAGGCGTATGTCCCAGCCGCACTCATTTTGGTAGTTTTATGCCATTCCCTGGCCAAGCCGAAATCCGTGATCTTCAATATCTTGTTGCTCAGATCTCCATTTTCCACCTTTTCGAGTATCAGTACTGGAGAAGAGGGAGGGAGGGGGGAGAAGAAAAGGGATTCAGAGTCAGGCTGGAATTTAGGCAAAATGGATCCTCCCGGTAAAAGAAACAATTTCCCAAATTTCAAGATTCTCCCTGATGTTTGGTTATTCAGACATATCACACTAAGGTTCTTCAAGCTGACCCTGTCATCCAGTAAGGGAACAGCTGTCCAACATGTAGCTCTAATTAAACAAAATGTCAAGCCTTAAAGAACAAACAGATAATAACTAAATGTACTGCCAGCGTCATTCTATATAATACTTGTTTGCCAAGAGGAAGTGAACCACTGTAGCTTCTAGAAAACCAGATAAAAGGAGACATTTCTTAATCCTCTCTCTGCAAGCCAGTTACAGCATCTTTGTCTTCAACAGCTTAGACGGCTTTTTTGAAGCCTTGATACACTCATGGGCTACATGTACTCCTCACTTAAATATACTAGGAGTGGAAGGGCTATAAACAGACTTAAGTTGTGATTTTTAAAAACTGATTAATGATCAGCAACAGAATACCCAATCCAAGATTTTGGACGTGTTATCAACTCTTCTTCTCATCATTAAAAATATATAAATATTTAGTTCAGCTGCCAAAGTTTCTACTGTGCAATAGCAGTAAAAAAAAAGTCTAAGCAATAATTTAAAACAGCTGGAGACAGAACTCAAGAACCCTTTGGTATAAGGCACACATTCCCCCTCACCCAGCAGGCCACACCACAGTGAAATAAATGTAACCTTATTAACCCTTCTATCTTGATGTAAAATAACCACACAAGCCGTAGAGCAATGTAAGATCAAATCACAGTATATAATAGGCTACTAAACTTGTATAACTGCAGTAGCTATAAGGTCGTGAAACTATTTGAAACTATTTTCACTTTGTAAAGGGTTGCAATGAAAAAGAAGTTGTATCATTGACTTGGTATCAAACAGTATCAAGCTACTTAAACATCATTATGCAGCTCCTAGGTTTCTTTTTTTTTTTTAAACATACTCAAGTACTTAAAGTAAGACAATTATATACAATAAAGATATCTATAGAATGCAAAAAAAACCACTCTGCAATAACTATAGTAAATATATGAATTAATTTCAAGATGATTTTTAGCAGGCAGTCCATGAATAGATTAAGAGGAGTCAGCTGAGATTTGACATGGCTGCTTTGAAAAAAAAAAATCTTACAATAAAAAAATTGTTATGTGTTCCCAACACAAACCTCCCCTTCAATAACCAAAACATAATGTCCATGAAATAAAAATCATGAATGATTTGAAGCCCTTTACATATTATGTAATACAAGTCTCATTGCTTATATATTCTATTTATTATATAAAACTTAAAATGACTTTTCTCTTCAAATTCATATGACAGCAATCCCATCTACAACACCTCATAGACCATAACGCATTTGATTTCTATGGGCCAACATACATCGACTTACGATCAAGGTCTGTGATCTTACTTCCTATTTTTTTGCTATTTTTTCTTCTAATATTACTGAACGTTTCATTAAGAGGAAAGAGGAAATTAAGGCCAAAGTTCCTGCTCCACAGAAAAATGCCATCACAATTTCAAAAAGACTTTCCTGAAAACACAAGTTGGCAAATACGGAGATGCTCAAGTGACCCCTCTCTGTGAAGCTTTCTAACAACAATAAAGGACAAGCAATGTGGAAGTCACACTCTTGTTCCTTAGGAAAGAGCTTATATGCTTCTAGATCCACACTTCAGTATAGAAGAAAACCACAAAACGAGGTGAAGGTACATAAGTAGCCTATCTTTATCCCTCTTCCTAACTTAATTTTTCCTTCTTTATAGCACATGAAGAACTATTATCCAAAAATAGTAGTAAATGTTACCGGCTACAAGGATGTAAAAAGCTTCCTAGGACTTATTTGTTCTAGCATCTACCCACTTTATCTATAGAACAGTCAGAAAAGGTATAATTTAATCTTAAATTTAAACACGGTAATATAGAAATACAGAAAGATACAGTGAGGTAGAAAAGGTAAGGTAAAACTTTGAAACAAAAGAGCAAGGGTGCTTTGATCTTCTTTTGTTCCTCTAAGCGCAACAAGTGACAAGCAAACTTGTTTTTACAAGGCAAATCACATCCTGTCTGAATCATCTCATAGCAGGACAGGGAGCCAGATATTACAGTTGGGCTGCTATACCCTCCTGGCAAGGGATTATTTAAACCTTGTTACCTTTATTTGTGTTCGGATCTAACAAAATAATTAGTACTTGCACAGACCTTTTATATCCATGAATTTTACTACTACCTTTTTTTCTTCAACTGCGGGCTATAAGATAAATTACCATGACAAAAGAAAAATAATAGAAGAACTGAATTTATTGCAGGGTCCTTGATTCCTGAATTACATCCTAGGCTCCTCTTTTATTTCCTTTCAGAATCATATCTTTTTCCAGCATCTACTTCAGTTCTCCTCATCTCAGTAGTAGAAGACTGACTTTTTTTGACTAGGAACCTATCAGATTTTCCTGTCAACAGCCTCTTTACTCTCCCTGTGTTCATTCCCATTTGAATAAAGAATCCCTAAAACAGAGGAAGTTTTAACTGTTCAGCTTCCCCTTTAAATTCTTTTACGATGATGCCTAAAAGCGCCCAATCCAGGTTGCAAAGATGCTGCAAATGCACTTTACCTGCCATGCTGATCAATACAGTCTTCTCTTCTGAGCTTTATCTACAACCAACTATCACCCTCCATGGTTACTGCTTTGATTGTAAATTCTCTCCTGCAGGAACTACTTCTGTACTTTGTGGTGTCTCACACTATATATATCACAACTCAACAACATACTTCCTATGTCAACAATAGTTAGAGTTAACACAGCTTTCCATCTTCTAATGGATCTGATCACTCAAGACAGAACTAACAGTGGAGAGATGATAAACAAAGCTATCAAAAAGTCTAATAAAAATATAATAATAATAATTACACAAAGACAAGCGTTCTATACCAAAAAAATCCAACTAATTCACCAAGAGTTAATCCTTGGCATTCTGGTCTGCTGATTTAAAAGACCTATATGAGGCCAAGAAGTTGAAAAAAGTGGAAAATTTAATTAAAAAAATCTTTCCCATTCCCATCCTTAAGGAGGTAAATGGTTTGGCAGCAAAAATCCTGGGCCAGGTTTTCAGGCAGCTGGAGAAGGGCGCGCGCTGAATCAGCAGGAACAGGCGGAACAGGCGTCAGCTCCTCAGTCAGTCACCACTTCCTTCTTCCAGCACGACGCAGACAAAAAGGCCTCTTCCTACGAGCACGCACACGCAGAGCCAGGCAGGCCCTACATGAAGGGATGTTCCTGGCTACTGCTGGTAACAACACCAAACAACCTTCTTCCTGCCTCCATGCAGCTGACCTTAAGTAAGATGAGGTTAGGGGAAATCAACTGGAGGCAGGAAAAGGGACTGGTGAAGCTACCTGGGTACTACAAGCACGTTCAGGCAGCTTTCATGTCAACCGCTACAGCAAAATAACATTATAAAGCTCAGCTGATGAACTTCCCCTCTAAAGATGTCTTCTGTGCCTTTTGCAAGTCAAAAGGTATTTTTATGTCAGGCTCGTGTAAGAAATTTTCCTCAAGTTCATTAAGCAGGCAATGTATTATAAAAAAGGAATGGACCAACATTTACCAGTGGGAAGACAAGACAAACTGACTGGGAGAAGAGCAAAAGGCAGAATTCAGGGACCACTTGATAGACCAAGTCTGCAGCAGTTCTTAGTTATCCTGTCACCCTTGACAGCAAGTCCAGTAACCAACTATTGCCAGAAACGGGAAAATTTGTCCCTACTCTGGTACTTCGCAGCAGAGGATATCAGCTGCATTTGGTTTTGGTTTTGGTCTCTGCTGAGGAAAAATGTTTGCCGCAAGGAAGGAGAAAAAAAAAAAAAGAAGAAAAAGGCATTTTGTAGCTTGTCTTTCCAGTCCTCTCACTAAGCAATTCAGAGCCATTGGCCACAATTGATACTTCATCCTCTGAAGGCTTAAGATGTCCTGTGCTCGTGACTACGACACTCCACTGGACAACTACAAGTACCTTCATGCTCACAGAACTAATTGCAGCACTCACGACATTTTCGTGGCCTTTATTGTCATCCTGACCACAAGTCAGCCGTCCTCAACTGCCTCCTTTAATTTGCCTCGGTGGCCATGAGCAAATTTGGCAACCAAGTTCCACACTATCCAAAAAACCATCCTTGGCCAATACATCCCAGCACTTACCTCTTCAGAAGGAAAAGTGTAGGTGTTTAAGATGCTGAGTTAGTTACTTGGACAACTGAAGGAAGGGGTAAGAAGCCAGAGCTGAAGTAGATTGACGAAGCTTGTGAGGATCGATAAAGCCTGGACCTTTAGTACACACTGCTCTTCTGGAGGGCAGCCATTCATCAGAGCTCTCACCAGGTCTAACGCCCTTCTGCTAGCAGGCAATACCATATGCTGAAACAGAAATATCATAGGGACTCTTCTGTTTCCACCAGAGTTTATCACTCCAGTCTCAGAAATGTGCACAAAGTGTGCCTGCATCCTCCTGGTTTATCCTCATTTGTGGTCCAGGATAGCTGCTTTTCTAGCCCAGAGTTATTTCTGAGTGACGGAAGTCCACTTCTTGAGGTCAAGTGACACCAGTTTATTTTCTCCTATTTAAGGATCATTCCATTTGTGCACTCATGGCTAATAGGCTTCTCACAGGCTGAAATCTCAGCCTTACTGAAAGTAAGCAAGCCTTAAGAAGTGCACAGATCCCAACCAGGATAACAGACCCTCAAGGAGATGACCACAATTTTATAAGATTTTTTTTTTTAATGTCAGCAATACACAATTTTGTAAGATAAAAAAATATAAAAAAAAGAAAAAGGAGCAAGAGAGAGATTCCTCATCCACACACACACTCCACCCCATAATTAGGGCCAACTCATTGCTTTTCTTATTTAAATCAAGTTTTGCACAGAAAAGGGATTCACAGTAATACTGCCAAGAGCTTCTGACACTGGCTAGTTAGCCTTTCCTACCGCCCCATCCTGTTCCACAGGAGATTCTGTCATTAGGTTGCAGTGCAAAAATGCTGCCTTAGTGTTTAAGGCATCACAAAAAAAGCAACGTATGATTTCTAAGATACTCTTCAACAAGATTTCTAAGATAATCTTCAACATTCACAGAAATGCTATTACTGGATCTTCCAGTTCTGCTATGCTGTCACAAGCCATTACAGAGAGGCCTGCTCCATGGGCACTAAACAAGGCAGCATTATTTATTGCAAGACCAGTGGAGGTAAGACTGAAGTTGGCTTAATAAGAGCTTTAAGGACAATTCCAAAGCTGGAATTTCACCTTAATTTTCACTAGCACACATTTCTGGGAAGATAAAATTCCATTTTGCATAAATGAAACAGATGTATATGGACCACACCTTCACGTGTTTAAAATGCAGACCTCTTCCCCTTCCCTCCTTGTCCATCCTTATGGATGATAACAACCAAAATGAGCATCCCTGTTGCAACATTTTTTGTTCTGTCAGATTAGTAATGAAACAAATTTGTCTGTCTCCCCTCCTTTTGCCAAAGTGTGCCAATTTGCATTGCTTCCTTTCACCTTCTTCCTAATTTCAGAGCCATCTACCTTTTCTCCAAACACACTCCTTCGTCCCACATCAATGGGCAACAACCACCTTCTTTCAATCTGATCAATAGCATGCACATGATGAAAGCTGACTTAAGCTCTAGGTTTGCCACTCAGTGAAACCTCAGCAAGGCATCTGCTGTTACTCACCTAGCACTGTACTGCTGCCTCTGGTACGTGTGGAAAAAACAGTTCAAACAGGAAGAGAACTTCCCCAGCAGGAAAGCTTCCACAAGGGAAATTAAGAAACCCTTTATTCCCCTTCCGGACAGAACAGCTACTGACTTGCTCCTCTGTCCTTCTCATATCACACTAGCAGAGCCAAGAAGACAAGTTACATTATCCTCAGCTCTCCCTGGAAGGCGGGAGCAGTGTGAGAAATTTTTTGCTCGTTTGTTTCATTTAGGGTATTTTCTTTTTCAGGCACACACTTGGGACAGCTCGGTCAGACAAAGCTGCATTCGCACTTTCTAGAGGGCCAGCCAGCACGGGAAGAAATGAGTGGGGAAAATTTAATTTAATTCACACTGATCCAATTGCTAGTAACAAATATATATATATATATATATATAATATCTATCAAAATGAATTGAAAAGGCAGGAAAATATAGTCATATAATCTTTTTTTCCAATTTCTCAATCTAGAGAAAGGATGAGGTTTATCTGCATACTGTAATGCTGGATGGGATGTTCCTTTGACCTGTGCTGAAAGTTGACTTTTATCATGCAAAAGCAAAAGGGCCTCGGGGAAACATTACAGTTATCACCCGTAGTAAAAATACCGCATTATCATATATGAAGGTAGAGGAAAGGGAAAGAGGCTCCTGTCCATCGCACACAGCCACACACATCAAAATTTCCTGGCTGTATCATCTTCAGCTTCTTCTCACCTACTGCTCGTATTACTAACTTAGTTAGCACAGATCCCAAATGAACAACACTGGCTTGAAAGGCAAATGTTGACCAATGCAGAACTACAAGGAAGGGAAGCCTCCAGCACAGCACCACCACAACAGATAACAGGCAAGATCCCCCACCGTGGCACCTTAGGCCAACAGCAGTACCAGCAGCCTCCTGTTCCGTCCCCTGGGCCTGAATATTGTATTTTAAAGCAGCAGAGAAATCACAAATAAATAAATAAAACCAGTGAAGGCCTCTTGTACCGTCCAGCTTACAGCGGACTCCAAGTCATTTGCCTACCAGGATGCTGCTCACTAAGCCTGGCACTCAAGAACAGAAACCTATTAGCTAATGAACCTCAATCCTGCAATGAACAGCTCATGGGCATTAAGTGGGGAGTTGGGGGAGCTCCATTCACTGCCTGATGGTTGAGAACAAACAGGAAAGTGGGGAAGGTAGCAGGCCAGGATCCTCACCGAGAGAAGCAGAAGTTGGTTCAATTATTGGTAGTATTGTGGGAGATGTCACTGACCTGATAGACTGAGGGACAGTGACACATTTAACCTTCATATAACTCTTCCCCAGCTAAGACAACAGGGAATTCTAGTGATACGTGCCCTTCTTTTCTTCACTGAGCTACTGCAGTGCTAGGGAGACAACAAAATGGCAGGGATGCTCACCAGTGATCAAGTAACATCCTTAAGTCACGTTTTCTATGGAGTTATGGTTGTATTTAGAAATTTTCCTCTTCATCAGTGCTTGGTAACTGTTTCAGAAACCCCTAAAACTAACAACTCGAAGGAAGCATCAGAAACTTGCTTGCCAAAAACTTAATAAAAGTGATTAAAAAGATACTTCAAATAAGATCACTCAAAAGCTTAAACATGCCCAAATGTCCACAATAAAGTAATTACTAGAATTAAAAAAAAAATCTCTCCCTAAAGTCAAGTAGGCTGGGGCATTAAGCTCATCCTCCCATCATCAATACATGAAGTTACCATCATTCTCTTGCTCCAAAGGTGCAGTCTGAAGGGGACAAGAGACAAGTCCACTTACAATATAGCACAGGAAAGGAGTAGGAGCCCAGGCCTGAGCTTAAACGGAGCTCCTGAACTCATGGGCAGAAGACATGGGTGGAGGCCCCAAATGAGAGCACTCAGGGACATTAAAGACCATTAGTACACTCAGCAGCCTGACTGCAACCGCCCAAAACTCACACCCTGCCAACAATACTGCTGAGCCACCAAAACCCCTGGCAGGGACAATGACGATACTGTTAGCCCTAGGTCACTTAGAGTAACAGGTCTGACAGTGGCAGAGGCAATGCCTGCATGGCTCACAGTGCACCTCCTCTAGAGGCTCTGCTGAGCTAAACATAGAAACTTGGTCATGTCAAGTTGACAAGGCCTGAAAAATCTGACGCTGGATACCTGTGACTGCCTGTGCATTTAAGCAGCTGTTTTAGTCTTCAGTGAAGTTAGCACTCACCTGGGTTGAGTATTTTGCCACTCAAGATTTTAAGAGAAAACATACTTGGGCACAGGAAACCAGTTGTTTTTAGACATGGACCAAACTCCAGTGCCTGCAGGGACACCCTGCTTCCACCCACCCTCAAGAGCCCTATGGATTACCCAGTGCAGTACTCTGTGTCCTCAGAGCCACCGTCACCAGCCCATACAGTCCAAGGGGTAGGTGACAGCAGCAGCCACAGGTGGGTAGGGATGACACGAAGGAGGACTGTAAATGGGAGCAATGTGCCGTCTTTTATTTCACTTGTTGCAGAAACATTTAATTCTAGTATTTAGAGTCATTAAGCAGCCACCCAAGTACGTGTACAGGCTTAGTCTCCCAAATCCTTACGCAGACTCGTATGAGATTTTTCCCTACTGCTCAGCTGTATCTACTCGTATCTTGTTTAGACCAAGAAGGAAGGAGAAGAGCACTACTTTAAGATCCCACTGAAAGAAAAACGGTAGAAGAACTCAGATGGGAAGGAAAAAGGAAGGGCAGAGTTAAATAGCAATTCCTATTACCAGTAGTACACTAGCATAGTACTATTGTAGGGATAGGACTACATTTTAGGAAATTATATCAGAAAAAAAATCACTCCAAAATACAATCTTGTGTTGTACTGGTTTGCAAAGTCTAACTGCAACTTTAGCTCTACCTTCCAGGAGCCAGCAGCACAGCTTTGCTTCAGAAGTATCCACATAACGAGCAATCTGCTCCTGATCCCGCCTTCAAAGTACTCAAAGTGATTAACAAATCTGCACGTGGACTGAGCCTGGGCTTCCACTTCATATTACATGTGCAGCCTTTACCTACCTACTGTTGGATACTCTGCTGTTCCTTGCGGGGGACCACGTCTTCATTCTGCTGTTGGCTGGTGGTGCAGAAGGCTAAGGGTTGCATAAGATCCTACAGAGCACAGAATTGGTAAGACTCTCTCAAAAACACCACATCTTAAAAGGAAAAACAAGGAATACAAATATTGACTCTGGTAACAAGCATGTATTTCTCCCTCTATTACTAGCCATGCAGGAACATGACTGATATTAAAAAAAATCATTTTGGAAGCAAAAGCGTTTTAATTACTGGGTATGTGAGGGTTCAGCAAAGCCATAAAGCTGGCTGACTGTCCTCTTCTATCAACCTGGAGGATGTGATGGATGTGACAGCACAGCAGTTCTTGCATTTTAAGCTGTGCAGAACAGTCTCTCCACAGAGCTGGCGCGTGCTGGGGGAGGGGAAAGGAAAGGCTTCCAGAGCCAGATATATTTAGCATCGATCCTTTCACCTAGCCAGGCTGAAAAGTCTTATCGCTTTAGTGATCGGGTACAAAACACTTTGAATGCTCTTGGAGAACATTCAAGTCGGCTTCCTGGAAAAATGGAGCTGTTCAGCTCTGGCGGCAGATTAAATCCCAGCAAAGTGCCTACGGTTCGTGCAGCGAGCGGGGACAACCTTCTCGCTCGGGTGGGGATTCTTTCACTCTTCATAATCAGTTAAATGCTCCAAGGGAAAAAAATAATTAGATCTGTACCCAACTCAGTGCTTTGCCAAATCCTATCAGTTTGAAGGTTTGTAAGAATTCAGGTATAAAAACAGTATTGGGCAAAAGCAAAGGGCAGAGCAGGGACAGTAGCATCCTACGAATGGCATTTATGTTAATTGTTGCTCAAGAGACCTCCTGAAAATTAATAACAATGCCACTTCCAGACACGAAACCAAAGGAAAACAACCACGTGCTACTTTTTACGTCCTGTGTTTCAATTAAGGCCTTTCCATGAAATAATTAACATCAAGTTCTACTCTTTCTTGGTAGGTTTGAAATCTACCCGATTCTTCGGGGCAGCAGCACAAACCAGACTTTTTTTCTTTCTAATCAATTAGATTTTTGAACAAACATGAAGAAAAATCAGCAGATATAGTTACATAGGTCAAATAGCCAGCCCAAAAAAAAAAAAAAGCAGATCTATACTACTGTGCATCAAATTCCATACGAGATAACAGTTTATGCAGCTAAACTAGCAGAAATCTGTTAACTTTTGCTTTCTGATGTGTTAAGATTTCTGGTAGTCCCCTAAACCAGTTTTGCCTGTGCTGAGAAAAATATTAGTGACTACAAGTACCTGCTTACACATGAGGAATGTGCCGCAGCTACCAGATGGCCATAAGCATGTCAAAGGCACACAGTATGTGACTGCTAACTTCCATGATAAAAACCAAACCAATAAACCCAAAGGCAAGACAAAGAGCACTCCAGCAAACAGCACTGGGCATGCCAAGTTCTCTTAGCAATTAAAATTACGGAAGTTTCCTTATTTCCAGGGTCCTTTCACAATGCAGAGTCACAGGACGCTGACGGCTGCTCTCCCTGCTCCCTTTTCATAATCACACGCTTGGGGGAGAAACAACAGGAAATCCTGCAGCACAGGGAGGTGGAGCGGACGGATGACACGGCCTCGCTCGCACACATCCCGCCGCGCGCACACACGCCGCCTCCGGAGCGCTTACCCGCTTCCTTAGGGGCTCCCGGGATGGCGGCAGGAATCCCCGGCTCGGGGGCAGGAAGGGCTGCGCTGGCAAACCCTTATGGACGGGCTATTACTGTAAGGGCCGCCACGCGCCCGAGTAGTCTGCAGGGCTGGAGCCACGCTCAGGCCTTAGCCAAGGTCTGCACTTACACAGACAGCAAATCTAGTGGTGTTTCTCAAGGGCCAACCCAAATTCCAAAGGTCTATCTGATGGAGCATCAGAGCAAGAGGTTGCACAACCAGCAAGCCTGCCTGGCAGTGCGGAAAAGCACCCAGGGGCGAAGCGGGAAATTGTGCAAAGCACGTACAGGATTGCCGAGATTATTTGAAATCTGCACTGGCTAAAGATTTTCTGGGCTTTGTTTTTGACAATTGGTGTTATAAAAATGCCTATGTCAGTTAACAAAAATT
This sequence comes from Nothoprocta perdicaria, assembly GCF_003342845.1. NCBI lineage: Eukaryota > Metazoa > Chordata > Aves > Tinamiformes > Tinamidae > Nothoprocta > Nothoprocta perdicaria. The sequence goes on along the minus strand of NW_020455350.1, from coordinate 999,518 downwards.
GTAGAATGGAGAAGAAAGGTTTGTTCATGGCAATCACGTAAAGAGCTTATGGGAAGGCTATCTACCCTTGACTCCTACTTTTTGGAAAAAAACAACAGTCTTGCACCATGCTACTATTATCACCACCATGACACTTCTACAGGCTGGCACAAGCAGATTTACTACTCAGATTTACTACTGTGTCAGCCCTATTCTCCCTGATCTTCAGGGACACACTGACAAAATCAAAAAAAAAGCATAATTATAATCCTGATACACGCTGATAAGTTCTCTTCTTAGTTGATGAGTTTTCCATTACCTCTTTCCTGTCTTTGCCTCCTGTCCGGAAAAAGCTCAGGTCAGCAAGGCTGGCTGAATAGTTTTCCATAAGCACGCTGACTATTAAGCTGTTGTCAAGTATCCCAGGCTACTTTGGCAAGTTTTCAGAAAACAAAGTCACATCAGTCTAGCTGAAACTCTCCCAGGAGCAGAAAGTAAACACAGCCCCAAAAGCAGCTGCTAAATCAGGTGCTATAGTCTCTGATCCTCCCAACAACTCAAGGGTTTCCTCATCTTGCCGCAAAGGGGTATCTTTAGAATGAGATACTGCTTAAAATTAAGGAATCATCTTGGGTGATGAAGCATGACTTCAAAGAGCAAGATTGCACCTAACTTTTGATGCTTCAAGAGTTGGTCTGTGCAAAGAGTTTACTTTGGATATGTCAAAATCCAAAAGGAGGTGTTGATGAGAAAGCAAAAATGAGGCTACTTGCAGAAGTCTCTTGAAATTCCACCAGGTTACTGAGGTGGGAGCAACACACAAACAAAATGCAGTTGAAAAAGTTACTCCAACTTCCTGAAAATGCCACAAGGCTGTTCTCACTGCTGACTTACTGCACTGAAATTTCAGGAAAATCACACAGGTTTGTCAGAGCTCTGGCACTGATGCTCACACAGTGAAGGCTTTGATGAAGCACATAAATGTCTACATCTATTTCCCACATGGTGGTGGTGAAGTCTGTTGGTATCCGCTCTTCTCCACACATGCAACTGGGAGAGAGCTCACTGTCACAACACCTTTTTTTTTTTTCTTGTGAAGAGAAAAAGTAAAAGCAGAAAAATATACGCAGAGACATAGAAACATGAAAAGAATACTAGCGACACTATAAAGTAGTACACATAATTTTACTACTTAAATACAAAATGGACTCCTTTTATTCTTGCCTAGACAAATTAAGGGACTCCATTCATGACACTGCCTTGCTGCTAACTGAGCGGGAGGGATGGAGGGAGAGAGGGAAGGAAGCACAGACAGGCAGAGAGGTTCAAAGCATTTTTGTGACTATCAAAGTTATTGCAAGAAGTCTTTCCATTTTTGGCTTGTCATTCACAGTGAGCCCATCAATTAATATTTAACTGAAACAAACCATTTCCAAAATGAAAACAAACCTCCTGCAAGCGACAAATCTACTACCACTTACTCAGAATAGCAAGACTGCAATATGAAAGCACCTGTCAAGTCTCTCAGACAGAAAAGTAGTTACATTAATTTAGACAAGCTAAGAACAAACACAAAGTAAACTGTCTCCTTACTCCTGTGAATTCCCAATATTTCAACACTTAAAAGTTAACACTGCCTTCAGGTATAATTCCTCAAGCCACCTACCTCTTCTAGGCTAATAACACATGAAATGAAAATACTTTATTGCATTGGGTTCAACAAAAAGCCTCTGCCTCTCATTACTAGCAGGAACTTCATCCTCATATAACAGAGGAAGAAACAGAGAAATCAGAACTAGGATTTATGCACCATTGGCAATATTATATAGCAAACCCATAGTACCAAATTATTGCTTAAGGGCAGAACCTGAAAAATATCAGCTTTAATCGACTTGTGGAAAACATTCAGGCTATCTGAAAAACTTTTTCTAATTATTAGAAAACAAAATTTGACTGATTAGGTCTCCTTGAGCTGTGCCTGCAAACATCTGCATGAGATCAACCTTCCCATGGTCGTCCAGAAAAACCACATTCTCATCACTGTTCCCCAACATGCAGCTAAGGTCACATCAAGTAATTCATAGCGTAAAGAAGTTAGATGCCACCTAAACAGTTTCACTCTACATTACATGAAGAGCTAGTCACTTACTTAATTGCACAAAGGTAATCTCCTGTGCTAGAAGGTGCAAGACTGGAGTTAGTCAGCAAATTACCCTACTGTACTAGCAGTAGCAACCACGGTGCAGATTTTCAAACTGTCCTGCCAAGGTGCTCTAACCAGACCCGAAAGAACTCTCTTTTTCTGTGGCATTGCCAGAGATGGCAAGAAGTCTGTAGAAAGTTCTCACACTTCTTCGATGAGACCAGCAAGGAAATGGTCAATTACAAAGGAATTAGGAACGGGACCGGGCCAAAAAAGACCATCACTACTGTAGATTATCAACAGTAGTATGTAGCATTCAAGTTCTGTTGCCCTTGATTTGGATTTGAACTAGTTGTATGAAACCCATGCTTCTAAATTCTGCCTGTACTTTATATATATATTTTATATATATTTTTATATTTATATGTAATTCTTTTATATATATATATATATATATATATATATATATAAAGTAAGGAACATTGGAAGTTCTAGGAACAACTGTCCAGAAACCATAAAAAGTCAGTTATATTAGTGCTTTTATGAAAGGAAAAAGGCCTCTGAACAGCGTTAACAGAAATAAGAGTAGCAGAGGTAGGAGGTCTTTAGAAAGCTAGAGCTTTGAATCTCAAGATACTTCAGACTTAGCTTTGTGCTCCAAAAAGTAGGAGAGGTGAACATTTTCAAAGAACCAGAAGGGAAGAACTACTGACCTGATTGTATTGGCATTGCTGGATTTTATTTTGATCTCTGTTCTCATCTCACTCTTTGACACTGGCCATGTCACTTTGCTGCTCATCTTCTGTGCCACTTTGTGGAAAACAAACATAGTGACTTCTAAAAAGCACTTTTCTAACTGTCAGGAACATCTTCCACAAAACCTTTTAATGTAGTGCAGAGAATAACCATATTCGCTGACGAGTCAAAAAAGGAAAAAACTTTCCCTTCCTAAGCACGACATACCAAAAACCTTCCTGGGGCCGGAAATGACATACAGATTCACAGATGTAAAATAATAACAACATATAAAAAGATATTAATAAAATATTATATATATAACAAACTCCAAGGGCTGTTCTAAACTACATGGTGATGTCAACCTCAGCAAACATTCCAGTTGCTTCAACATTTAGATTATTCAGCAACGTTCCTGTTGGGTGAAATCTATAAACAATCACCTAACACACCCAGCAAGGCACCAACATGCAGCTATAGAAGCCAAGGCTGGCAATTATCAATAAATAAAGAGAAGAAAAAGAGGCCAGAGACTATTCTGTCGATATGATTAATTCTTTATATAGCACAAAATCCCAGTCTCTTCCATCAAATGCAAAGAAGAAATATCTGCTTGCACAATAGGGCAACATTGCTTTTCTGGTATTTGAGGCCTGCTGGGTTATCCTCAGTCTCTTGTGTTAGTTACATGACTGACTTGCAAGTTGATACTTCCAGATGGACTTGCATACCCAATTGAAAGATCCAGCGCAACACCCACCTACCAGACTTAAGTTGACTGCCAATTGAACTGAAATTCAGCAAGTACTTCAGAGTCTCTAAAAATATAGATCGCAGGCTCATAAAAATTATAGATGTACAATTTATTTGTTAAAGGTCTGTATATGCTCATTTTCTGGTAACATCCACAAAGCAATGAAAACAAGCAGCTCACAGAACCTCTGAGATCTCCCCACATAATCCTCAAATTAACATAGTACTTTAAGCTTACAAGATACTTTCTATACTATTAATACATTAGCATTAAATTTAAGATACCTAGCTATAGAAGCAAGATGCTTTTTGGCTAAATGAAGTGAAACAAACAACTGTGTTAGAGGGTGCTTCTTACTGGGAAAACCTCAAGGAATCTCCCAAAATCTTCAAAATAATCCACCCAAGTTCAGTCTCTGTACAAAATGAAGTTACCTTCCTAGACCAATCAAAGCCTGTGTGCTTTTATTATGCCATCCAAAATGTGGAGACCTACTCTGAGATGTTTTTTTCTGGCCCCTTTAGTTGTGTCCACAGACCAAGTTGCAACAGTTCACATTTAAAAGGATATTTCAAATCCTTATATAAACATCATTGGGTAAGTTCTCAGAATTGTGCTAAGATTTGACTCACATCCTCAACAGCAAAATAACCCAAGACAATTTAGAAGATTCATTATTAAGTAGTGCTATTTGCCTATATGGTTATTTGCCTAAAAATACGAGGACATCTCAAACTCCATGATTTTCTGCTATTATTGTAGTACTCGAAAACTTGGTTTTAAATATAAGGCAGCCTTCTTCTTTCTCATTTCCCTAACTTATTTCCTAAGCTCCAAACTGACCTTGTTCCCCTCCTCAGATGGATAGTGCAGGTCTCAGCTACCTGGTTCTTGGAGACAAGTTGAGAATTCACTGCCTATTAATCAACCTGGACAGCAAAAATGAGTAGATCGATGTGACTGACGCTCCCATGACTGCTCCACAGTAGTTGCAGGTGTTTAACAAACAAGCAGCATCACTGCAATAATCTTGCCCTGGTACTTGCATGCAAGAGCTATTACTTCTCCAGAGACCCATCACTGCTTTTCAGGTGGTGGGTGCAAAGGGCACGTAACAACATGTGAAATCTATAGTCACAAATGGACTAATACTAGCCAGTTCTCAGCTATGCAAAGTAATGAAGAAACTTAAGTACAGAAAAAAAAACCCCAAAACACACTCAAAAAAATACAAGGTTTTATATATATGTGTATATATATATGTATAGGGATGCAGTAACATATTTAGTCTATTCACTTTTGCAAAACTTACAGAAAGCATTTTACAGCAAACAGGGCAGAAACATGTCCAAGATATGAGTAAGATACAGAAAGAGAGACACAAGCACAACAGGGAACTCAGGAAAGATGCAACTTGGGCAGCCCAAGGCTGTTATTCTAGAGACTAATTGAAGTCATGGTTATCTACATATACAGATAATAGACAGGGTACTTATTTCCTCTTCCTGATTCCCACCCAGCCCCCAAATCCTTATCTTTGTCATAATCTGGTAGCTTTGATACTCGTTTTATAAATATACTACATATTTGAATATTCTCCCCCCCAGCCTCAAAAAATTCTCATTCACCACACAGAACAGAAAGAAAAATTGTATGTTAATAAACTGAAGTAAACAGTAGCTGCAGTATGTCGAGTTCAGGCTTGAGGCTATTAATTTGTCTTATTTCAAAGTAGACTTGCCAGCAAGTTTCACTTAAAATGAACTGGAGTCCTTCTCTCTAATATTAATTGCTACATTTATCTAATTTCTCAACCGTGTTACTCCTTTCTGCAGACACTGCTGGGCTGGAAGAAAAGCCGAAGAAAAAGAAATACAGGCTATTTCTGTACTTGACCTAAGAGCATCTTTGGTCCAGACCACCATATAAATGTCTCTCCACCCCAAACATAGGAAAACTTAGAACTCTTCTGCCTTACTGCTCACAGCTGTTCCTATTCACCCTTCCCCTTCATTCTCTATTGCTTTCTTCCAAAGAAAACAAAAATCTAGCAATATATTTATCTCTAGCAAAACTCTCAGCTTCTCATTGACAATTTACAGTACTGTGCATGTTGTATACAACTGATTAACAGTGACAAGAGACATTTACTCTTGCTGCTAAAGGTATGGATGTTTCCTAGCATCCATTATGGGGTTTGGTCAGTGACATTTTGCATCTGCTTCTCTCTCTAGGTTGGCGTGAACTCTGGTTCAAACTAGCAGTCTCTCGCTTCTTAATAAAACAAACGGTGAAATACCAGGAGGTAATTCATATTTTAGAAAGAGCTTGCATTCTGAACTGCACATATGTTCAGATAGTATCAAAAAATAAAGAATTAGCAGCCTTTTATGAAATCAGTAAGACTAAATGCTTTCTTAGAGAAGGGGAAAAGGTCCCATACTTGACTGATTTATTTTTTCTCCAGAAATGAAGTTAAAATTATCCATTAATCAATTTACTTATCACTGTTCATCAATATGCATATAAATATACTGCCTACTGTAAGGGAAGGCAAAAGTTTTGTATTAAGAAATTTTAAAGACATTTCCATTATTAAACCACAACAACAAAAAAGAAACCTGAATAGTACAGAAACTACATTGAAAACTCCCACAATTTCTGTCTTCATTAAGAAGAGTTCATAATACATTGCTTCCCTCCCACAGCAAAGTGCAACTATGCAAATTCACTGCCACAAAATCTGAGCCAAGAAGAAGCCGGGAGGTTCAACAAGGACTGGAAATGCACAGAAATATCTAACACTGTAACAGTTATTTCTGGCTCTGAAGGACCTACTTACGATATAATAACTCACATCTGTCACCTCTTTGCAGGATGCTCCCTTGTGCTTTGAGGGCAGTAAACATGTGCCTCCATTCACCCAATTCATAGCACTTGTTACTAATTCAAGCCATAAATAAAAACAAGCTTGCATGAACTCATCTACACACCTAACTAAACCACTGAAGCTACATGTTTGCCATGCCCGTGTCTGCCAGCCAGGCAGGGACAAGCAGAAAGAAAGGCCAAATACCTGGACACATACATCAGGGAGAAAGATAATAGTCTTGAAACCATGCAGCAATTTAGTCCCACACCCTTAAATATGGCTCTAAGTATGCTTTTGATTTCAATATAGTTCTCGTTTGGGAAAATATATATACTACAAAAAAACCAAAATGTAGAGGACATTGGTATCAGTGTTACAGAAGGATTCAGCACTATTTCTAGAAAGTTTTAGTTTCCATGGCCTAATGGGTCAGCTGCATCCCATACAGAGCACCACTTCCTTGGCACCCGAGCTAAGGTTTTTGTCAACACCAGCTCAGTGAAGAGTAGAAAGAAGATCCATGTATGCAGAGGTAAGGAAACTCTTTACAGAAAGGACAACAGGCCTACATTTCCACACCAGGATTTAACAAGTCAAATTTAAGCTTAGGAGCATTTATCTTTCCAAAGAAGCATCTATCCTTCCAAGTGAGGAAAGGAAAATCTGCATTTTAAACATACAGGAATCTGCTGAGAAGCCAGTAAAACTGAGATACTGCACATATACTAACTGCTATAGAAGCATGGTCCAATTACAGTTGCTTTGGCATCCAGTCATTGTAGTAATTTTTATATCCTGCAGTCTGTAACACCATATTGCAGAAAACTAAACCCCCATGGGAATGGATTAGAGGATACAGTGGTTCACAAAAGCAGATTTCTAAATTAACATTACTTCCTGTTATCCTTTGAACGCTTCCCTTCTGAAATCCTACCCCAGCAGCATGCTGGCTGCTCACTGAATGGCACTTACTGTTGCTGGACTTGAGGTCACGGTGAATTATGGGCACGATGGCTTCCTCGTGCAGGTAGTTCATGCCCCTTGCGATCTGCACGGCCCAGTTCACCAGTATGTCCGGCGGGATCCTCTTCCCGGACAGCACTCTGTTCAGGGATCCTCCGCGGGCAAACTCCATGATCAAGCAGAGATTGGGTTCCTTCAAGCACACCCCCCTGAGGGCGATGATGTTGGGGTGCTTCAACATGGCAAAGAGCTTCGCCTCTTGGCGGACGTTCTCTATGGTCTGGCTGATGTCCTCGTCGGGGTCATAGCGAGCTGCCTTGACAGCAACCTCATCTCCTACCCATACAGCTCGATACACTTTCCCAAAGCCCCCTATGCCAATGATTTCCTCCAGAACAAGCTCCGAGAAGTCGATCTCCAGGACTAAGGAAAAAGAAGGGAAAAAAAGAACAGATGTAAACATAGAGCAACTATGCAAACTGTACATAAACTGAAGAAGTCCACTTCGCCTCACCTCAGTCTTGCAAAATACGTCAGCCCTTTAGGAGAAGAAAATTTTAACCCTGAAACAATACAAATGAAAGCAACAGTCCTTCCCAAAAATCTTTCACTATCACATAGTGTGATAAAATAGAACTTGCACTATTATAAAAACACAGTATGAAGCAGTCGGTGTGAATGGTGATTAATCTGATCTAAGCATGTTAAACAAGGCACTTAACACAATAACCTCATCTTAACATGCTGCAGCTTTTAAGAATATACCCTAATTTCCTGCGATCGAGTGACAGGTCAAAGTCAAAAAAAAAAAAAAAAAAAACAGTAACAGGCTAATCTCCACTGACTAGTATTAATGGGGTATAGTTAAAAGCTAACAAAATCTGCATCTTCTCCTGAAGCTGCCCCTTATTTGAATGTCTCTGCTTATTTAGTTGTTACTCCTTTCACATCAAGCTTATTTTCCCCTCAGCTCTACAGACTTTGCAGGCTTGTTCCCCACAAGAGATCTCTCACCACTTCTGACATGACTGATAATAAGGTGGCAAACAGATGGACACGTTGGGTATGCAGAGCTGGCAACAGGAAAAATAACTTTTGATCAATACACAGTATATTTTTGACATATAGAAAACAACTTGGAATAACAGAACTATCGTATCTTTTATAGATTACAGCCTGGCACAATAAACCAGTGGCTAGATTGAGTTACATCAAATATATCAGCAGATTTAAATGTCTAATTTCAATATCTATATTAGCATTTGTTCCTAAGGATGCATGTGTTGGTTTTTCCTGATGTGCCATCATACCTCAGGAGCAAAAACGTGATGGAAACTAGAAAATGGACCAGAAAAGCTTTACAAATGCAAGAAAAGTTGTTTCTTGTGCAGAGGGCAAGAAAAAAAATGTTCCTGTGAATAAATCCACCCTTTCATTAGCACTGCAAGCTTCAAGGATTTACATGCACTTTGCTTTAACTACAAAGAAGGTTTCACTTCAGCAGGAATGGTCTTGATGTTCCCTGTTGAAAAGCTACCAATGATCAGAAAAGCAGTAAGGGAAAGAGAGTAGACGCTGACTGGAAACAGTGAAATTTTAGAACCAGACTGTAGTAGCAGCAGTAACTGCTGATAGGAGGCTGCAGCGCTCCTGCGAATTCACAACAGGAGACGCTCTGTTACTTCTCGTTGACAAAGAGATCCAAGCGGATCGGAGCTCGTTTCCATTCCCCAGGGACTTGCAGCTGCGGGAGGGCTGTCCCTGGGCCCCGTCACCAGGAGCAGGTCAATAACAAGCTCACTAGGAACAGGTTAATAACAAGCTCCACACAGGGAGAGCAGGAGGTGCTGAAGGGACAGCTCCAGCCCTGGCACCCTCCACCCCGTGGGCACTCACACAAGAAGTTTCCCTTCACTTCCAAGCCATGTCTCGACAACCCCTGGCCCGTGGGTGTTTCTCTTGAAGGCCACCTCGCCCTCGGAGCTCTCTCAGAGGGAAAAGAGCTCAGCTTTGCTTAAGTCTGCAGAAAGGGAACTTGGTGCTTAACCAGTTCCTTCCCTTTCACAGCTTGGTTGCAGAGGCGGCAAGTATGACTAAGGTACAGCTACATTAGTGCATGGAAGACGTGTTTTTCTTCAACTTTCTTAATATATTAACCAGTTTGCTCAACTCAGGTTTAGTTTGGCAGACTCGCTGTCCTGAAGTGTAAAGACAAGCGGAATATTTAACCAATGTTTTTTTCTCACCTCTGAATTTAAGAAATGAAGCGTTACCATTCCTCTAGGAACTAGTAAGGAATCACAGGGCTTGCAAGCCATAAGCATGGCCATGTTGACAAATGCACAGTAGCAATTTTATCACCATTTTATCAACATTCATGACACCATAGGATCAAGTTTTTAAGTTAACCCTAGAGAGGGCCCACAGCAGAGAAAAACGAGCGTGCAATCACTACATTAGTGGAGGGAACTCACACTTAGAGCCCAACATCTCCACCCAACAATCTCTGGAGGACAACCTTGGACTGCTCGCAGCAGAGCTGCTGCTCTTGCCTCCAGGGAGCAGGTTCACAAGCTGTTACTGCTGTTACTCCAAACTAACCTTGCCACCTCTACAAGGCAGCACCACCACCTGCAATGAGGGACTGGTCACGTCAAATACCTAAACAGCAACCAACCTAACCACGTAACTTAGAGGAAACACTCTAAACAACAAATAGCACTGGTCCTTTAAAAAATAAAATGGGGGAAAAAAAAAAAGGTAAAAGACAAAAAGTCCTTGGAGGAGAACATGCTCTATCCTCCCATGAACATATGGCTGATGACTTCAGGGGACAGAAGCTGTGCAGTCCTGCTCTGGCAGGGGAAGGGTAGCACAAGGACAACGGGGAAGGTGCAACCCCATAAACTACGAAGCCACGGCAGTGGGGTAATGCAGGAGAAGCCGGAATTGATTACTTTGCCCTTGCACAATCCAAACCAGAAGCAGAGTTGGGGCTTCAGGAGCTCCTGCAGACGTGGTCCTCCAGGGCACGGAGGGCAGCTCAACTCTCTCAAAGGCAAAATCTACTCAACGTTTATGAGCATTTACCTCCTATGCAAGAAAAAGTAAAATAAATGCCATACCATGGCAGGAAAGAAGCAAGCAGTGCTATGGCGCTTTTGCAGTCCCAAGGGCAATACTACAGACTACCGAGTTTTACCTAAATGCCTTCAAAAAGGCATAAAGAAGGAAGGAAAAAAAAAATCCTAGTTTGTACTCCTTGGAGATATTATGGCCTAGATAGGCCGGAACATCTTTTTAGTCCTTTCTCTTTCTAGAAAGGCCCAGCGCCCTGAAGATTTATCTGCGCCTCTCCCCTCCCCCCCTAAAAAAAAAATAAGGAAAAACTAAAAAAATTTCACGTTAGCAGGACAAAGTCAGAGGCAAGAGTTGAGAAACAGGATCCGGAAGGGGCTATTTGCGGCCGTTCCTCTTTCCCCAGCGGCGAGCACCAGCTCAGAGCCCGACGGACCCAGGACGGCTTTCCCGGGGGGCTCCGGCCAGGCCCCGCGCCCGCGGCTCCCCGGCAGGGCCTCGCACCCCGCGAGGGCCCGGCGGCCTCGCGCAGGCCCCGCTGCCGCCCCCCGCCCCGGCCCCGGCCCCGGCCCCGGCGCCGCCTTACGCTGTATGGCGGGCGGCGGCGGGTAGCGGGCGCGCAGCTCGGCGCCGCCGCCCTGCACGCCGCTGCTCACGTAGTTGCTGGGGAAGATGCCGACGCGCTCGTCGATCTTGCCCGTCCACCAGCCCTCGTCGCCGGACACGTGCGCGTCGCGCGACAGCACCTGCACCACGTCGCCCGGCCGCAGGCTCAGCTCGTCCTCGCCGCACGCCTCGTACTCGAAGACGGCGGTCCAGAGCGGCTCGGCGCCCTGCGCGCCCGCCGCTGCGAGGGGCTCCATGGCGGCGCCGCTCCATAGGGGGAGGCGCCCGCGGGAGC